>NC_133775.1:54897666-54989835 GCF_003597395.2 Chelonoidis abingdonii | reverse complement strand
AGGAGGAGGGAGAAAACGTGTTCACCTTAGCCTCTAATGATAGAACAAGAAACAATGAGCTTAAACTGCAGCAAGGGAGATTTAGGTTGGACATTAGGAAAAAGTTCTTAGCTGTCAGGGTAGTTAAACACTGGAATAAATTGCCTAGGGAGGTTGTGGAATCTCCATCTCTGGAGATATTTAAGAGTAGGTTAGATAAATGTCTGTCAGGAATGGTCTAGACAGTATTTGGTCCTGCCACGAGGGTAGGGGACTCTCGAGGTCCCTTCCAGTCCTAGAGTCTATGAATCTATGAAAAAAGCTATGTAATTATCAATGCAAATTTGGTTTTACCGTCTATGTTCCTGTGTTTGAATGAATACCTTGGAGTCAGATTCTGGTGCTGTTGACGTCAATGGCAGCTTTGTCATTGAGGTTAATAGGCCTGGGATTTGACTTCCTTATGTTTTAAAGGCAATTTGGAAAAACAATAATTTTGAGTAACCCTAGTTGTATATTAAAAGGGGTGCTTGAGGGATTTACCATAGCTTTAAAAGCCTTTTTTTTTTAAAAAAAAACAAACAAACAAACACCTGTTCTATAACAATATCTTAGAAGGGATAAAATATGTTTCTTTACCAAAAATACTTCCCCTCAGACTTGTGGGCATGCTGTTCAGGTGGTGTAGGTGTTCATATGCTCCCATGTGGGTTGTGGTACCTGACATAATGGCTCCAGACCTGCTGTCTTACCCCAACCTCATTCCACAGTATGGGCAGGAGCCCACACCATTTGGATTAGTGAGGGAGGGAAGTTGATGCATTTCCCTGCTGCCCCATGGGAGAAGGGATTCAGAGCAGTGGTTGGGGACAGTAAGCCAGCAGGGTGCTCAGCAGAACAAAATGTTGTGGGGATCAGGCCTCCTGAGAGGCATTCTCCCAGCACTATCATGTGGACCAGAACAGCTAACTCTTCCTCCACCCTTGAGCAAGGATTTATGATGGAGCAGCTACAGCCACCCCATCTCTACCAAGCTGGCCCCAGGGGTTGGCAGTGTGCAAAGGGATTTGAGAGGCAGGTTGCAGTGTAGTAAGGCAGAGGGTGGCTATAGCTGCTTGTGAGCTTATTAAATGAGAAGAAGGGAAGGTATCGGGTTAGCTGTTGGTCAACAGTAAAGTGTTGAACAGTTGATAGGTGCTATGAGGTGGTGAATGAATAGGTGAGATCTAAAGAGAAAATGTGGTGTCAAAAAAACAAAACTAGAAAATATTGATAACAAAAATGAAACAATAAGGTTTGTATATCGGCAGACAGGTGTGGCTTACATGGATATCACAAGACGTAGTTAAGAATTAATTTAAAGGTGGGGGAGGAAAGGCAGATATTTAAAATAATAAAGATAAAATGCTTCCTTCTTTTCCTGGAGCTCTCTGGATGAGGGACTTGTTTTACTCTGTCTGTAAAGCACCTAGCATATTTTGGTGCTATATAAATACTACAACTAATACTAATTCTATTAGGGCTATCCACTGGCTTTTGCCTTTTTTTTTTTTTTTTTCTTTCCAGAAGAGAGCATCAAAGTAGCAATCTGCCCAGGGAGTAACGAGGGCAGATCTCATACCCAATTAATGGGCAAGATGATTGACTTTGACCAGGAAGAAGAGAAGGAAAATCAAAAACTCAGTGTAGGAATAGGTTAAGAATCAAAATTAAAAAGATTGTAAATGTTCCAACTGTGAACTGCAGTGTTTTTGTTCAACATGTTATCCTATTGATTCTTGTTCTGTCTACTTTTCAAGTCTCTGAAACATTAATATTCTATTTATATCATGCTGGAGCTGTGTTTCCTCTCTGTTCTCTTGTCTTCATTTGTTCCCTAGCATTTGTTTTCTCTCTCTTCTGTCTAGTTTTCTTCCCTTAGATGCTTAGATTTTTATTTTACCATAGTGCCTACTTGCTATGTGTGAGTAGACACTTTCCAAATGCTCATGGAAGATGGTTTCCTGCTTCAAGAAGGTTCCAGTCTAAAGACAGGCAAGTAGACAGGTGTTAGGAGGAGTGGAGCAGGAACAAGAGGCAAATTGTATGCAATGCAAGTACAAGTCAACTTCATTCACTACAAGCAGTTTGGCAGAAATGAGTCTTCAAGAGGGATGTAAATGTGAAACGGGCTATGCTTAAGGGGCTATGTGAAAGAAGGCTTGCAGGTGATACAACAGTGTTGAATGTGATATAAGACCTTGAGACCTGATCCTGTGAACACTTTATTTGTGAGTAACTTTACTGTTCATAATTTCAGTGGAGC
This sequence comes from Chelonoidis abingdonii, assembly GCF_003597395.2. Classification (NCBI taxonomy): domain Eukaryota; kingdom Metazoa; phylum Chordata; order Testudines; family Testudinidae; genus Chelonoidis; species Chelonoidis abingdonii. Next base: position 54,987,551 of record NC_133775.1, on the reverse strand, counting down.
TACTTGTGAGTAAAGTTACTGATGTGTATGTTAGCAGTATTGGTATCTTGCAGCCTGTCTTGGCACATCTGACTGGAGCAGTATCTGAAATACTGTCAGGATACCAAAGAACGAGAGCTGTCTTGCAGGCCAGGGAGCTGTGGTGCAGGCAAGGCACTGTGCCTGCTGTAATAGGGCTCGGTACCCTAGACTGTAGTTGAAGCACTTAGGAATTTTTTTTTGAAAGGGTTATATGTGTCTGTGTAAAATATACATACAGAAGTAGCGAATGCAAGAGGAAAAAAGTAACATTTTGGATCTGTGAACTTGAGAGTGTAATTTTAAAAGTACTGTTAAATCTGAAGTGCAACAAAATGCAAGAAAACAGTTTTTTTTCATAATATAGCCATATGGCACACATGCTGAATATTAAATTAAGAATATTTGTTCCATATAAAAATCTTCTTAGATTGTCTTCCTTGTGGCTCAGAATAATAACTTTCCATATGATGATACTTGGAAAGGCCAAGGGATAACATTACTTTTCCTGGATTCTCGGTCCCAATCCCTCTCTGTATTATTAATTATATTACAGGAGTGCATTGAAACCCCAACAGAGATCCGAACTCCATTGTGTTAGGCACTCTACCAGTGCCTAGTAAGAAACAATTCCTGCTCTAAAGAGTTTACAATCTAAATAGACAACACAAACAAAAAAGCGTTTGGGAAGAGAAAGGCACAGAGATTAAGTGCTGCCCAAGGTCTCAAAGTAGATCAATGGCTGAGCTGGGAATAGAACCCAGGTCTCCTGATTCGCAGCCTCACTAGGTCCATGCTGCCTTGATGTTCGCTGACTAATTTAAGGCCAAATCCTAATTGCCATACTCATGCAAGTAGGGACATTGATTGAAATAGCAATACTCACATGAACAAAGCCCTTAGTCCATCTTTCTGCATGGTTGGGCACCCATTAAAGTCAATGTAATGTGGTTGAGAAAAAGGAGGCATCAGGTGAGGTATTTCCAGTAGAGCTAGGGAAGTGTTATTACCATTGTACAAGGCACTGGGAGACCAGTGGACACAGGATCTACCTTCATGGAACAGATTAAAGGATGAGGATGAGGGTGTGAGACTACTAACTTTTTGAGACGGGGTCTTCTCCTCATTTATCCATTTGTCTGTCCATTGCCATGTGTGCCTAATGGAGTGAAAAATAATATTGATAAAGGAAAATAAGAAGGGCACTGGCAGGTTAAAATTTGCATCTTTAAAAAAAACAGTTTTCCTTCTCAGCAGAGAACAACACAGAATTGGGAGTCAAGAGACCCAGGTGATATTCCCAGCTCTACCACTGACATGCTGTGTCACTTAACTTCTCTGCACTTGATTTCCTAGTCTGTGAAATGGCATTAATAATGCATATCCATCTCGTAAACTTGCAGACTTTGAGGCCAAAAGGGACTATCATCTAGACCAGTGGTTCCCAAACTTGTTCCGCTGCTTGAGCAGGGAAAGCCCCTGGCAGACCGGGCTGGTGTGTTTATCTGCCGCGTCCGCAGGTTCGGCCGATCGCAGCTCCCACTGGCCGTGGTTCGCTGCTGCAGGCCAATAGGCAATCTCATCATACTACCCCCTCCATAAACTTATCAAGCTCAGTCTTAAAACAAGTTTTAAGTTAGTTTTTTTTGCCTCTACTACTTCCTGTAAAAGGGTATTCCAGAACTTCACTCCTCTGAAGGTTAGTAACCTTTGTCTAATTTCAAGCCTTAACTTATTGATGGCCAATTTATAGCCATTTATTTTGTACCAGCATTGGCCCTTAATTTAAATAACTTCTCTCCCTTCCTTGCGGTTATCCATCTGATGTTTTTATAGAGAACAATCATCTCTCTTCTCATCCTTTTGTTTTGTTAGACTAAAGCCAGGGACCTTAACTTTCCTCTGATAGGGTAGATTCTGCATTCCTCTGATCATCCTAGTAGCTGTTCTTTCCACCTATTCCAATTTGAATTCATCTTTCTTAAACATGGGAGACCAGAATTGCACACAGTATTCCAGCTGAGGTCTCACCAGTGCCTTTTCTAATGGTTATAACACTTCCCTATCTCGCCTGGAAATACCTCTCCTGATGCGTCCTAGAATTGCATTAGCCTTTTTTCTTGACTACTTCACCTCGGTGGTTCATAGTCATTCTGAGATTTACCAGTGTGCCCAGGTCTTGCTCCTTCTCTGTTGCTTCCACTGATACATCCCCAGCTTAGAGCAAAAATTCTTGTTAGTCCCTAAATGCATGACCTTGCACTATTAGATTTCATCCCATTTCTATTCCTCTTGTTTTTAAGGTTACCCAAATCTTCTTGTATGATATTCTGGTCCTCCTTTCTATGGACTTCCCAACTTTGTGTCATCTGCAGGTTTTATTAGCGCACTCTCCCTTTTTGTGCCAAGGTCATTAATGGAAAAAAAATTGGTCCCAGTAACAGGGGTCTACAGGAGAAAGTATGAAGTACCATTATTTTCTCTGTTATATATATCTTCTAGAATGCTGCATAGGTTTTACCTCTCTTTTAAAACTTCTTATGGTATTTTTTTTAATAAGATGAGGCCCTGAAACATAAATTCTTGTGTCAGAGGCCTAGTCTGAGGCCTAAAGCCTGAAGCTACTAACAGAGTTTTTCAGTGTGCCAGTTTCAAGAATGCGAAGGGTGTGTGTATATACTTTCAGGGCTTGGCTACACTTGCAAGTTGCAGCGCTGGTGAAGGGGTTACAGCGCTGCAACTTACTCGGTGTCCACACTTACAAAGCTCAGCCAGCGCTGCAACTCCCTGGCTGCAGCGCTGGCTGTACTCCTGGTCTGCTACGGGTGTAGCGAATCCAGCGCTGGTGATGCAGCGCTGCTCATCAGGTGTGGACACTCACCAGCGCTGTTATTGGCCTCCAGGGTATTAAGAGGTATCCCAGAATTCCTGTCTACAACAAACCGGAAGGTACTCCCCGGAGCTACCAAACACAGCTGCTCTTTGCTCCAGCGAGCGAGCCGAGCCGAGGCTTTGGAATGTTCACAGCTGTTTGCTTGAGGAGACAAACAGCACGGCGGGGGGGGAGGGATTCTGTTGGAGAAGCTGCTTATCTGGTCTGAAGCCTTTTTACATTTAAGAGTGATTGAGAGAGGGGTGGGGGAAATGGCCAGAATTTGCAAGGCAGGGAGCTCACAGTGTCTGCTCCAAAAATCCGCTCTCTCTGTCTCCCCGACGCTCCCTGTCACACTCCACCCCACCCCCCGCTTTTGAACTTGCAAGGCAGGGAGCTGTCACAGTGTCTGCTCCAAAAATCCACTCTCTCTGTCTCCCCCACGCTCCCTGTCACACTCCACCCCACCCCCCTCTTTTGAAAAGCACGTTGCAGCCACTTGAACGCTGGGATAGCTGCCCACAATGCACCACTCCCAACAGCGCTGCAAATGCTGCAAATGTGGCCACACTGCAGCGCTGGTAGCTGTCAGTGTGGCCACACTGCAGTGCTGTTCCTACACAGCTGTACGACCACAGCTGTAACTCCCAGCACTGCACATTTCCAAGTGTAGCCATACCCTCAGTCTCAAAAGGACAGGCAAATTTTAGTCCTCAAGACTGTATCCCTTTAAAAATTTATCCTGGGCTGTGTAAGTGTTTGTCTGCTCCTTGGATGTTAGTGTTCAACTAACATGGCACATGAATGCTTGCTAGAGTGAAATGTCATTGTCATGTTTATACATTTAAATGTCATACATCATGTTTTGTTCAACTTTTATTTATTTATTTGGAAAGTTTGTAACTTTTTTCCTCCTGCTTAAAACAGTCTAAAAATAAAAATAAACTACAGTAAAAATGAAGCGTAAAATAAGGTTATACATATTTTCTGAAGATTGCAAATAACTGTTGTCAGATTTCCTCCCCCTCCACCCTTCCCCATAAAATGCAGACAAGTGCTTCCATTCCCCACCCACCCATCCTGGCCTGCACAAGTTTCATCTTCATGCTTTATTCTTCCCTCCTTATCACAGTACTGTACAGTATAAATTTCAAGCCTTTTAAACATAAATGGCTGATAATATGGGAAACCAGCTAATCCTGCTGAAATGGACTGGAGTGAGCATGTTTATCATTGCCTTCTACTGGATAGAACAATTACACACCTGCTTATTGTACGTGAATGTCACGTTCTTATGACTTTCACTAAGTTTTAATACAACCACAGCCTCTGCAGCTTCCCTTTCAGCTTATGTGACAGAGGCATGTTTTGGAGCTGAAGGTTTTAGGTTCTGTCTCTTATGCTCATGTGTGTCTGAGTTGACATTACTATAGTGCTTGAATAGAATTGTAGATTTTTAAGGAATCTGCAGTTTCATATGCACTTTCCAGATAGTTTCATATTGACAACATGTTCTATAGGTTAAGGAACTTGGGGGATTTGAATTAAATCTTTTTATTGATTTTTATGATGAATGTAGTAAAAATACATAATAAAAAATAAATGCAAATATAAGAGATTCTGAGGTGATAAAAATTCACACTGAGGAAAGATATATTTTAACAGTGACCATATCTGGGAAATTGTAATGGAAATATGCAGTAATTTTTATCAACATACAAAAAGACGGTATCATGTATCTTCAGTATTGATATGCAATATGTAAGCAAAAAAAAATACAATCATATAAAATTAGTATACCGCCATCTTTCCACTCCCATGAATATCAGGCCACCTTAATTTAGGTGCTTACCCGTGGATACACAAGTGTCAGTTTTTTGGCCTGTAATCTTGTTGAGACATCAGTAAATATTTGGCACATCCTCTACTGACTGCTGCTGTAGTTAGTTTTGCAGCTGTTATTTACAAAGCTGTGTCGCTTTTACTCATGATCCTGTTGCACAAAGATATACCTTTGCTTTAAATAAAAATGAAACTAATTGAAAGCATCCACAAGAGTTTTCAGGACCAGCAGCCAGATTTCCTATGCCCTTCCTCATGCCTCTTGCTACAAATGCTGAATAGCTTTCAATCAAAATAAATGAGGCAAAGGGTGGAAGGAAGAAAAAGTAGTAGGAAAATGAAATGAAGATTGAATGACCTGCCCTAGATCACATGGTCAGAGATAGAAACTGAATGCAAGCCTGCTGAGTTCCAGTGTAGTGTCTTAACCACAATACCGTCCTTCCTTTCTAGAATTGTCCTTTTCTTTCACTGAGGAGATAACTTGCATGTGGGCTGACCTCCTAAACCAACAATCTGAGAGAGAGATCAGAAATGCAACATCCTCCTTCCAAGAATTCAGCCCATTCACACAAGTAGTAGTAGTCATTGACATATCAGTGGCAGTCAGGGCTACTAACTCTGACCCCTCCTTTTCTGGATGCCAAAAGAAAATAGAGAATATTGACACCTTGTGGTACCTTCTGCTTTTATCATTTTGAGTTAGTAACAAGTTCATATGCAAATTGAATTGAATTGAAATGATTACTGGTGCATCTTGAAAAAACAAAAGCAAAAATGTGTTCACATAAACTACTTCAAAAAAAATGTGAGAGAAGTAGATGGACGAGGTGCATGTCAGATCACGACCATCCTGGGCACAAAGCTTTGTCTTTATCTCTGCTCTCTTCACTATGTTTGGAATGGGTACATGGGAGGCAAGTTTGTAAAAATTTTGGTGGTGCCCAGAACCCACCCCCTCAACTCTGCCCCCCTCCCAACTCTGCCCCCTCAAACTCCACTTCCATCTGCCTAAGGCTCTGGGTGGGGTTTCATGGGGGAGGTCTGGGGTGCAGGTCCTGGGCTGGGGATTAGGGTGCAGGAGGGGTACAAGTCTTGGGAAGGAGTTTGGGTGCAGGCTCCGGGCTGGGTCACGGGGTGGGTGTGCAGGAGGGGGTGAGGGCTGCAGGCTTTGGGATGGAGTTTGGGTGCAGGCTCTGGGCTGGTGATGTGGGTGTAGGAAGGAGTGAGGGATGCAGGCTCTGGACTGGTGGTGGGGGTGTGAGGTAGAGTGAAGGCTCTGGACGGAATTTGGGTGCTGGGTTCAGCGCTCTGGCTAAGGCAGGGAGGTGTGTGCAGGAGGGGGGTGAGGGGTGCAGGTTTGGAGAACGTGATGTTTGGGTGCAGGTCTGAGATGGGTGGTAGAAGGGGAGAGGGGCATCTGAGCGCAAGAGGATGCAGTGAGGAGAATGTAGGGTGGGGCTAGGATGAGGGGTTCATGATGCAGGCGGGCTCAAGCTGGGCGAGCCGGTGGTGGCGGGGGGGATGAGGCTCTGGCGGGGCTGAGGATTAGGGTGCAGGGGGAATGAGGCCTCTGCTGGGCTGAAGATTAGGGTGCAAGGAATGAGGGCTCTGGCTGGGGATAAGGATTAAGTGCAAGGGATGAGGCTCTGCTAGGATGAGGATAGATCAGGGGGATGAGGGGCCTCTGGCCAGGGATGAGGATTAGTGGTGGGGATGAGGCTCTGGCTGGGGATGAGGATCAGGTGACGGGGGGATGAGGGTTTGGGGCTGAGATAGGGTTGGGCGTTGGAGAGGCTCAGGGCTAGGGCAGGGTAAGGCAAGCCTGCCTTGCATTAGCGGATGGGAGGTGCTAGGACCCTGGGGCAGCAGACGGCAAGTTCTGCCGGGAGCCGATCTGCGAGCAGGCAAGGATGCGGCAGAGGGCGACAGCGATGAGGAGAAGGGGGCACGCGACCCGCTCCAGGCAGGGACGCGGCGGGGCGGTGGGGGAAGACCCACGGGGGCCAGGACCTGATCCAGGCAGGGCCAGGGGAGAGACCCAGCTCCAAATATTGCTGGAGCAGGGCACCTGTCCCTGAATATTCCTGGAGCCTGGGCACCTCAAGCCCATATAACCCGCCGCCTATGAATGGGTACTAAATATCTGCTTCTTGCTCACTTAAAAACAAAAAGGACAGTGGAGGTTCTAAGTATGCTAATTGGCTTTTAGTGAAATCAGAGCAACAGTGAGAAGACTGCTGCCAAGCATTTTAAAATTCAAAACCACTCTAAACTTAGCAACTTGTGTCTGGTTAGGGTCTGGGGTGATCTGTGGAATTGAATAATAGTAATGTCAACACTTCCATCTGTGCGAGCCTACTTTCCCATGTAATTTGAATTTCTGAAGGTCTCTGGTTGTGTTTTAGTGGCAGTAATTGTCTCATTTTAGTGGGTATTCATTTCTGTTTCTCTTGTTTGTCCGCATTGGTGCGAAGGGGAGCGGGGACGGGGACGGGTTGGAGACTTGAGACAAAATGAAAGGGCAAACTTTGGTTAAGTACTTTAACATTTTATGATTTATTTCCTTGTCTAAGAAAATAGCTACTTAATTTATATGAGATTAGGATTTGCTGGGTCTAGCAAGATACCAGAACAAGGAACCAAAGAATGTTAAGCACTACATAGCATTTTATGAGAGTTTATTTTGTTGTTTTAACAGTGAGTTATCTCAATTACGATGTATCCATCTGTCTCCTGACTCTGTATCTGTACATGGAAAAAATCTGATCAGATAGGCTGAGACTTCAAAGCCGCTTACGAGAATTGGGTGCCCAATTCCCATGAATTTTAATGAGTCCCTTAGGTAGTTTTGAAATTCTCAGTTGTAGCACTTGGAGAGTTTTTTAAACTCTTCTGTTAATGGCAAATTGAAGTTTGCTCCTTTTCTGTTCCAATTCCACATTGCATGTCTTATTTAAAGAGAAAAAACACTGCTTGTTGGTGTGTTTTTTTTTGTTTGTTTTTTTGTTTTTTTTCTCCCCTCTAGTGTCATTCTGTCATCCATTTCACCAAAGACTGTTGACAGGGTCATTAATGCAGAACTTAGGAGCAGTTGTTGTTAGAACTTAGGCTTTTGCTTTTTGATGTATTTAGGTTTAATGGCTGCCTGAGCTGAAATTTAAAGGTCAGACTTTTAGTACATCTGTTAAATATTTTGCTTTCTGAAATGGCTCCATCTTCCTTTTCCCCTCACTCCAACCCTTCATCCCCAGAAGATAGTGACAGGTACAAAATCAAGGAATGAGAATAACCAAAGAGTGTTTGTAATTTAGAAGTGCTGGATGGGTGATGACAGAAAAGAAACATTTCTCTTATTTGAAGTATTGGTTGCTGTAAAATAAAGAGGTGAATGAGGCTGAAACTGGTACTGACATACTTTTTCTTTTTAAAGTATTCTCTCTGTTTATGATTTGTGTCTAGACCCTGTTTTCAGAGCCCATGAACCATAATACATTAGAATAGAAAGAGCACTAGGACTGATGAGTTTGCAAATTGTATAGGCATGATGAGAACAATGAAATTATTAAATAGACTTCTCTAGGAAATGGCGGATGGCAACCCCTTAGGTTATAAGTATTACAAAAGACTGGACAAAACATTGGCAAATGTGCTCTATGGAACCAGTCTGCATTTCATGGTCTGGGCTAATGATCTAATAGATTGTGAAAATGTCTGAATTGTATAAAGAAAAGATGATGATGGATCATCAAAGCTTCCCAAAAGTTTCATGGAAGGAATAATTTCATACAAGATATACTACTTCAGATGAAAACTTCCTCTCTCTTTCCCCACAAAGATTTTTCTGGTTGCTTCACAAGTTGAAGGAGCAGTCTTTCTGCATAGTTTTTATAATCAGTATTGCTGGAAAAATGTAGCTGTGTACAGAAATTTGGACAAAAGTTAGCTAAATGTGGATCTGGGGGGAAAATGGCATTGAATTACTGCCGCCTTGATTTTACAAGCCTCAGCATGGGTTTTGCATCCTATGCTACTTGATTCATCAACGTACTAATGCCCTTCCTCCCTGTGTGTTGGCATTGCAGCCAACACAGCTCTATTTCGTGACACTGTAGCATAGCGTTTACTCAACACAGGCTGTAACTCATTCTGCAATGTATCATTTGCTGTTGATACAGTGATTGTTCTTAAAAGATGGGTCAAAGGGCATCCTCTGGCTCTTTGTGCTCAGAGAAAACCCAGTTTAAATTCTTCAAGTGACTAAGCTACTTGGGCATATGTTCACTCACCACCACCATATTGTGTGGGTTCATTAAAGGGAGAGTCGGCCAAAGAAGGCAGATGAGGAAGATGCTGCATATTATCAGTGCCTGTTGAGACTCTCGGGGAACTGAAACAATTGATGGTTTTATAATCTGGCTTCAGATTTCCACTAAAAGAAAGGTGTGGTCAGGAAAAAAGTCAGATGTGAAGGTGTCTGTCTGTTGGTTTTTGCACCTGAAGAAGTGAGTTTTTTACCCACGAAAGCTTATGCCCAAATTAATCTATTAGTCTTTAAGGTGCCACCAGACTCCTCATTGTTTTCATGGGAAGAGAGTGCAATAAGGGAATCCCTCCACGTAAAGGACGTTTCCTTGTAATGCTGCCAAGGTAAGCTGACAACTGTAGGCCTATTCAGTATTTGAGAATTAGCATCACTAATGTGGTTAGCCTTTTTGGTTTGTTTCCAACACGGAGAGCCCCATGAAAACATGAGTACCTGTGTTGGGAATAGTAGGCTATGGTGCTCCCATGGTTTGTGTGCCAAAAAAGCATAGAGACTTACTACAAAGCTTCAGAATTGTGTGCTCAAGCTCAGCTGGTTACAAACGTTCAAAATTCTACTCACAAGCTGAAACCACTACTTGGTATGTTTCTGTTCTAACTTGCAACAGGAGACTGGTACATCTTCTAGACACCTACAGACTGATACATAGAGTGTCATCTGAGGCAACATGGGAAGATTCAGGGTAAAGCACAAATTCTACGTATATTGCCTTGGAAAAAACAATAGAGGTGCCCAATCCTGCAAACACTTCTGGCTGTTGGGCTTGCTAAAGAGTGTAATTTCATTTAAGTAAATGGGAGTATTCACATTAGTAAGTCCATTCATTATCTGGTAACGCTTGCAGGACTGAGCCCTAGGTTTCAACAACAAACTGACTCTTTTCAGAAATCTACACCGTAGTTTGAAAAAGTATAACTATTTCATTGGATAACTAAGCATATATAGGATCCATGTGAAAATGGAGTGAGCGCATGCATTCTGGGAGGAAAGCCAAAGAGTTCAGAAAAGCCGTTTTCACATTTCTGCGGTCCAGAGAGGTAATTATGGCATGGGAATGGGAGACCCACTCTCCTTTACAACCCTGTCCCTTTCAGCCTGAGGGGACAGTGATGCCTTTATTCCTATACCTTCATCTTTTCTCTCCCCCTGCAACTTTCATGATGTTGTGGAGAGGAGGTATGAGAGCCAGTAGAGGGGGTTAGAGAAAAGTGAGTGGTGTAGGTTGAAGGCAGCTGCAAAACATAGTCTTATCACTAAGGATGTCCTGTTCCTGGTCTGGAAGCAGCAGAGTCCCTTCTCTTTACCTTGCCCACCACTGTGTCCACAGGTTTGTGTGAAAGAATCTCTTGGGGACCAATCCTTCTCCCAAGGAAGACAGTGGAAGTCATTCTGTGACCTCAGTGAATATCTGGTTATTTATAACCATGTCCACTGCTAGTTGTTATGAGCAGTTTTTCTCATGACTGGATGTCACAATACATAAGTTTTTGCAGCATATTTTTGTAGTAGATCTTTAGATCTTCTGTCACTGCTTTTCTTATGAAAGGAATCATGTGGCCTAGTGATTAACAAATTTTTTCATGTAGCTTTCACAGTAAGTTAAACTAGTCCTGGAAAAGAAAATACTTCTTAAAAAATTGATTTATGGTGTGGAACGTGTAAATTTCGCAGAAAAGTATAGTAATTTTTTATTTGATTTTGTTTTGTTTTTGGCTTCAAAACCAGTGCTGAAAAATGCCTGCCAAATGTAATTATTTTACTGGAAAACTGAAGGTCTAATCATAATTGCCTGGAAAAAACACAAGTCTAGAATATGGCATACTATGTTGAATGATGATGCCAAACATATTTGAAGGTGACCTGACTTACTTTTTAATTAAATAAACACACACAGCTTGTGAGCTGACTACATGGATACGCAACTGGTGAGCCTGTAGTTTAGACTGTCTTGGGTTGTCAGTTTGGCCTATTGCAGCAAAACACTTAAGCACATGCTTAACTTTAAGCCTTGAAGTCAGGTGGGACTTAAGCACACGTTTACATGCTTTGCTGAATTGAAGCCTAAGTGATTAAGAGACTGAAAATATTAAAATTTTCTTAAAGCGTGATGATCCTTACTGGGATTTAAAAAAAAACAAACTTTTTCATTGATGAGAACTGTCACTAGCCATGCAGAGGCTTTGCTATCAAAGAATCCTCTGCAGTGATTCTAGAATTTTGAGACTAATGTGTTCTATTAATGTATTTGTTATCAGCAGAGAAAGGAAAGAGAGGGAATTTGGAGAGGGGGAAATGGGGCCAAGTGTAATAAACCCAAACCCTGAACTCTCCCCACTTTCAAGTGCTGCAAATGGGAAAGTATCCAGTTTCTGTCCCATTCCTGACAGTGCTTCCCGTGATCAGAGCTGCAAGCAGTTTGTTTTAACAGGGGAGTTTAATTTGATGATTTAAGCTCAAACCAAAAAGTATTTTTCTTTGTACCTGATGGGAATGATCTGTCTCCTAATCCTAGAATTTCAGTTCTATGTGTGTGTGGATAGTGGTCAGTACTCTGAAGTTTTTTGGACTATATTCAGTACAAATTGCATCAGTTTTCAAGGTAATTTCAGTCAATGAAAGACTAAAACCCTGAATTTCACACCCAGAAGTCTTAGACACTTTCCCCAGATGCTTTCTACATAACACAAGCCTTCTTGTTTGTTCAGTACATTATTACTCCCAGAGGCATGTACACAAATGGAATAATACTGAGGTTATTGATATTTTCCAAGTGTTATTGAAAATAAGGATCAGAATACGCTGAGGTTTCAGACTTGCTTTCAGGAAGTGTGTTTACAAAGTGGAGGGGTGAAAGACTGCAGCAGCAAATCATGTGTTTTCCTATTTAAGCAAAAATATTTTGAAACTGCTAAGGAGGGAGGCAGTGTTTTCACTTAGTTCTTGAAAAGTATGTGGGGGTTTGTTGATACTATAGCACGGAGTTTCACTTGTTCAGTTTGAAATCAGCGTGTATATGAAGAGAAGTTGTTGTGGGGGCTAACAGGCCTCCTCCCTCAAATATTTTTAGCCATTTGAAATATTCTTCTGAAGGCAAAACATTGTGTTCTGCAGAAACTTTTTTTTTTTATGACCCACATAGATAAATCCTTTCTTCCAGGGGTGCTTCAGCTATATCTATTTGGGTGGGCACCATCAGAGGCAGGGGAGTCATGCCAACCTGTCCTTCAATTCTGTGGCAGAATTTTTAATAAGTGGCTGCTGCAAGTCCTCTTTAGAACATTTCACATCACTGTATGATTCACATTTACCAGCAGAAAGCTTGTCTAGATTCTGTTACTGATTCTGTTTATTATATGTGATATCAGTAACTGTGTGTCTCTCCTTGTTGATAAATGTCTGACATTGCTTTGTGTTCAGTCACCTCTCCTTCCCATGCCTCCATGAACTTTTGCCCTATGCACCTGCGTTTACCAGAATTAAACTTGTGCTCTTGAAGCTGCTCATTTAGTGCACAAGATTGGTGAGGAGACTATGGTTGTATTTTTGGCGTTGCCACGGATTTGCTTCCCTTTTAATTTGGAGTGCTTGAGTTTGAGATGCCCATGCCTAATTGTTTTCAGAGGTACAGAATGCCCACGACTTTTGCAGACTTCACAGAGCTGTTTAAATTATATTTGGTGATGCTTGTAATACTATTTGAGTACTTCTGGTAGGTGCTATAGAAGTGAAAATAGTTATTTAATTGCATAGAACTAACTTCTCCCCTCCCCTCCCTCACCTCTGATGTACACTCTGGTCTACTCTTAACATCAGTCTGCTTTTGAGGCCCTGTGAATTGTGCTTAGCATTTTTCTGAGCTGATTGGAACTCTTACTGCAGCCCATGTTTTTACAGAGGTGCTACCTTTACTTATATATTTGTAAACCAAAACACTTCTGCACATTAAACAGAAACACCCATGCACACACAAACTAGAGACTCCAAAAACACATGAATGACAAAATATTTTCCCTTTTCAAAATATTGCAATATTTATTTTTGTTCTTTAATCTGCCAGAAACATTCTTAGCAGAGCACACAAATGGGGGAAAGATAGTAATGCAAAGTGTTTAGCTAGTGATTAGCAAGTAAAATACGTATGTGTGAGGTGGATATATTTATATTCTGTGTTGGCAGCTGATTACAATTGATGCATCATTTGATTATTGTGTATCTGGTTGATCTGTTCATAGCATAAGTGTTCAGCATTTTTAATTAATGATTTTGCATTAAAATTATCCTTCAGTAAATTCCCACATTCTGTATTTCAAGCTCCCAGTTCTTCTTTGCTATATCATGTGTAGCTATTGCTTTAAAGTAAAAGAACTGAGCAAGTACTTCAGATGTTGTTTCAGCAGCAATCTGTCAATGCTAGCAATATGCTTCTGAGTTAAACCAAGAGAACAAGCCTGCACAGTACTACTGACTCCATTTCCCATTCTTGCTTGTAAATTTTTACCTTTTGATAAATGAGTGCTGCAAAGTGCAGCATGCTGCCATGCACATCGGCACACAGATTCATGATGGTGCTTGCATAATCTCAGATATTCATGACTTGATTAGTAGTGCTTTAGAATCAGAAATATGTGGTCTTCCATTGCCAATCCATTTGAATCACATCAGATCTTGGTTTTCATGGTTGGCTGAACTTGATGAGGTTTGAAATTGGGAATTAAATGTACATTTTTCTTTTTTGAGGAAGTATCTTCCCACCTAATTCCATTGTCTCTCTCATAGTTTGCCTGCATTCTTTACCCAAAGTCTTGTCTACACTAAGGCCTTGTCTACACTTGCAAGTTGCAGCGCTGGTGAGGGGGTTACAGCGCTGCAACTTAGCAGGTGTCTACACTTAAAAGCTCAGCCAGCGCTGCAACTCCCTGTTTGCAGCGCTGGCTGTACACCTGGGTCTGGCTTCCGGTGTAGCGAGACCAGCGCTGGTGATGCAGCGCTGGTCATCAGGTGTGGACACTCACCAGCGTTTTTATTGGCCTCCAGGTATTAGGACTTATCCCAGCATTCCTTTTCAGCCTCTCTGGTCACTGCTTAGCACTCCACTGCCCTGGGCTTAGAGCCTGGAGAGGAGGAGAGCGGGGCTTGCCGAGCTCGGCCGGCCGGAGAGAGCGGGCTTGCCGAGCTCCGGCCGGTGAGAAGAGCGGGGCTCGCGCCGGGAGCGGGGCTCCGGCCGGAGCGCCGGGGAGAGCGGGGCTTGCGGGAGCTCCGGCCGGGAGAGCGGGGCTTGGCTGGAGGCGGGGCTGGCCGGAGCCGGGAGAGCTGGCGGAGCTCCGGCGGGAGCTTGCCCGGAGCTCCGGCCGGGAGAGCTGGGCTGGCCCGGAGCTCCGGCCGGGAGAAGCGGGGGCTTGCTGGCTCCGGCCGGAGAGCGGGGCGGCCGGAAGTCCGGCGGGCTCAAGTGGGTTCCGAGCGAGCTCTGGGCTCTGAAGTGACCCCAGGGCCAGGCTGTAACTTTCTGCTCCGTGACACCCCAGGGTTGTCCTCAGAGCGCTGGCTGGGTCATTCAAGTCTCCCCCAGGTGCCGCGTCCAGCTGGACTTGTTGCAGGGGGTTGCGGGGCTCTGAGGTTCACTCCAGCAGCCGAGGAGGCCGGGGGCTCACCCCCAACAAGCCAGTGTGACCCTAAGTGGGGCTGACGCGCTGCAGCCCCCCCACCCCCAGAGCTGGGAGCGTTGCGCACCAGGCCTGTGTTCCATCCCAGTTGGGTTCGGGGGTGTCTCCCACGCTAGGGCTTGCCCGGTGCTTGGGCGGCTGACAGTCCCCTCTTTTCTCAGCTGGGCAACCCACAGCCGGAGCTGCCAAGGGGGCTGCAGCAGGGCTGGGGGTTTGAGGCTTCGTGTGGCAGAGTCCTCAGTGCTCCCAGTGCCCAGCAAACACCGCTGGTCTTGCATTTCCGCCCCTGGGGGAGGCATCACTCCCAGGACGAAGTGGGAATGTTCTCAACGTTGTCTCTGAAGATGGTGTTTGCCTCAGTTTCCTCTGTTTTCGACTCGATAGCTAGGTGATGCAGGATAAGGTGCAGCGACCCCTAGGGGCAGGGGTGATGGCCGAGGTCTGCAGAGAACGGCCGACACTCTGTAGCCGGCAAGGGTGGTAACTGACGGCCCCCTGCACTGCAAGGATCAGCCAGACGTGCTGGAGAACAGCAACCAGGTGCCTGCTGGCCTGGGAAAGAGACAAAAGCCGGGGGCAGCTGGAAGGGGTCAGTCCTCCTGGGAAATCGGGGGAAGGCCCCTGGTTTTTCTGCCCTCCCACCCCAATGCACTTTGCTGAGCGTGTCCCTGAGTGAGGTGCTAACCAGCCCTGTCTACGCTTTTTCTGTGATCAGTGGCCACTGGCTGCTCTGCTCCTGGGGGACTGGGTGAATTTTTTTCTCTGTGATTTTTTTCCCCCAGCACCTGGTCTGCCTTAACCCCCTGGCCAGCAGGTACTGAAAAAGCCAGACAGGGACCAGCCTGACCGCCCCCCCCCCCCCCCCCACGAGCCCCGTGTTCAAGATGTGTTCAGACAATGGTAGACATGCAGGCAGACCACTACCGTGGATGCCTCAGTCCATCCCAAAACTCAGCACATTGTGCCCCAATGTTTCCTCAAAACACCCTTCTCCAGCATCCTGGTGCTTACCACCACCAACTGCCCCCAACACCAGTACGTTCACCTCACAGCCCTGATAACTACGACCGTTACCAATGCACTCAACACCCATCACCATGCAGCATTTAATCCCCAAGTGCAGCAGCAAGGCAGTGCCCCAAGTGCAGAGCAGCAGTGCCCCAGTGCAGCAGCAGGCAGTGCAGAGCCCTCAAGGAAGAACATATTCAAACCTGTGAGTGTAATGCTAATCACCGTACCCCCCTTCCTGTTTTATGTATTGTATTTTTAATAAAGGATTTCTTGTCTTTTTATTCACTGTTTATTATTACAGAAACTGTAACATCTACTACAAGTAAAAAATAGGAACTGCAAATCAATGAAAACCACTGCAAGTAACTGCTGTGAGCAATGCTCTTAACTGCAGTGGAAGGCACCCAACATTACTGTTGGCTTTCAGCCTCAAGTGCTCCTTTAAGGCATCCCTTATCCTTGAAGCACTGTGCTGGGCCTCTCTATTAGCCCTGCTCTCTGGCTGGGCAAATTCAGCCTCCAGGCGTTGAACCTCGGAGGCCCATTCGTCACTGAAGGTTTCACCCTTCCCTTCACAAATATTATGGAGGATACAGCACGCGGTTATAACGCTGGGATGCTGCTTTCCAACACGTGTAGCTTCCCGTAGAGACTTCTCCATCTCTCCCTTCAAACGGCCAAAAGCACACTCCACAGTCATTCTGCACCCCGCTCAGCCTGTAGTTGAACCGGTCCTTGCTCATGTCAAGCTTCCCTGTATACGGTTTCATGAGCCAAGGCATTAACGGTATAGCGGGGTCTCCAAGGATCACAATGGGCATTTCGACGTCCCAACTGTGATCTTACGGTCTGGGAAAAAAGTCCCTGCCTGCAGCTTCCTGAACAGGCCACTGTTCCGAAAGATGCGTGCATCATGCACCTTTCCAGGCCATCCTGTGTAAATGTCAGTGAAACGCCCACGGTGATCCACAAGCGCCTGGAGAACCATTGAGAAATACCCCTTCCGATTAATGTACTCGGATGCCAGGTGGGGTGGTGCAGGATAGGAATATGCGTCCCATCTATTGCCCCTCCACAGTTAGGGAAACCCATTTGGGCAAAGCCATCCACAATGTCCTGCACATTCCCCAGAGTCACGGTTCGTCTGAACAGGATGCGATTAATGGCCCTGCATACTTGCATCACCACTATTCCAACGGTCGACTTTCCCACTCCAAACTGGTTTGCGACCGATCGGTAGCTGTCTGGAGTTGCCAGCTTCCAGACTGCAAATAGCCACCCGCTTCTCCACTGACAGGGCAGCTCTCAGTCTCGTGTCCGTGCGCCGCAGGGTTGGGGCGAGCTCAGCACACAGTCCCAGGAAAGTGGCTTTTCGCATCCTAAAGTTCTGCAGCCACTGCTCGTCATCCCAGACTTGCAGGACGATGTGATCCCACCACTCAGTACTTGTTCCCGAGCCCAAAGGCGGCGTTCCACGCTGCAGAGCACGTCCGTTACTGCCACAAGCAATTTAGTGTCAGCAGTGTCAGCAGCATCTATTTCATCATCTGAGCTCTCACTGTCACTTTGGAGCATAAGGAATAGATCAACTGCCAGACGGGATGTGCTGGCAACATTCATCAGCAACATCCTAAGCAGCTCGGGCTCCATTCTTCCTGAAATCACACGCAGCAGAATCACAATGGCAACAAACGGCTGAAAAGGGAAGCGATGCACCACGGGTCGTTGGAACAGGAAGCGGAATGACCCGCACCCTTCCGTCCCTTCCCACAACCCCAGCAGCAAATTGGACGAGGTGCTCTGTGGGATAGCTGCCCACAATGCACCACTCACAACAGCGCTGCAACTGGTGCAAGTGTGGACACACTGCAGCGCTGGTCGCTGTCAGTGTGGACACACTGCAGCGCTGGCCGTACACAGCTGTACGACCACAGCTGTAACGGCCAGCGCTGCAAAACTGTAAGTGTAGACAAGGCCTAATTGTCCCAGCCATGGCTGTCTTGTACATTTGGTCAGTATTAGCAGTTTTCTGTTTGTACTATAGACAGGACAACATGGGCATAGAACCATGATCCTAGGTTTGAGTGGCAGAATAGAATTTGGATTACTAGCCTGTTTCACGATTCCCTGCATGGTTCTATAATTGTCTGTTAGTTCTGTTCATACTTGAAACGCAAAAGCCAGTTGTTTTAATAGGGAGGCCCTAACTGTGCCAGACAGCCCTGTGGTGGTTCAAGTGCAGACAAGACTTAATTTTCCCAATGCTACTCTGTTTTATGAGCTACCTATTGCAAGTGAAACTTCCCTGCAGCTAACACAGAACTGATGGATAAAGAATAATCAGCCAAGGAATGATAGGGAGCCTAAAGGGACTGGCATGGAAGAGCTCCACAAAGGTAGACAGGAAAAGGAGGCTCAATATAGTTACAACTGAGTTAGCTGTCCAGTGGAAGGCAACTTCTCAAAAACTGATGTTACCCTGTGTGACAGATGTGGAGCTAATGTGTAATAATGTAATGAACACTGTATGTGACCTGGTCAGCGAGGGGAAGTTTTGGTATATTAGACTATTAGAATGTCCTGTATGACTATATTCAGCTAACTTAATAGAGGGGTTCTATGGAAGAGCAAACAGGAATGTAACACAAAAAATCTATATATGGACAACCCAACATACACTTGGAAGATAATGGGGCAACCTGTTAGCTTCAGGAATCCTATCTGTTATGCATTTGAAGCCATATTTTGCCAGAGCTAGGAGCTTGGAGTTCAAAATACTAAAGAACTAAAAAGTGCTTTTTAGAGGGAGAAGGGGAGGATCAGTTGTCAGAAGCTGCCACTTTTTTTATAATAGTAATTCAGGTGTTGTCTGTCCTGTGGCATTTTGAAGGGACACAGGCTGATGCAGATGGAGAGACACTGCAGAGGGAGTCTAAGAAGTTGGGCTTTACCGGAGCCAGGGAATGTACATGTAGGGAGAAGCTGGCTACGAGTACTGCATGTGTTACTGCTTTTACGGTATGTTTTCTGTGAAATGCCGCTTTTCTTAATAAATGGTTTGCCTTAAGGAGGCTGTTTGGGCACCAAGTATCCCTGAAATGACTCTGAAGGGAGCAGAATTGTAAGGTCTGGACATAAGTCAGGCCTGCTGAGGTAAATCACAGCTGATAGACAGGGGACTTCAACCTAGGGCCTGGTCTGAGAGTGGGAAAATTATGTGATGCCACTCTGAGAGAGAGGTGGTGACTTGAGGCCTGAGACCTAATGGGGGTGCACTCGGAGACCAGGAGGGATCAGAGATGCAGTTAAGTCCAGTAACTGTGACACCCTGTAAAGTGTGTACTTGCCCAGAGAGGCACCTAGCTATTTGGAATTTCAGGCCGGATACAGATATGTGATTATTAATTTAAAAAAAAAAAAAGCTTTTTCAAAACAGTAAAGGGTGTTTTTACTCTGGAAAGTGATTGTGAGACTAGTACTATAGGTATTCCATGTTTTATTGCATTTAGATGCCTCCCAGATCAACTATGACCTGTAAACTATTTTTGGATCTGAAAGACAAACTGTTATTTTGGTGTTGTGCATCATCACCGATATTGAAATTTTGTGCCTGGTTCTAGCTGTGCAAGCCTGTTCACCTCATACGTGGGCTTGCCCAAGTGTAACTGTGGGCAGATTTTGGGCTGGCTAATAAAACATTTTTAGCAACTTTGTGTGATCAAATAGAATCCAGCTGCCTCCCTTGGCTCCGGGGACTCACAGGGGAAAACAAGGATGTTTTTTTTCCTTTTCTGTTTTTATAATAGTAATTCAGGTGGTGTCTGTCCTGTGGCATTTTTTTTTTTTTTTAAAGACTTTGCAGGTAACTGAGACTGTATTTTGAATATGACATAACAAGTATCAAGGAAGTGAAACTGAGCAGTTGGGAAAGTGAAAAAGACTTTTGTCAGAATATTATATTGGTTTTGTTTTTTTCATTTTATTAACACTATGTATAGTGTGACCTAGTGGATTGAAGACGAACCCGGACTCACGGGACTGGGTTCTATTCCTAGCTCTGCCACTAACCATGGACAGCAGAGAATCCTGTGGCACCTGTAGACTAACAGATGTTTTGGATCATGAGCTTTCGTGGGTGAATACCCACTTCGTCAGATGAATTCGTCACATTCATCTTGACGAAGGGGTATTCACCACGAAAGCTTCATGATCCAAAACGCTGTTAATCTATAAGGTGCCACAGGATTCTCTGCTGCTTTTACAGATTCAGACTACACGCTACCCCTCTGATACTGTAAACCATGGACAAGTCATCTTGCCTCTCGTGTCTGTTTTTTCATCTGTAAAATGGGGATAATTGTACCAATCTCCTTTTGTAAAGTACGTTGAGATCTAACAGATTTAAAAGTGCTGTATGAAAGGTAGGTGGTACTATCTCAAATCCCTGATTAAATAGCTGGATGAAAAGACTATATACATTTCAACATCCTAGCTCCTCTAACTGAAAGTTATTCTATTCTATATGCACTATTCTCTTCTGTGCTGTATAGATTTCTCACGAGAGCTCATCACCATAGTATTTGTGCACCTTCCAGTAGTGTACTAAGCTACATGACTAACACCTTTCATTGTGGTTTGTTCTTTCTCTTCTCTCTACAGAGAGAGCATCCTCATTCCTTGTTCTTTCAAAAGTGTTGTCAACAAAAAAAGGAAGATAAGACTTATTACTCCAGATAATTCTAAGATAAAGCCAACAAATACTGGAAAGATCCAGTAGGCCTTCATTAAATATTGTAAGAAACCAATTAAAAAAAAACAAGGTTGTCTTTTGAGGTCACCATTTCTAACAGGAGTACAATTTAGTAAACTCGTTTTATTCTTTGTAAATTATACAGGAAGCAGATTGTTGAATAAGGAGGTGTCTTTTCCCTCAGTTACTTTCTACTGTCAAATCATGCTTTAATGATGCTATGTGATTAAAGGCATAATTTTTAAACATAAACTTTTAGCTTCTTTTCATTAGTGGAACTCATACATGAAAAGATATTTGTAAATGTAACATCATTGTTATGGTATCTTAAGTGTCTTCATTTGCAGTTTAGAATATGGCTACACTTACATTTGTACAGCGCTGGGAGTTACAGCTGTCTTCGTACAGCTGGTAGGGAAAGCGCTGCAGTGTGGCCCCCTGAAGCTACCAGTGCCAGTGTGGCCACATTTGCATTTGCAGCGGCGTGTGGATATGTGCGCATTTGGGCAGCTATCCCAACTTCAAGTGCTGCAACGTGCTTTTCAAAACAGGAGGTGGGGTGGAGTGTGACAGGGAGCGTGGTGGGGGAGACAGAGTGGATTTTTGGAGCTGACACTATTCTCACTCCTGCCTTGCAAGTTCTATGGACTGAAGATACACAGCATCTACCTTCAATCATTTTAAAAGTTTGACCCTTCCCCACCCCTCTCTTATTCACTAAATGCAAGTTATGCACTCCTAAATAGCCTTCAGACCACATAAGCAGCTGCTCAACACACTGCCCCCTCCCCTCTCTCCTCAGGCAAACAGCTATGAACATTCCAAAGCAATTCCCCTGCTTCTGCTCGCTGCTCGTTCGCGGAGCAAAGAGCAGCTGTGTTTGTTTTTTAGATAAGTAGCTTTGGGAGCTCGTAGTTCAGCCATTTCCGGTTTGTTTGGACAGGAATTCTGGATACCTCTTAATACCCTGAGGCCAATAACAGCGGCTTTGGTGGCCACACTTGATGAGCAGCGCTGCATCACCAGCACTGGAATCGCTATACCCAAGCAGACCAGGTGTACAGACAGCGCTGCAGCCAGGGATTGCAGCGCTGACTGTGCTTTGCAAGTGCTGGACACAGAGTGAGTTGCAGCACTGTAACCCCATCACCAGCGCTGCAACTCTCCAGTGTAGCCAACCTCAGTTTATAAAAGTGGTTAGACTTGTTTCAAAATGCTACCGTTTGTCTGTACCAACAACATAATTTCAGTGTATTAGAACATGCACTCTATAAATATTGAATTATGTCTGTGTTTTGTAAAAGAAACACAAGGTCATGTAAACAATTGCAGGCGGGTTTTTCGGTTCAGAATAGTCATTTGACTGTTTTCCTGTGGGAATGCCATTTCACTGAGCTGATTGTGGTACTTGCAAGAATTAAACACTTCATCTGTTAAAACTAAAGTCCTGATCTTAGGGATAATTTGGAGAATGGTATGGAAACACGTACCATATGCCTAGGAATTCGCCCAAATACTGATTTGCTACTCTAATAATGTTGCACATGGCAGAAAACCAAATATCCTTTGAGTTGGGACTAGAGTATTTTATAGATCTCATGCAACACATTTTGAGTTGTTTGTAACATAAAACAGAGATTTTTCACTCTTTGCACTTCTCAGTGTTTCCTTGCTGCAAGTAGAAACATTAAGGAGGACCAATAAATGTGTAGACTAAGAATTTCCAGATTTTTATCCTACTCTTCTGTTTCATAACTTGGCATTTCTAGGCAAATCTGGTACATTTCCGAGTGGTATTAAAGACTGAAATTTTTGTGAGCCACGTCCAAACCAATAAGTTTGAAGTGTATAAGTAGCAAGTATTTCTTTTTACTACTTTATCTCTTTACACACTGTGTTGTGTGAATGGGTAAGCGGCTCTTTCGTTGCTGCTAAGAATTCTAATTTAAGTTGGCTCATGACTGAATGCATTATTGGCATTAGAATTTGAGGACACTTCAGGAATTTTGGGAAGCTCTGGGTTTTTATTTAGGCATTCACCCATTTTAATTTCAAACTTGTTCTTAGCATTCATCTCAGAACTTTTACTCCTTGGTCTTCTCTGTGTATATCTGTATTTCAAAGCTCATGAATCTTATGGCTATACTATTGGTAATTATGGTTGTGTTGTAATTGTTTATGTGTCAGTGTTTTTCTTTAAATAAATGCAATAATGTATAAAAGATCTATAATGCATTTGTTTACAAAGTTCTTTTATGCCAGCTACGTGAATGAGGCTGCTTCTTATCAGATCCAGAACTTACTATTATTTCCAGGAAACATTGTTAGACTGCTTTGACTGTATCAAACTGAATTTGGTGTATAGATTAGCCAGCAGAAACTGAGTTGTGTACATGGAACGGTTGACTATGATCTTTTATTTTGTCTCACAAGATGTAATTTATAGAGCCACAACGATATGCTGTGTTGTGACATTTATTGAGAGTAAATACCTTTTTAGCTGATTTTGTCCTAAATTATATCCTTTAATCAGTTAAACTCCATTTTAATTAACTACTTAATATTTATGTGACAGTAGAATCCAAGCGCCTATTTGGCCCCCTTTAGTTCTACGTTTTAAAACACGTTTGAAGAAGACATGCTCGCCTTCCTAAAAAGAGTTTCTACTCCATTAAGTTTACTGCTAATTGGCAGAACGCTCAGCTGTTTGTTGAAAAAAAACATAACAGGTTTTAAAATGTGTGGGGTTTTTGGTGCAACTAACATAATCGCGGTGATTTTTATCATCTAAGTGGAGTGTTTCAGATTTAAACACACAGTATTTACAATTTTAGATAAAAGAATGCATGTACGTTTTGAAGTAAAGTTAAATATCAAAGGACAATTTAAGTATGGTTGAAAGGGTGTCTAATTCCATAGGTACTATAAGGAACTCACATCAAAAGGTAGGCTCATCTCTAAACCTGCTTAAGTCACTTCTGCTCTAAAGAGATTAGCAGATTTCACATTTTGTGGTTAATTTTTTTGTGCTGTTAAGATGCCTGGAGAAATAATGTTTCTTGCAGATGTAGATATATCACAAGAACTATACCGTAGTCCTAATCCTGCCTAACCCCACCCAGCACAAGAGACTGTATTGAATCTGTGTTAGAGGATTGTACAGACCTTTAAGTTTTAAACTAGGGCTTCAATTATCGCATTAACTCACGTGATTAACTCAAAATATATAACTGTGATTAAACGTTATTCATGATTAGTGCATTTTAATTCGCATTGTAAACATTAGACTACAATCTAAATTTATTAAATACTTTTGATGTTCTTCTACATTTATCAATATAATTGATTTCAGTCAAACACAGAATTACAACGGTACACATGCTCTTTATATTATGATTTTCGTTTTGGATCATGAGCTTTCGTGGGTGAATACCCACTTCGTCAGATGAATTCGTCACATTCATCTGACGAAGTGGGTATTCACCCACGAAAGCTCATGATCCAAAACGTCTGTTAATCTATAAGGTGCCACAGGATTCTCTGCTGCTTTTACAGATTCAGACTAACACGGCTACCCCTCTGATACTTGTAACCATGGACAAGTCATCTTGCCTCTCTGTGTCTGTTTTTCATCTGTAAAATGGGGATAATTGTACCAATCTCCTTTTGTAAAGTACGTTGAGATCTACAGATTTAAAAGTGCTGTATGAAAGGTAGGTGGTACTATCTCAAATCCCTGATTAAATAGCTGGGATGAAAGACTATATACATTTCAACATCCTAGCTCCTCTAACTGAAAGTTATTCTATTCTATATGCACTATTCTCTTCTGTGCTGTATAGATTCTTCTACAGAGCTCATCACCATAGTATTTGTGCACCTTCCAGTAGTGTACTAAGCTACATGACTAACACCTTTCATGTGTGGTTTGTTCTTTCTCTCTCTCTACAGAGAGAGCATCCTCAGTTCCTTGTTTCTTTCCAAAAGTGTTGTCCAACCAAAAAAAAGGAAGATAAGACTTATTACTCCAGATAATTCTAAGATAAGCCAACAAATACTGGAAAGATCCAGTAGGCCTTCATTAAATATTGTAAAGAAACCAATTAAAAAAAAACAAGGTTGTCTTTTGAGGTCACCATTTCTAACAGGAGTACAATTTAGTAAAACCTCCGTTTTATTCTTTGTAAATTATACAGGAAGCAGATTGTTGAATAAGGAGGTGTCTTTTCCCCTCAGTTACTTTCTACTGTCAAATCATGCTTTAATGATGCTATGTGATAAAGGCATGGATTTTTAAACATAAACTTTTAGCTTCTTTTCATTAGTGGAACTCCATACATGAAAGATATTTGTAAATGTAACATCATTGTTACTGGTATCTTAAGTGTCTTCATTTGCAGTTTTAGAATATGGCTACACTTACATTTGTACAGCGCTGGGAGTTACAGCTGTCTTCGTACAGCTGTGTAGGGAAAGCGCTGCAGTGTGGCCACACTGACAGCTACCAGTGCGGCAGTGTGGCCACATTTGCATTTGCAGCGCTGTTGGGAGTGGCGCATTGTGGGCAGCTATCCCAACGTTCAAGTGCTGCAACGTGCTTTTCAAAACAGGAGGGTGGGGTGGAGTGTGACAGGGCAGCGTGGTGGGGGAGAACAGAGTGGATTTTTGAGCTGAACATTCTCACTCCTGCCTTGCAAGTTCTATTGGCTGAAGATACACAGCATTCTACCTCAACATTTAAAAGTTTGACCCTTCCCCACCCCTCTCTTTTCACTAAATGCAAGTTTGCACCCTAAATGCCTTCAGACCACATAAGCAGCTGCTCAACACAGACTGCCCCCTCCCACCTCTCCTCAGGCAAACAGCTTGAACATTCCAGAGCAATTCCCCTGCTTCTGCTCGCTTGCTCGTTGCGCGGAGCAAGAGCAGCTGCTGTTGTTTTTTAGATAAGGAGCTTTGGAGCTCGTAGTTCAGCCATTCTTCCGGTTTGTTGTGACAGGAATTCTGGATACTCTTATACCCTGAGGCCAATACAGCGCTTTTGGTGGCCACACTTGATGAGCAGCGCTGCATCACCAGCACTGGAATCGCTATACCCCAAGCAGACCAGGTGTACAGACAGCGCTGCAGCCAGGGAGTTGCAGCGCTGACTGTGCTTTGCAAGTGTGGACACAGAGTGAGTTGCAGCACTGTAACCCCATCACCAGCGCTGCAACTCTCCAGTGTAGCCAAGCCCTCAGTTTATAAAAGTGGTTAGACCTTGTTTCAAAATGCTACCGTTTGTCTGTACCAACAACATAATTTCAGTGTATTAGAACATGCACTCTATAAATATTGAATTATGTCCTGTGTTTTGTAAAAGAAACACAAGGTCATGTTAAACAATTGCAGGCGGGTTTTTCGGTTCAGAATAGGTCATTTGACTGTTTTCCTGTGGGAATGCCATTTCACTGAGCTGATTGTGGTACTTGCAAGAATTAAACACTTCATCTGTTAAAACTAAAGTCCTGATCTCTAGGGGATAATTTTGGAGAATGGTATGGAAAACACGTACATATCCTAGGATTCTTCCAAATATGATTATGCTACTTCAATAATGTTGCACATGGCAGAAAACCAAGATTATCCTTTGAGTTGGATAGAAGTATTTATAGATCTCATGCAACAATTTTTGAGTTGTTTGTAAACATAAAGAGAATTTTTTCACTTTGCACTTCTCAGTGTTTCCTGTGCTGCAAAGTAAACATTTAAGAGACCAATAAATTGTAGACTAAGAATTTCCAGATTTTTATCCTACTCTTCTCTGTTTCCCATAACCTTTGGCATTTCTAGGCAAATCTGGTACATTTCCGAGTGGTATTAAGACTGACATTTTGTTGTGAGCACGTCCAACCAAAAGTGTTGAAGTAGTATAAAGTAGCAAGTCAGTTTCTTTTTACTACTTTTAATCTCTTTACCACCAACTTGTGTTGGTGTGAATGGTAAGCAGCCTCTTTCTTGTGCTAAGAATTCTAATTTAATTGTCTCAGTGACTGAATGCATTTGTGCATTAGAATTTGAGGACACTTCAGGAATTTGGGGAAGCTCTGGGTTTTATTTTAGGCATTCACCCATTTTAATTTACAAACTGTTCTTAGCATTCACTCAGAACTTTTACTCCTTGGTCTGTCTCTGTGTATATCTGTATTTTTCAAAGCTCATGAATCTTATGGCTATACTATTGGTAATATGGTTGTGTTGTAGTTTGTTTATGTTCAGTGTTTTCTTTAAATAAATGCATAATGTATGTAAAAATCTATAATGCATTTGTTTACAAAGTTCTTTTATGCAGCTAGTGAATGAGGCTGCTTCTTATATCAGATCCAGAACTATAGCTATTATTTCCAGGGAAAACATTGTTAGACTGCTTTGACTGTATCAAACTGTAATTTGGTGTATAGATTAGCAGCAGAAACTGGAGTTGTGTACATGGAACCTGTTGATCATATGATCTTTTATTTTTGTCTCACAAGATGTAATTTATAGAGCACAACGATATGCTGTGTTGTGACATTTATTGAGAGTAAATACCTTTTTAGCTGATGTTTGTCCTAAATATATCCTTTAATCAGTTAAACTCCATTTTAATTACTACTTTAATATTTATGTGACAGTAGAATCCAGAGGCCCTATTTGAGCCCCTTTAGTTCTAGGGGTTTTATAAACACGTTTGAAGAAGACATGCTGCCTTCCTAAAAGAGTTTCTACTC
This sequence comes from Chelonoidis abingdonii, assembly GCF_003597395.2. Taxonomy (NCBI): domain Eukaryota; kingdom Metazoa; phylum Chordata; order Testudines; family Testudinidae; genus Chelonoidis; species Chelonoidis abingdonii. The sequence continues at coordinate 54,960,322 of NC_133775.1, read as the reverse complement.
CATTAAGGTTTCTGCTAATTGGCAGAAGCTCCAGCTGTTGTTGGAAAAAATTAAACATAACAGGTTTTAAAATGTGTGGGGGTTTTTTGGTGCAACTACATAATGGCTGGGTGTATTTTTATCATCTAAGTGAGTTTCAGATATTAAACAACACAGTATGTTACAAATTTTAATAAAGAATGCAATGTACGTTTTGAAGTAAAGTTAAAATTATCAAAGGACAATATCTAAGTATGGTTGAAAGGGTCTAATTTCCATAGGATACTATAAGGAACTCACTCAAAAGGTGGCCTCATCTCCTAAACCTCTTAAGTCACTTCCTGCTCTAAGAGATTAGCAGAGATTTCAATTTTTGCATGGTTAATTTTTTTGGCTGTTAGAGATGCCTGGAGAAATAATGTTTCTGCAGATGTAGTATTATACACAAGAACTATACCGTAGCTCCTAATCCTGACCTAACCCCCAGCCCCCAAGCACAAGAGACTGTATTGATCTGTGTTAGAGGATCTCTGTACAGGACCTTTAGTTTAAACTAGGGCTGTCAATTATCGCAGTTAACTCACGTGATTAACTCAAAAATATTAACTGTGATTAAAGTTATTCATGATTAAGTGCAGTTTTAATTGCATTGTTAAACATTAGACTACCAATTGAAATTTATTAAATACTTTTGTATGTTCTTCTACATTTTCAAATATATTGATTTCAGTCACAACACAGAATACAACGTGTACACTGCTCACTTTATATTATTATTTTCATTACAAATATTTGCACTGTAAAAATGATAAAAGAAACAGTGTTTTTCAATTCACCTCATACAAGTACGGTAATGTAATCCCTTTATTGTGAAAGTGCAATTTACAAATCTAGAATATTTTTTTGTTACATAACTGCACTCAAAAACAAAACAACGCAAAACTTTAGAGCCTATAAGTCCACTCAGTCCTACTTCTCATTGAGCCAATTGCTAAGTCAAACAGATTTTGTTTACATTTATGGGAGATAATGTTGCCCACTTATTGTTTACAGTATCACCAGGAAGTGAGAACAGGTGTTTGCATGGGACTTTTGTAGCCGGCATTACAAGGTATTTATGTGCCAGATATACTAAACATTCATATGCCTCTTCATGCTTTGGCAGTCGTTCCAGAGGACATGCTTCCATGCTGATGATGCTCGTTAAAAAAATAATGCATTAATTAAATTTGTGACTGAACTCCTTGGGGAGAATTGTACGTCTCTGGCTCTATTTTGCCTGCATTCTGCCATATATTTCATGTTATAATAGTCTCGGATGATGCCTCAGCACATGTTGTTCATTTTAAGAACACTTTCGCTGCAGATATGACAAAACACAAAGAAGGTACCAGTGTGAGATTTCTAAAGATAGTTACAGCACTCAGTCCAAGGTTTAAGAATCTGAAATGCTTTCCAAAATCTAAGAGGGACAAAGTGTGGAGAATGCTTTCAAATGTTTTTAAAACAACACTCCAGTGTGGAAAATACAGAACCTGAGCCACCAAAAAAGAAAATCAGCCTTCTGCTGGAGGCATCTGACTCAGATAATTGAAATGAACATGCGTCGGTCTACACTGTTTTGGTTTGTTATTGAGCAGAGTCTGTCATCAGCATGGATGCATGTCCTCTGGAATGGCGGATGAAGCATGAAGGGACATATGAATCTTTAGAGCATCTAGCATGTAAGTATCTTGTCACGCCATCTACAACAGTACCATGAGAACATATGTTCTCACTTTCAGGTAACGTGAACAAGAAGCGGGAGGCATTATCTCCTGTAAATGTAAACAATGTTTGTCTGAGCAATTGGCTGAACAAGAAGTAGGACTGATTGGACTTGTAGGTTCTGAAGTTTTACATTGTTTTATTTTTAAATGCAGTTATTTTTGTACATAATTCTACATTTGTAAGTTCAATTTTCATTATAAAGATATTGCACTACAGTTCTTGTATAAGGTGAGTTGAAAAATACTATTTCTTTTGTTTTTTGCAGGGCAAATGTTTGTAATAAAAATAAAGTGAGCACTGTGCACTTTGTATTCTGTGTTATAACTGAAATATATTTGAAAATCTAGAAAACATCCAAAAATACTTAAATAAATGGTATCCTATTATTGTTTAACAGTGTGATTAATTGCTGTTAATTTTTAATCTCTTGACAGCCTTAGCTTAAACATTAGTCCCACTTTATAAATTTATAGAAGCGGGTCTGGGAACATCTTCTTTCTTTAGTTGATATAGAAGCCAGAAAAAAGTCACTCCCAGTTTGTCAGTCTGATCGTTCTCAGTCCAAACTAACAGTTGGAACAAAAAACTTTAATGTAGATGACTTATAATAAACCCACATATCAGGTTCTGTGCTAATAAAATGGACATTTGTGGGGATATGTCCTTGGTTTGTACAAGCAAAAACTACGTATCATCTGGCATAGGGTTTAGATTGCAAACTCTCTGAGGCAAGGACTGTGCCTCTCCATCTTCTATGAAGCATGTAGGACACCTCAGGTAGTGTTGCCAATCCTACAGGTTTCTCTGGGAGTCTCCCAGAATTGGGCTTTATCTCCTGGAGGCTATTGAAGCCAAACTGGGAGATTTGAAGCTGCTAAAAGTCCGGCAGCGCAGCAGGGCTAAGGCAGGCTCCCTGCTTACCCTGGCCTCGCGCCACTTCCAGAAACGACTGGCACATCCCTGCAGCTCCTGAAGGGAGTCCAAGGAGTGTCTCTACATACTGCTCCCCATCCCGAGCGCTGACTCTGTAGCTCCCATTGTCTGGGAGCTGTGGGGGTGGTGCCTGCAAGAGCCACCCAAGGTAAGCGCCTCCCGGCCGGAGCTTGCACCCATTACCCCCTCCTGCACCCCACCCCATGCCCTAGTCCTGAACCCCCTCCTGCATCCCACCCCCTGCCCTAGTCCTGAGTGTCCTCCAGCACCCAAACTCCCTCGCATAGCCCGCACCCTGTCCTGCATCCCAATCCCCTGCCCCAGCCCAGAACCCCTTTCTGCACCCAAACTCCCTCCTGGAGCCTGCACCCCACACATCCTCCTGCATCCCAACCCCCTGCCGCCGCCCAGTGAAAATGAGTGAGGGTGTGGTAGAGCCAGCAGTGGAGGGAGAAGGGATGGAATGGACGGGGTGGGGCCTCGTAGAAGGGGCAGGGACAGGAGCGATGGGTAGGGCAAGGATGTTTGGGTTTGTGTGATTAGATAGTTGGCAACTCTATCCCCTAGGATGGCACGGAGGAATGGTTTTTTGTTTTTTGTTTTTTTGTTTTGGAGGGGGCGGGCAGGAGGACCTGGGCCAGCCTCTATATGGATCAGGGAGGGAGCACCCTCCAACCTTAACTCTGCCTGCAGCCACAGCTCTGCTGTCATTCCCTCTCCATCCTTAGAACAACTCCTTTTCATAGCCCCAGCTCCACCCCCATGACCAGTTTAGCTCCCAGCACTGCCTCCAGTCCAAGGTCCTCTGCTGAGTCAACAGTACAATAATGGAGGGGGGACGCAGACAGATTCAATTACTGGTAAGGGGGACGGTGCAGTAGGTAAAGTTTGGGCACCACTGGTTTAGCGGGACAAGGACATATGTGATAACTGGCAGGTCTCTGACCAATTTTCTGTGGGAAAAGCCATTATAAATAGTTGCAGACAGAATCTCTAAACTCATGAAGTTTTGTATTCCCCTACCTGTGTTGTTACTGCAAAGGGGAGAAAGGAATTTTAATAGAGTTCTACTTTGTAAGCAAATGTAGAATTGGCTTTTATCAAGGTCCTCTTCCCCCTCAATTAATCCCAAAAGAAAATGGGGTGATTTTTACACAGTATAATGTTTCACAGAAAAACTATACTTTTCTTGTAATCCTGTTTGCCTATAGTTTGGAAACTTTGTTGGTTTCTGATGCTGGGCTTTTCCATAACAACACTTTTTATTTATAATCAAAATAATTTAAAGGTTCAGGCAAGGGAAGGCATATAAAGTAACAGAAGGAACATTCTTTCGTAATGGGAAAAACCTAATGCTAGATGAAAAAGGGGATAATGTCAGTGGTATTTAGAGGGGTGAAAGGTTGACTCTTTCTAAACCAATGACATTTTAGGTCTGCATTTAAGCACAGGATCTGTTCATATCATCAGTTTAAGCTAACAATTTAAATTCATATTAGCCAACATAAATATTGTGCTTTTACTGTCTCTTCTGGTAATAATCACAAGAAGCTCAAAAATCAAATTAAACAGAATCACGAATCAGGTCTATGGTGAATCCCTAGAGGGATTCCAAAAAGATTACTCTCAAGCAGGAACTATTTTTAATTTAAAAGAAATAATATCTAGCAAAAGCAAATAGCCAAATAAAGAGAGAAACTGGCAGAGCAGCATGGCAGGTCAGAAATATCTCAGGCTATTTCTAAGCATCCCTCAAGAGTTTTAGAGCTAGGAATAACATGCATGTAGTCTGCTGGAGCTAAGGAAGGTATCCCTGGAACCACTCTAAAAAGTTACAACATTTTAATTTGAAATAATTCAATGCAGTAAAATAAATATTATTTTCCATCTCATAGGGATTTCTGAATATACAGTAAGATTGATTAGAATCACTGAATGTTGTGCACCGGTAGCCAGATTGCTGTTACCTAAGCTGAGTGGCTGCAGTATCATGCCCACAGATAAGGATCAAGGTGGTCCCTGATCAGTATCTCTGCTGTTAATTAAATGTCTATGGAAAGAACATTGCTGTTAGACAGAAAAGATGATGAGTCAATACAAAGGAGAGGGGTCCAGATTGTAAAATACGTTTTTAAAAAACAAGTAGTTTAAAGAATATATATGAAGAGAGTACACAAGAATTTCCTATTAAATGCCATTAGTCTTGTGCTGCAAAGAGCAGGAGACGCATTAAAGAGCCACTTGGGTTTGCGAGCTTCAGTCTGAGTGTCACTGGTCTAAAACAACATATCCATACATGGGAGTCATTCTGTTAAGCAGACATGGGCAACCTTAAAGCAATATTTAAAAATTATTTTTTTCTTTTTGTTTTTACCAGGAACACTTTATGAATTATTTTCAAATATAATTGCTCTCACTATTTTGCCACATGCAGTTTGATGTTTTGTTTTTTGTGGGGAGCAGGGTGGGTAATATTTGTGAAAGTGTAGAGGGCTTTGTTTGTACTGATGGATCACAAGCCTTTTTTATTTCTTTAAGTATAAATGTAAAAAAAGCCAAAAAAATCCCCCAAACCCTACTAGAATAAAAATGTAAAACACACCTTAAGATTCTCTAAAGTGATTCCTTACTTTGGGTTTCCCAGTATGTTTTCTTTCTACATCTGCCTTCCAGTTGTAAGCTCTTTATGGTATGGAATGTGTGAAAGTTTTGTACAACGCAAACATATTATTGAATAACAAATACAAATGTTTAACTTTTACTTAGAAAATATTTTCAAGTAGTAATGTTCTAGATCTCAAAACTGCAATGTAACCAGCTCCAGGAAAGCAGCACTCTTCTTAGCTCTGAAGTTGAGGTTCTTAAAACCCTAATTTAAATAATTGAAACACAGGTGCCGGTTAGATCTTTCACTGCAGCAGTGTCGTCTTGGTCTATTTCCAAGAATGTCTTGCCACTTGAATCTGATGTTGAGTAAGCTATGTGCAGTAGACTGACAACATTTTAGCTGCCGCATGAAAATGGTGTGGAGAGCACACCTCTGATCATATGAAACTACTCTTTGGTTTGAGGTCCTGAATTTTGCCCTGAGTTTTTTGGGTTTTAATTTACCCAAAATTTAAAACCAAAACTCAGTGAAAGTCAGTGGTTGTTGTCTGGGTCAAGTAGAAACTATGCAAGTCTACTAAATTTTTCATGATTTTAATCAGAAAGCAAATTATACAGATTCACCGAAGTTTAGCTTGGGTTCACCAAAGTTTCAGCTGCTTTTGGGTTTTGATTTGAAAGTTTTCCACAGTTCTAACTGGGATCTTTTCATGCTCTTTCATGGAACTGCAAGCCTTTGTGGACTCTTTCTTCAATGGAAAATTCTAATTACTAACTTTAATTTCAAAACACAGTACATTATTATTAAAAACTGAAAAGATCTTTGCTTGGTCTTAAAAACCAGGTCTTAACGTGATAAAAGATTGATCAGACATACTCACCACCTTAAGAGTCTGACACAGGTTGGGATGTAAGAAATGCCTCTAGCTATTTGAATGGACATGGAATTATTTTCAAAGTAATTTTAATATAATTTTTTTTGTTTTAAACAACTTTTTTGGTTAATTTTACAACGATAAATTAACAAAGTTTTTGAAATAATTTGCTGTACAATAACTTTGAAAATCAAGGCCTTTGCTTCCAGTTAGTGAAATGCAGCTCCTATATCTTAATTTGTCAGCAGAAGTTCTTGTTTGGAGAATCATTAAAATTGGTTTGAACCAAGCGAGACTAGCATGGACAGGTATTTTGAAAAACTGTTTTGGAAATAGTGTTACTGTACATTTGTAGTTAGTAAACATTTTGTTTAGCCATCTGAGGCATTTATAACTATTCACTGCAGTTTACCCTTAAGGGAAGGAGCAAGTATGTATAAAGAACTGTTATATATTCCGAGATATGTGTGAAAATGGACTATACTACCGACATTGTTAAAACCACGCTAGCAGAAAAAGTGCTACGGAGAGGGGTAATCTCTGTAGCATGGTTCCTGTAGTGATTCTTTAAAAATAAACTTGCGACAGTGCATTCTGAAAGGTTACTAGGTGCAACCCTATTTGGAATACTGCTGCAGCTAGCTAGCTAGCTCTGCTCCTGTGTTGACAGAGTGTAGAAGCCATTCAGGGAAACCCTGGGTCTATTCCTTGTCCCACAGTCACCTGTTGTGGGAAGAGGAACTGAGGTTCTGCCTTATCCACCTACAACCAGTGGAAGCAGATTTGTGGGGGAACCCAGGGGTCCCTCAGCATTGGCAGATGCAGCTACTGGATGACTACTACATCATGTTCATGGTGGCTCTTTCCCCTCTTCAGATAAAGCAGGAATTGGTGGTACAGTGGGTGCTTAGATATGTTCCATAGTAGTGGCTGGGTCACATTTGGCGATGCTTACTGGTAAAATTACTGAAGTTTAAAGGTGACCTGCAAAGTTAAAATAAAGATAATGGGGACAATGGTTAGGATCTGTATAGTGGAGTTAGTTGTGGTGAAATCTTTTCAGGGAGGGATGTGGGAGTGTAGAACTGATAAATGAAATTGTTTTTAATTGTTCACTTTATTAATGTAACTTCTGTTCACCATTCACTACACTTGCCATATTGTAATTCAAACCTCATTTTAAAACACTCACTCCATCTTGTAAAAGCTTCCTCCAACCTTCATTTTTGCAAACCCTGCTGTAATCTTATTAGTTAGTTTAGATGTGTGAATGAGGCATGTATGGATGATAAAATCAACCTCCAGCCCCAGCCTGTCCTGATGAGGTGAAATTCAACTACCAACGGCTGAAGACCTAGACAACAGTGAAACAAAGTAAAAAGCATCCACCCTAAAAAGAAAAGGACAAAAGAACAACAGAAGGAAGATCAAAGCCAGGTTCAAGGCTGAAAGTCACGCCTGCAATTGACGGGTGATCAATCCAAACCCAAAGGCAGCGTGACACAGCAAGACCTATAGACTTTGAATCCAAACTAAAAGCCTGTAAAAAAGAAGGGTGAGATAAGAGACTTTGGGTAACATTCTGCTGCCAACATGGAGCCAGCCACCTGCTGATTAATTTAACAACAGCAGAATGAAGCAACTCCCATGAACTAACATAGGGAAAAATCCCTATAAAGCTGGACTCTGAAGACTGAGGACTTTGAGTCTATGGTTCTGCTGCCAGCCTCCAGGAGCATCAGGTGCACCTGACCCGGACTCGGCTCCACTCTTGTGTACAGGGTACCTGGCCAGTATTCTGTCACAAGCAACTTTAGGCTGGTAACTATAATATCTATCCAGAACTTGTATGAATGATTGTGTGAATGGATATATAGGAATAAGTAGCTAAACAACATTGTTTGCTGTTATCTTTTATTTTATTATGGTATTTACAATAAATGTGACAAATGTCTTGTCCCCTTTAATAAGATCCTGCTAGTTTTTTATTGGTATAACAGGAGAACCTATATAGGCTCATGGGAAGTCTTCACTACAATATGCTACTCCCTGCAGAGACTAATTTTCAGCAAACACTGCTGTGTGGATCGATTTTCTCTTGTGTCAGAAATATCAGAATTGCCACCTACCATTACATGACTTACCACACACACCACACAGGGTTTCTGTAACACTAGGTATCGTGGGATGTGCTAATTTGAAAGGTAAAGAGCTTAGAGATAACAAAGGTTTACACTGTGTGTATCCAGGAAACTGAAAGATTGCCTTTTGGTTTGTTCCATCGAGAGTCTGGTAGAGACTGTAAGAACACTGCAGGTGGAAGGGATACCTTCCCCTACTTGCAGATCTATTCCAAAGTAGGGTGGTTGTTCTGGAACTAAAACCTGAGTTGAATGGATTAGTTTTAAAGCTTTTAAACCTTTCCCTTCGCCCTCCCATCACCCCCAAGTCCTGATGCTACTGAAAAGTTTAATTTTTGATGCTATTCTTCTGGTACAATAGAAGTTATTTTCTCTGACAGCTTGTCATACTCAGACTATTTTAAAGCATTTCTCAATAATGAGTTAGTTACTAATAGCACAGCAACTGTGTAGGCAAACGCAGCAGCTATTCGTCATTCAGCAATAGGATCACTGTAGTTGGAAATGGGAAAGACCAATTAGAGTATGCTCTCTCATAAGTATTGGACATTAGCATCTGTTTATATATTAAGAAGGAATTTAAGCCAAGATGATGACATTGTCAAAGATTCCAAGCATCAGGATCTACCTTTACTTGCTCTATTGCTTTGGGCAAGCCGCTTCCCAAAAAGTGCCATGATTTTCCTATATGTAAAATGGGGATAAGTTGCTATTTACAAGTGACTTGAGACTTAATCAGTGAATATATTTGAAGCACTCTGTGGTAGTGTAAGCTGATTGGGTTCTTGTTGGAAAATATAGAAACCAAATTGTTAACTTTTCTATCAGGTTTTAAGAAATGAATCGGTAAGTGCAGAATGGAGTCTGTGCCTGGCAGTTCTGGTAGATTAGATACCTTAATATAAACCTGAGAAGCTCCAGTTCTTGGAAGACTGATTCAGTAGAAACAATTCTTGGCCTTTAATAGTGTACCAAGGCAACAGTCCTTTGGCAGTAACAAAATTTGAAATGATGGCGTTTTGAAGCATTACCTCATCTTATTGGTATGTCTCAATATATCAGGCCTTCCCAATGTTGTATTTAGGCTCAAGTTGTGCTGTAAGATGATGCTAATCCTTGAAGAGGATATTTTTGAAAAATAGTTACTCTAGAGAACAAAATCTGTTTGTAAGAGTATCTACTCAATAATTACAGAATATTTGGGTCTGAGGCTCTCTGGTAGTAAGGATTTCAGTGAGATTTCTCATGTACGTAAGTTAAACATGCATAAATATTTACAAGAGAGTGTCTTTAGTTACTGTTATGTTTTATGGCAGTAAATTTCACTAGTTAAATATGCCCTTTAATTAGAAAACTGGTGCCTTTCATTGTCATTGCACTTTCCCTTGTTCGTTTTTTTTTTTTTTATCAGAGGGGGGTAAATCATAGAAATAGAGGGCTGGTTCTCTAGTCCATCCCCCTATGCTGAATTAAATCTATTAAATTAAATATATTAACTATATCTAGACCAACCCTGACAGGTGTTTGTCTAACCCTATCTTAAAAATCTCCAGTGACTGGAATTCCACAGCTTCCCTATGTAATCTATTTCAGTGCTTAACTATCCTTATAGTTAGAAAGCTTGCTGCAAACTAAGCTAAAGGGTGTGCCTGGTTGACTTTCTCTCCACCAGTTGCTATTTTATAAATCTATCATATTCTCTCGTATTGTCATCTCCATATCAAATATTTTTCAGTCAATATTTCATTATATAAGGCATAGTCCAACTCCCACTGAAGTCAAGGGGAGTCAGGGTCCTTAGTTTTCTTAATAGCCTCTTGTTGAAGGACTTTGACTTTATTTAAGACAATGACAGTGTCCTAGCTTCTATTTACCAGAAAATGGGAATGGGCGACAGGGTGGATCACTTGATGATTACCTGATCGATTCATTCCCTCTGAAGCACCTGGCTTTGACCAATGTCAGAAGACAGGATACTGAGTTAGATGGATCATTGGTCTAGCCCAGTATGGCCATTCTTATGTACAACCACTTTTATCCACTATTTTTGACACAAAGAATCCTGGCAAATTATAGAGGCACCATTTTTCATTTACTGAAGCTGTGTAGATTTGTCCCAGTTTTATCCTGTTCCCCAAGACGTTGTATAACTCTGCTTTTAATTTTAGTTTTAACTGACATGTCTGGTACAGAAGCAAGGCCTACTGCTCTGTAATACAAGGCTTTTTTTAAAGATAGTTAAAACATTTGCTACTCTCTAGTTCTCCAGCATAGTAGCTGATTTTAATGAAAGCTAGCATTTTCTTATTGCCAAAAAGCCAGTAGATGAACACTTCAACCTCCCTGGACATTCTATAACAGATTTAAAAGTAACTATTCTTGAACAAAAAAACTTCAGAAACAGACTTCAAAGAGAAACAGCAGAACTAAAATTAATTTGCAAATTTAAGACCATTAATTTGGGCTTGAATAGGAACTGGGAGTGTCTGGCTCATTACGAAAACAGCTTTGCCTCTCCTGGAATTGACACCTCCTCATCTATTATTGGGAGTGGACTACATCCACCCTGATCGAATTGGCCCTGTCAACACTGATTCTCCACTTGTGAAGTACTCCCTTCTCTTCATGTGTCATTGTATAATGCCTGCATCTGTAACTTTCACTCCATGCATCTGAAGAGTGAGGTTTTTTACCAACAAAAGCTTATGCCCAAATAAATCTGTTAGTCTTTAAAGTGCCACCGGACTCCTTGTTGTTTTTATATAATATTGTTCACCAAAGAATATCGAAACATGTTAAAAACATTCATTCATTATGCTTCATCAGTCCCACGGTGTAGCTGTTACGCCTCTTTTACAGATAGATAAAAGGAGGCACATAGCAGTAAAGAGTAACACAGTGAGTCAGTGGTAAACCCAGAGCAGAACCTACCGTCGTGACTTCTATCCAGTAGACACCGTTGTTCTTCTTATGTGGTTTTGTTTTAACCTTAGCTGCTGTCTTTCATTTGAAACTGCCTCCTTCTCTTATGTCATTCAGTATTTTTATTCCTTTAAAATGATATGCCCTTTGTTAGATAAAGTTCTTCACCTCACTGAGTAAATCCATATATAAAAAGTGAATTAATTTAGGCTGTATGTACATGGACTTCAGGAGGAGTCCATGTCAGTTGTCTTTCTGTTGCCTAGAAGTCTCTTGGAGCCAAGATGATACATTGCTGCAGCTCATGTTCTAGCTGGCACCTGGGAGAGAGAAGGGAGGTGTTTGGGCATTTAGTTAATGAAATTCAAGTGGGTGCTTTTGTTGCTTCTTTTCCCATATTCTTTGCTGCTTCATGTTTTCACTATCTAATCTATCAATCCTTGTAGGTTTTAGTCCAAATCCTCAGCTGGCGTAGACTGACCTAGCTACATCAGTCACTTGAGCTATGCTGATTTACATCAGCTGAGGGTCTGGCTCTCAATCCCCTCCTTACTGCTCATAAACAAAATGTTTTTCAGTTGAATCCCTCCTTCCCTTTAGTTCTGTTTCTCTTCCCCCAACTCAGCTGTCAGAACCATCTAGTTGCTTAGCAACATCTTCCCCCTCTTTTCCTTGCTGCTGTGGTGCATCTCCTTTTTTAATATTTCAGTACTGGTGGAGAGGGCCTTTTCCTTGCCATGAACTAGTTAATACTTTATAGAACCTCACTATGTATGGTCACTGCTGTTTGGTGAGATGTGACCATGTTAATAGGATCTGAATGCACGGGGATCTTTCTACCAAATATTTATCAGACTTGCTGTTCACATTTCTAGATTTCTCTAATTAATAGACCTTGCAGATTGTTCCTGGGAAATAAAAAGTTGAATTTCTTTTTCAATGTCCATAGTTAAAATAAGGCTAACATTTTGGGGGGTTTCAGACCCCAAGATAGATCTATATAAAAATTTTCCTTGTGTCTTTCAATTATTTTGCTTAGTTCCTGGCAGAAAAAAGCATGCAGGAATAACATAACTAGGAGGGAGACAGAGTCCTCTGGCACCTTATAGACTAACAGACATATTGGAGCATAAGCTTTTGTGGGTGACATGCATCTGACGAAGTGGGTATTCACCCACGAAAGCTTGTGCTCCAATACATGTTAGTCTATAAGATGCCACAGGACTCTGTCGCTTTGTACAGATCCAGACTAACATGGCTACCCCTCTGATACATAACCAGGAGGATTATACTTTGGATATCTGTAAGTTTCTTAGTAGAGTTACTTGGCTGAGGAATAGGTATAATCATTGTGAATAAGCTTACATTTCAGAAATTAATGGATTGAAGTGTATCCATGAACTTAATGTAGTTCTAACAAGTTATCCTTCTGCTGTCTGGAGATCACTCTGTTTTTACAGAAGTAAAATTCAAGGTAAAATCAAATCCCTTATGACAAATCAAAAGGGAAATTACCTTGCAAATGACATGTTCATGACTTTCACCTTCTAGTAGTTGGAGAAATTTGAGCTGATCTTCAATATTTTCAGAATGCCCAGCTTGCATATATAAGCCCCTACTCCTGCCAAGAGCTTTGAATGGGTGAATTTGAGAGTTTTCAGGGAGCTCATTGCAGGATCATTGTTACTGCAGCTATTCAATACTTTGGAAGCTCTTCTGTGAAAACTGTGGTGGCTATTTCTTACATAGAAAAGAAAAATTTCTACATATGGAAGAATAGAATAATGTAATAAAGGCTATTTATTACAATAGCAGGTACTATATTTTTAGTTAGAAGTATAACTTAACCCCCCCCACCCCCCCAAATATATGGTGTCTCTTTGAAGCCTCAACTGCAGGCTTGTTTCTGTTGTGACATCCAGAAAGATTAGCTTACTATCCCAGTAGTTAACCTTCTCTCTAACACTTTGAGAAAATTTTGTCTCAATCACCCAAGAAGTTAAATGTAATTAATGGGATTCTATAAAGTTCTGTCCCTGATGTCCCTTCTTGTCATACTATAGTATGAAAAGGGGGCAGTTGAAAAGCCTATTGAGAGTTTGTGTTCAGTATTGAATTTTCCCCAGTTGTTCCTCAGTCAGCCCTTACAGAGAAATAGAAAGATCATCTTCTTCCTTGCCCTCCTTTTATCCTAAAGTATTAATGTTGCCGGCCCTAGATTTACCTTCTGGAGTTTCTAACATCCCGTAATGAAGTGTTTGATTTATGAGCACAAAAACTGTGTATTGAACTACTATATATGGCAAAACAATATTTGTATATTTTGGCTATGTTCATAGACATATAACATTTTTAATTTTGAAGAATGTGATTCAAGACGTAAGTAGCAAGAAACATCCATGCAGAAAATGCCTGTTGTTAGTTTATCTCCTGTATGGTATTGTATGCATAGTTCCAGACCTGATTACATTTTAATAATGAAATATACCCCCATGTAACAAGGTGATTAAAATATAAACTCTCTGCTGCTGTACATTAATTAAAATGCACAAAATATGCATAAAGTATGTGGTTGAAAAATACAGAATATTGATAATGATATTGACTGAAGAATTAATTTGCTAGGGTGTTTCATTTGTTCTTTAGAGTAGACTGATTTCCATTATGCTATATTTATCAGTTGTCTGGAGTTGTGCAATTTATTGCAACTATAAATGATCCCATTAGTTGCAGTTATATTGTTCTGCTGAACTGACAGAAGTTAAATGCAATTGCTGTAAATTGGACTCAGTTTGTAGGTTACTGCTTTATAAATAAAACAGAATTAGCTCCCAGGTTATGCCATCCTTATTCAGTGGTAATCATCATCATTCAGCCATTTGTGATGAAGAACACACAATCTTTGTAAACTATTGTTCAGCACTAATTTATACTTGGGGGAATGTGGCTGCCCTGTTTAGAAGCCATTTTGTGTGGTGCACTTGCATTTAAAAAAAATGTTCTTTTTATAGATAAGTAGTAGCGTGAGCAGTTTTTCAGTATTATAAGCAGGAAAGCAGAGAGAAGCACATTAGAAGGGCACAATGTTGCTGATTTAATTGCTTTGCTTCAGTTTTTAGTCAAAAACTATCAAATCATTTTTGTCTGCAGGGAAGATTGCTGTATATCAGGGACAGGTGAATTTTATGTTTTGCTATGGCAGTTCTTCTCTTGTAAACAAGCAGTCAGGCAGCTGGGTGCCCTAGCCTTTTTCTGAGCAGCTTAGTGAAATGTTCCTAACTGCTGAGAAGCACAGCTATCTTCCTCTTGAAGAGAGAGGGCTAGAAAATTGAGCTTGAGATCTAGGACCTGAGTTGGTGAAATGCGCTGAATGTGAACTCCACAGCTGGGAGATCCCGGGTAATGGTGGAAATCACTCTAAAAAGGGAATTGAGCTTCAGGTAAAGTACAAACTTTTCTCCTTTTCTAGATTGCACTTAGTGTCAGCCCCATACCTTGGAAAAGAGAGGTTCACTGTACGTTTCACTTATTGCAGTTCTGTCATCCTGGAAGTGTTTTGCTTCTTGTGAGCTTTCTAAGGACTCTTCAGTGTTAATGTTTACTAAAGTGCTGGGATTCAAAGTTCTCTGACTTCTTTATTTAAACTCTCTCAGTTTTGATTTAAAATAAATCAGAAGTTGGTATTGCTTTACTAATACAATAAAATCTTATCTAAGAGAGCCTGCCGGTTGCTTAAATTCATAAATTATATTTTTTTGTAACCTTACAAGAAATCCTCCTCAGACTTGAAATTCAAAGGGGGGAGAGAAGTTATAAATATATTGCAGGGCTTGCTCTCAAGAAAACAGCTGCACTTTTTCACACGTGAAAAGCTAATTGCAGGAGTAAAGGGTCAATATGTCTGACATTTTACAGCTGTTTGCTGGCTATGTTTTACAGTTGGATGCATCTGCTTTGACATTTCACTGTCGCACACAGTCTCAGACTCATAGACCCCGATCCTGCAAGATGTTTCATGTGGTCTGAGCCCATACAGAGCCCTGTTATTGAAGTCAATGGAACTCCCAGTGGGCACAGGGTTGGGGCCATACACTATTCAGTCAGAAAAGCTTCTGTAATTAATTCTTGTAGGACATAGCTAGGGGGATCAGCAATAATAATGCACATTGAGTTAGTGAACAAGGATCAAAGCTTTAAATGAAAATCTACCATTTCTTAAAAATCTTATCAGTGTGCCAGGAAATGTACATTTTGAGGTAGACCCAGAAGGAAAGTATTGGCATGACATATAACACTGCGTAGAGCTTATATTACAATACACACAGCACTGCCAAAGCAACAACTTTTGTGTTGTTTCAGCTGTGAATCAGAACAATACGAGGAAAAAGAAAACATTTTTATTTTAGTACCAAAACCAGGTCAGATAATTTTAGTGATTTATTATTATTTTTATTTCTGTTATGGATAACATGTAGGGGGGTCTCATTGTATGAAATTTCCGCATTCTCACTTTGCATATATTCCCAGAATTGTTGTGCTACCTTTTCTCACTCCTTGCATCTAAGAGTTCATTTCATAATATTCTGAGTATGACAAAGGCAGAAGACTGTCACAGATGATGTATTCAGGTACAGGACAGTTAGGTATCCAGCTGTCATTGAAAGCCAATGGGAATTGCATGTCTTGCTTCCATTTGTGCCTTTGAAAATCTTCTCAAACTTTTCTTACTCATCTTTTCCCTGAGTTTCAGGGCTGAGGTAGAAGTAAGAATTCAGAGCTTGGATATGGATCCAGCATGAAGGTTTTCTCTTCAGCTGATCACTGTATTCTGTGAATTAAACAGTCACGTAAATTTTAATATTAATCGGTTCTGCCTTTTCTGCCTAGTTGGGGGAACAGTTGCATGCAACATACAGTATATAGGGTTGTCCTCCATCTCCCAATTTAAAATTTTGGAAAACTAGCTGGCTGCAAAGATTATGTCAGCCAGTCACTTTTTCCCAGTCAGGAGGTTTTAACAGCACTGTTGATTCTCTGGAAGTTCCCATCTTATTTCAACTGCTGCTTACTGTATTAGCAGTTTGAACTTGTTGAAATTATTTAGTACAAATTTTCTCTTGGCTGGTGTTTCAGTGGAGTTCGTGTTTTTTCTGCTTCATGTGGCTTTCTGTGCTTTGTCCTCAAATGAATCTGTAGACTTTCTAGATGGTCCATACATTCCATTTGTGTTTTTTTCCTTGTGGCTTCTTGCCAGGGGTGTGCTGATGCAGAGTGCAAACAAATCATACAAGATTTCAGCTGGATGCCCCATTAGATTCATGACTTCCTCACAACTAAAGCTGATCTACTCTTGTCTGTGATTTTGGAATTCTGGCATGACACATCCATCCTGGCTGATGTTAGCTCTCCCACTCCTCTTGTACTACTACACCTCCCCTTAGAGGAGCAGTGCTTGATATTCCTTGATGACACATAGGAACATTATGGCAGGAATTAAATATAGCTCACTAAAAGTTTCTAAACATTTCTTGGTCTTCGTATCCTGTCATTTCCAATTTCATTTTGAATAGTGAGCAGCACTGGTTAATAATTTACCATTCTGAAGGTTGCAGAAGAGTAATTAACAGATAAATTAGAATGCCCTCTTACAGGAGAACTTAAATTGCCTGATCTTTTTTAATGTCACATAGTTTTTGCACTCTCAAAATGAGCTATCTGCGTGACATCTGGTAGCACATGTGCTTAACTAATACGTTGTCCAAAAGGAGAATTGTGCCAGTTCAACTAAAGAGGTGAGTTAAAATCATTTGTGTTTAAACTGGTGCAAAAGGCTGTGTGGACCTTCATATATCGGTTTAAGAGTAACTTTCATTGTAGTTTAAGTAGATCGAGATCAGATTTGAGCTAAACCAGCATAAGCCACTTCTAACCTGAAATAAGTGTCTGCACAGAGTTTGCCCTGATTTTAACTAAACCAGTGCAAGTTTGTGGGTAGACAAGACCTAAGCAGTCATTTAAAGTGAACTAGTGCATTGTCAAAGAGACATTGTGAGGTGGTTTAGACTACAAAATTAAAAAAGTTTCTAAAAATATTTTCACCAAACTTTGTGAATAGAAATGTTCCCACAATATTTTTTAAAGTCAATGGAAATATTTTTCTGGGTTTGAATGCATCCCTGCAGTATTATGAGTTAAAGCTCAACATCGCTGTGCTAATGTGAGAGAAACTGAAAATGAAATTGACTCCATTATGAACCAAAACTGAACCTGCACGCTCCTTCTGGAGAGGGAAATTAGACTGAAAGGCATAGAATATTATTCTGTTCAGTTCAGCAAAGGTTTTTGAACTGTCCTTATCACTGTAAGTATAAGCGCCTCTCAGTAGTGCCTCAAGCAACATGATTACACATCTGTCATGTGCTGTTTTGTTTTCTTATCCTCTACCCAGAGGTGAAATGTGCTCTATGGAGTTTTCTTGTTTTGCTAAGTGTGTTGTGAGTTTTTTAAAATATATGTATATTCACACACACACACACGTAGTGTGCTCTCTTTCTCTCACACATAAATGTGTTGTGTACTCTCACTCAGGCCTGGTCTACACTACGCGTTTATACCGATTTTAGCAGCGTTAAACCGATTTAATGCACTCGTCCACACAATGAGGGCCTTTATATCGATATAAAGGGCTCTTTAAACCGGTTTCTGTACTCCTCCCTGACGAGAGGAGTAGCGCTGAAATCGGTATTACCATATCGGATTAGGGTTAGTGTGGCCGCCGCAAATCGACCGTATTGGCCTCCGAGCGGTATCCCACAGTGCACCACTGTGACCGCTCTGGAGAGCAATCTGAACTCGGATGCACTGGCCAGGTAGACAGGAAAAGCCCCGGGAACTTTTGAATTGCATTTCCTGTTTGTCCAGCGTGGAGAGCTCACCAGCACAGGTGACCACGCAGAGCTCACCAGCACAGGTAACAATGCAGTCTCCTGAGAATCGAAAAGAGCTCCAGCATGTACTCTGCACAGGAGGTACTGGATCTGATCGCTATATGGGAGAGGATTCCGTGCTAACAGAATCCGTTCCAAAAGACGAAATGAAAAAACATTTGAAAAAAATTTCCAAGGCTTGATGCAGAGAGGCCACACAGGAACTCAGTGCAGTGCAGAGTGAAAGTTAAGGAGCTCAGACAAGCCTACCAGAAAACCAAAGAAGCAAACGGAAGGTCCGGGTCAGGGCCGAAAACATGCCGCTTCTACGCTGAGCTGCATGCAATTCTCGGGGTCGCCAGCCACCACTACCCCACCCCTGTCCGTGGATTCCGAGGTGGGAGTGGTAATCTCAGCCATGGCTGAGGATTCTGCGGACGGGAAGATGAGGAGGAGGAGAGGAGGACGAGCTTGCAGAGAGCACACAGCACTCCGTTCTCCCCACACAGCCAGGAGCTTTTTTCTCACCCTGATGGAATTACCCTCCCAGCCCTCCAAAGCCACTGTACCCACACAATGAAGCCATGGAAGGGACCTCTGGTGAGTACCTTTGTAAATATAAAACATGGTTTAAAGCAAGCATTTTTTAATGATTGATTTGCCCTGAGGACTTGGGATGCATTCGCAGCCAGTACAGTTATTGGAAAAGTTTGTTAACATGTCTGGGGATGGAGCGGAAATCCTCCAGGGACATCTCCATGAAGCTCTCCTGGAGGTACTCCAAAACCTTTGCAGAAGGTTTCTGGGCAAGGCAGCCTTATTCCGTCCACCATGGTAGACCCTTGACCACGCCATGCATGTAGCAAGTAATCTGGATCATTGCATGACAAAGCCTAGCTGCATATGGTCCGGTGATTGCTGGCATTCAAGCAACATCCGTTCTCTATCTCGCTGATGTTATCCTCATGGAGAGTGATATCATTCATGGTAACCTGGTTGAAATTCAGGAATTTAATTAAGGGGACAGAGATGGCCATTCCTACTGGGCTGTTTTGCCTGTTGCTTAAAAGAAATCCTTCCTGCAGGTAGCTAAGCAGGGGGAGGGAGGGAGGTAATGGCACTGAGCTTTTTTGCGTTTGGCTATCAGGGATCTTCCCTGCTACCAGCCACGCGGTGGGGGGAAGGGGTGATTAGCAGTGATCTTCCATGATACCAGCCACGCAGTGGGGGAAGGGGTTAAAGCATCATCAGAGAATTGGATGGGGGCATGGTTTCTGCTGCTGCATGTTAACAGGAAAGAAGCAGCACTGAACGGCTTTGCTTTGGTATTTGGAAAGGAGGGCGCTGTGTATATGAAGGCTGCAGAAGCCGAAAGACAATGGCTTACCATGGCCGCATGCAAGCTGAATTCTGCTGCCTCCACCTGCGTCTGTGAGATCTCTAACACCAGAGCCGCAGGCACTCAATATTAAGATGCAAAATGCGAGCTTGTAGTGAAATCACATGTGCTATGTAAGGTGAATAGTGTTGTTCACTGTGAAAGAGTATAAGCATTGTTCTGTAAAATGTATCTTTTTAAATACTTCTCTCCCTTTTTTCCCTCCTCATGCAGCTGCAAATTTTCAAGCCTCCCTACTCCATCCCGAAGGCTATCTCAGATAAGGCGGTGGAAAAAAAAGACGTGAGACGAAATGTTCTTGGAAATCATGGAAGTAACCCGCAATGAAAGAGCTCATCTGAATGAGTGGAAGGACAGGTGGTATCAAATTACAGGAAAGATGCCAGTGAATTGAGGACAGGAGGGACAAACGTGATGAGGAGGTGGCGGCAGGAAGATCGGAGGAGGCATGATGCAACGCTGGGGCTGCTGCGTGATCAAACTGACATCTTCCGACGTCTGGTGGAGCTTCAGGAACAGCAGCACGGTCACAGAGTGCCACTGCAGCCCTGTGTAGCCACCTCACCACTCACCATGTTCCATATCTTCCTCACCCAGACGTGTAAGAACGCATGGGGGAAGGCTTCGTGCACCACCTCACTCCACCCCTGTGAACAGCCCAACCAAAAGCTGTCATTACTTTGAAATATTTTTAGTGGCCTTTCCTTCCCTCTATCCTCCTCCCAAAACCACACCCGGGATACCTTGTCAGTTCTCTCCTCTTTTTATAATGACTTTTTAATAAAGAATACATGATTTTTAAACGATAGTGACTTTTTATTTCCTTAAGCAAAACTGTAATGAAGAGGGAGGGTGGGTTGCTTACAGGGAATGAGTCAATCAAGGGGGGGTTCATCAAGGGGAAACAAACACAGCAGTCAGACTGTACCTGGCCCGTGATGAAACTCGTTTTCAAAGCTTCTCTGATGCGCACCGCTTCGTGGTGTGCTCTTCTAATCGCCTGGTGTCTGGCTGTGCGTAATCAGCGCCAGGTGATTTGCCTCAGCCTCCCACCCTGCCATAAAGGTCTCCCCCTTACTCTCACAGAGATTGTGGAGCACACAGCAAGCAGCAATAACAATGGGACATTGGTTTGGCTGAGGTCTGAGCGAGTCAGTAATGTGCACCAGCGCGCCTTTAAATGGCCAAATGCACATTCTACCACCATTCTGCACTTGCTCAGCCTGTAGTTGAACAGCTCCTGACTACTGTCCAGGCTGCCTGTGTATGGCTTCATGAGCCATGGCATCAAGGGTAGGCTGGGTCCCCCAGGATAACTACAGGCATTTCAACATCCCCAACTGTTATTTTCTGGTCTGGGAAGTAATTCCCTTGCTGCAGCCGTTTAAACAGAGTAGTGTTCCTGAAGACGCGAGCGTCATGAACCCTTCCTGGCCATCCCACGTGGATGTTGGTGAAACGTCCCTTGTGATCCACCAGTGCTTGCAGCACCATTGAAAAGTACCCCTTGCGGTTTACGTACTGGGTGCCCTGGTGCTCGGGGCCAAGATAGGGATATGGGTTCCATCTATGGCCCACCCACAGTTAGGGAATCCCATTGCAGCAAAGCCATCCACTATGACCTGCACGTTTCCCAGAGTCACAACCTTTCGTAGCAGCAGCTTAACGATTGCTTTGGCTACTTGCATCACAGCAGCCCCCACAGTAGATTTTCCCATTCCAAATTGATTCCCGACTGACCGGTAGCTGTCTGGCGTTGCAAGCTTCCAGAGGGCTATTGCCATTCGCTTCTCAACTGTGAGGGTTGCTCTCATTTTGGTATTCTGGCGTTTCAGGGCAGGGGAAAGCAAGTAACAAAGTTCCATGAAAGTGCCCTTACTCATGCGAAAGTTTCGCAGCCACTGCGAATCGTCCCACACCTGCAAAACTATGCGGTCCCACCAGTCTGTGCTAGTTTCCCGGGCCCAAAATCGGCTAGAACCTGCCCCATTACCAGCAGGATCTCCAAAGTGCAGGGGCCCACGGTTTGAGAGAATTCTGTGTCCATGTCCTCATCACTCTCGTTACCGCGCTGCCGTAGCCGCCGCTTCCTCGCCTGGTTTTGCAGGTCCTGGTTCAGCATAAACTGCATGGTAACGCGAGGCGTTTACAATGTTCATGACTGCTGTCTTAAGCTAAGTGGACTCCATGCTTGCCATGGTATGGTGTCTGCACAGTTCACCCAGGAAAAAAGGCGCGAAACGGTTGCTGCTGCTGCTTTCACGGAGGGAGGGGTGAGGCTGTACCCAGAACCACCCGCGACGATGTGTTTTGCCCAGTCAGGCACGGGGATCTCAACCCAGAATTCCAATGGGTGGGGGAGACTACGGGAACTATGGGATAGCTATCCACAGTGCAACGCTCTGGAAATCGACGCTAGCCTCGGTACATGGACGCACACCATCAAATTAATGTGCTATGTGTGGCCGCGTGGACTCAACTTTATACAATCTGTTTTTACAAAACCGGTTTATGTAAAATCGGAATAATACTGTAGTGTAGATGTACCCTCACTCTTTAACTCTCACTGCTATGTCTTTATATTAGAAATGGCAAGGTCAAAGAAATGTCTTGCTCTTGGAGTAGAAAGTGGTGAGGTTTGTGAGGGTCTTAGTACTTGGTGGAGTTCATTCCACAGTCTCAGCCCAGTCCACTAGAAGGTTCTGTCTCCCACACAGACAAGGTGAGAGTTCAGTTGTGCCAGAGAAGCATAGTTGTCAACTATGCTCTTTGTCCTGGAGCTTTAGATGATTTTTTGGATATTCTGGGCCCAGAGTGAAGATAAGGACTTGAGACCTCGAACTTGATTCAGAATTCTGCAGGGAGCCCATGTAGAGAGTGGAAGACAGGTCTGATATGTTCACAGTAGCCTGTGTTGCTGAGGAGACATGCTGCAGTGTTTGGAACTAGTTAAAGTTTCCCAAGTACTGAAAGCTTCATTCCCAGGTACATTGCATTGCTATAATCCAGCCAAATGGTGACAAAGGCATGAATAACCAAGGCAATACAAAGTCCACCGGGATGGCACAGATTCTCCTAGCCAACCGGACCTGGTAGAAAGCATTACTTCTGACTGTTGCAAAGTGAGAGCTCAGCATCAGTGAGGAATCCAAGAATACTCCTAAACTATGTACTAAACTGTGGCTGTAAACTCCTCAAAATACTTTCCTCTGCCCACCAGCATCACCTCAGTTTTGCTCAGGTTCAGCTAAACAAAGAGCCATCTTGGTGGTAGTGAGGAAAGATAGGTAGGACTGTGTATCATCTGCATATTGCTGGCTCTTGAATCCATGTCATCTGGCCAGTTCACCTAGTGGTTGCGTAGATGTTGAAAAGGACCAGAGTGAAAATTGACCCTGGTCAGTTGGTCAAGTGGTTGCATGTAGATGTTGAAAAGGACCCTGGTGAAAATTGAACCCCACAAATGAGGGGGCTAGTGGTAGCGATGCAGTTTCCAACAGTACTTTTTGAGTGCATCCCTCCAGGAAGGACTCAAACCATGTTAGTGTATTAAAGTGGACTCCTGCCACTTCTCTCAGGTGAGGCAGCAGTATATCATGGTCAACAATGTTGAATGCTGTGGAGAGTTTCAAGAGGATGAGAATAGATATCTGTTCTCTATCCATTCACAGGAGATCATCTGTCAGTGCCACTGAAGTGGTTTCCATTCCGTGTCCTGAGTCTAGATTGAGCCAGATCTAGAATTTTAGTTTCTGTTATATGAGCTTGTAGGTTGACCTTTTGCTAGCTTCTCTGTGAGCTTGCTCAGGAGTGGGAAGTTTGTCATTGGTGGTAATTGGCTCGGACTGAAGTATCCAGGGTGGGTTTTGTCAGGGTTTGTCGGACTATTGCTTGTTTGAAGGAGGAAAGGAAGATTCCTTCTCTGAGTGACATTGGCTATTTCAGTCAGGGGTGGTGACAGCTGTTCATGACTCTCTTTCACGCTCCAGGAAGAGCATGGGTTGGATTCACAAGTCTTGGCTCAAAACTCTTTTAGGATGCGTGATGAGTGAGTGTACTGACTGCAGGCAGGCTATTGCTTGATTGATAAAGGCAGAGTGGATCCTTGCTGTTTGAGAAGCATTCCCAAATGTGAATGATTGTTCCAGCTACGTAGGATGATAGCTCTTCTCAGAGCTTGTTGCTATAGGCATTCAGGATGAATGAAGCGGGCAGCCACTCTGGATAACTGCTTATGGAGGGATTTGGCAACTTCAGTAAAGGTGGTCAGGAAGGTCCTCTTGGCCCTTAATACAGTCTCAGCATAGGCTTTGAGGAATTTGTTTTATCCTGTCTGAATCGGCCATTGTTTTCTGCTATCAGTGTTCAAGTTTCCATCCCTCTCTATTTATCCAACCTAGGGTATCAGAAAACCAAGGAGATCTGTGTTGGCAATGAGGAGGAAGGGGCCATTTGAGGGCCAGTGTTTCAATGGGCAAAGCTAGTTAGAATAGTAATGATTCACCAGGTCTCCAACTCCTCATCCTGTGGATGGATTGCTGTTGTCTGTCATTTAACAGGCTTCGTAACTTGTTGGAGTCCATCGAGGGAGCTGTAGCAAGAGCAGATCTCCTCACAAATGAGGATGAGCCAACAAACAATTTTATGAGTGTCAGCCAGGGCCCGTCTCTATAGCCTTAATTTTGTCAGTCCAGAGAGAAGGGATTTCTGGTTCCCCAGATATCGCACCAAGAAGAGAGCCCCATTAAATTGCTGTCTGCTTGTACCCAGAAGAGCAGCATCAGAGGGCAAATGACAGAAAAGTGTTGCCTCTCTGACACATTTACAGCAGGTCGCCTGTTATCCTGCCCCTACTCATCTCTCCTGACTGCTTATGCACAGCTGAATTGTTTTGTTTTAGTTTTAACTTAAGTAGAGCATTATAGCAGTTCTTGGTGTAGCTCTTATTATCACAGATGCGTAGGAGGCAGCCTTAGGGCAGCCTGCGACTCGATATTGCTGCTCAGCATTGGTGCAGAGAGGAACAGCTCCATTTTTATTTTCAGCTGCCACCTCATTCCCTTATTCTGACTGGTTGGTATCTTGTATTGTATTGTGACACTCATTAGGGAGCACGAAGCTGTTCCCAGGTGAGTCCTGAAAACAGTATAACTAAAGAACAGATGTACAGGGGCTTGGGTTGCAAAGCCAATGAGAGGAACTAAAGGCCATTCCCAAGACAAGGTGAAATGATGCTGAACAAAGGATGGTGGTAGGGATTGAGTTGTGAGGTTAGTTAATCTTTGTTTCCGTAATCTCTGGGTAATTTGAATATTGGGGTAACTGGCAAGTCTGTTTCTGTATTCACTTACTTTAAAAGCTTTTTGGGGCACCCAAAGGGCTAGATGGGGCTGGGGAGGTAGTACTGTTTTATTGTAGAGCAGTAAAAGTCCAAATGGGTAAGTGGGGCCAGAAGAAGAAGAGAAACCTGATCCTGGAAATCTGTAATAAAAATAATTCCATTTAGAAACTGTTAAATTTACTTTTAAATACCATTATTTGGCTTTTTAAAAGTCCATAGGAACTATTTTACATGGCACAAGGGTGTTTGGAAACTATTTTTAACTTGCCATAATTTGATAATGAAAGCAGTCAAATTGTGATCACAATGAGACACTTCAGATGGTTCTGCAGTGTTAATTAATGCACACCTTGGATCCCTTGGAGGCACTGTACTAGAGTGATTTAACATATGGGGTATGTTCAGACTGTTGTGGCTAGGAGACATTTAATTTTTCTTGGCACCTGAAACCATATATCAGTTGGTATATATGAGCTCTGCAAGTCTGTCTGGCAATTTTTATTTAATCTTATTGATTTTATTTGTTCTGTACACATAGTATCTAGACGAATGACATAGATTAAATGCAAACAGATGTTAAGTGGAATTATCTGCAATAGGCTGCATAAACAACCTTCTTCCTTATACTGGCTGCATCTAACCCTAAAGAACCCTCTTATGGTCTATATTTAAGAAATGTCTGGCCAAAAATATTTCTTGCATTGCTCTTCGATGATCGATAAAGTCAAACTCTGTTATTTAGAAGGAAGGTGCCGCTGGGGCAAAAGACTCTCTATAGAGCATGCCCTGCATCTGAGAGTACATCTAGGAACTGTTAGAAAAAGCAATTCATATGGTGATCTCAGTGATCATTGTGGTACATGGAAAAGAGGGTGACCAACTGCATTTCAAGGAAATAAAAAAAAAAAAAAACTGCATGAGGGACAAAATACAGTATAACCAGGGGTGGCCAACCTGAGCCTGAGAAGGAGCCAGAATTTACCAATGTACATTGCCAATGAGCCACAGTAATACATCAGGAGCCCCACATCAGCTCCTCACTCCCAGCGCCTCTTGCCCACTGGCTGCTGATCAGCGCCGCCTCCTCCTCCCTCCCCGCACCTCCCAATCAGCTGTTTCGTGGCATACAGGAGGCTCTGGGTGGGAGGGGAGGGAGCAAGGACACAGCAGGCTCAGGGGAGGATGCGGGAAGGGGTGGAATGGGAGCAGGGCCGATGGCAGAGCCAGGGGTTGCGCAGTGAGCACCCTCGGGACGTTGGAAAGTTGGTGCCTGTAGCTCAAGCCGCGGAGTCGGTGCCTATACAAGGAGCCGCATATTAACTTCTGAATAGCCGCATGTGGCTCCAGAGCCACAGGTTGGCCACCCCTGGTATAACGATTATTTTAAAAGAACAGACCTCAGTCACACTGTAAAATTGTACCATGTGCATTGGAGTATATAGTGCTTTGCATGATTACTGACGGAATGTGGGAAAAAGTGTGCTCTATTTTGATTTGTTAGGGACATATGATGGTTGGTTTGTCACCCTAATGAAAAGAGAAACAATCCCTAAAGTAATTAGCTCCAAGGCAAAGCAGGGCTTCAGAGGTTAGAACCAACACCTTGAACTGAGTCTGAAAGCAGATGAAAAGCCAGCATGCAGTATGTAGAGCATGGTTATAACGGAGCCAGATGGGCGAAGAGTTGTTCTGTCACAACCTTGATGTTAATCTTCCCCCAAAATTTGTTTCTATAGTTAATGGACTTTTCTTAGTGACGCTGTTGAGATTACTGCACAGTTCAGTCTTGTTTTCGGGTTAAGCCAACTGAATGACAGACAGTGTGACTGGGCATAACAATTATTTCTTTTCCTGAATATGCTGATCATTTCATCTCAAAATAATAATCCATGTTATGACTGCACTAAAAAATCTGGAAAGCTCTGTTTAAGCATTGAGCTGAATTTACACTTTTTATTTCTCCTGTAGGGTGGAAAGGTTTCTTGTAACTTTGAAATAATGTGAGGAGATACCACATAATGTTTACACATATAAGCTAAGTACCAGGTAGCAGAGAGAGCGCTTCAGAAAATAAGTTTCATTGAATTGTTGGTTTGATTAAAGATGAGTGACCTTTAGAAACATGCCTTAGAAAAACGTTATCAGCTGTAAAAGGCCCACACCCTCTATTTGCTATTAGTATTAGTAAGAGCTTTTGGTGTAATATAATGTGTGTATTTTGCTTGATCTTGCTGGCCTAAGCAGGTTACACAAGCTAATAACTACTGTAGATACTGTGTGCTTCCAACAGTCCTTTGGAGTCAAGTAACAAAACAAGAATCTTTCTTCCATGAACCTGTTCTGTAGTGGGGTGGAAGGTGTCTTGGTAACCGGCTACCTCTGACACAGAAGTTCTCGAATGTTTTTTTCGTAGCAGGTAGAGATGTCCCCAAGAGTTTCATGATTCCATAAAATCCTGTGATAGCTACAGCAATTGCTTATGTGGAAAAGAACTGATAGGAAGATATTTAATGTATTTTAGTTTCTTTTCGTGCAATTTAGATTGACAAAGGCGCCAAATACCCTGATCGAAAGAGGAAAAAAAGGTAAGATAAATGTCCAGTCCTTTTGAAAGTGTGGAAGTATAAACAAATCTTACATGATACAGATATACCATACCAAATGCAATGATTGCAAGGAGGAATGGGAAGTACGGGTGAAATATACTGTTGTCATATTCTAGTTTCTCTCTGAGTACTGCTAAAGCATCATATTTCCAGTTTGCATAGACCAAACTAAATTTACTGTTGTATCACCAATTCATCATCCTGTAAGATCTTCACCATCTTCCAATTCCTTGATGTATTAATATTCTGGGAATAAAAAAAAAAAACTTGCAAGAGAGAATGTGCTGTAAAAGCCATGTCATGTTAAAAAAACAAAAAACTGCTCTGACTTTAGGTAAGCGATTGACTGACTTTCTTTCAGTTATTTTGTAACATCTCAATTCCATCCAGCGCTTGGCTATTGTATAAATAGTTAAAATAAAACAATAATAGCTTTTTTTATTGTGTTTGTGTTTTTTGTTTTTTGCAAACTGCCAGAATCATTGGTCTTATGATCTATTTTCATGCTCATGAATTTTAATTTTTTTTGCTTGTGAGTCTTAAATTTGCAAATAGTGGGATTATCATGACATAGGTAAAGGAAGATCCTCCTCTCAATCGTATCTTATCGTGGACATAATAAAATCTTTATGGAGGGAATCATTAGTACATATGGTATATTTAGTGGACTAAATAAGGAGAAAATGTTCCCTTGACATAATATCATAGTTGCGGCCAACATACTGTATATTCAGAAATTATTATTTGTAGCTTAATGGATCGAAAATATGTATTGAGGAAATGTCCCATTGTTTCATCTCATTCACAATAAACAAAGCATTTTGCTCATAAAGACAGTATGATGGGCCTCCATGGGGCAATGGTACCAACTGCATCAAGTAATATAACAAATAACACAGAGGTACTAATTAGGGGCACTAAATCAAGCCAGTTCACTCCCTGCTAACAAAATTTAGCTGGCCTGCTTGTGTATTGTTTTTTTTCTCCTTAACTTTTAAGATCACAATGTTCTTGAGATGTGTTTTACACTGAGCATAGTTTCGCTGACGGGGTAAATGCAAAGTGCCTTTCCAACAATCTCC
Organism: Chelonoidis abingdonii; assembly: GCF_003597395.2. Classification (NCBI taxonomy): domain Eukaryota; kingdom Metazoa; phylum Chordata; order Testudines; family Testudinidae; genus Chelonoidis; species Chelonoidis abingdonii. Next base: position 54,931,741 of record NC_133775.1, on the reverse strand, counting down.
CACCATACTGGGGATGATTTTTAATACAATCTTAGCAAAATCCTATTAAGCTGTATTTTCCTTTCACATTATTGTATTTGTATTGTATTGTATTTTTTCCTTTCACATTATTGCTGATATTTGTACGGTAAAGTTTTCTCCTTTGTATAATTGGCTAGATCATCCTTCCAGATTCATCTAGCATGGCTACAATATGGTGTTTGCAATAGGATAGTGAAATGTGGCAATAAACATGGGAATATAGCATCATGGAAGCAACCAGATTTCATAGAAGAAGAAGATGCTTCATTTCATGGCTATTAACATGAACAAGGCGAGCGTATTCTGGTTCTGCATTCAAAGGAAAAGAACACCATTATTCACTTTGACTTTTCTGTGTCCCTTTGTGTTCCTGCTTATGTCATAGAATGGATTTTCTTTAAATATATTGCACAGAATACTTGTTTAATGGTTTATTTTAACAGACTAATTTAAATGCACAACAGGTCATAGTGTGTTTTTTAAGACACAATGTAGGAAGTGAAATAAATGCCTGCCACCTATGTGATTATATTGTAACATTTTTTTCCTGCTTATTTAGCAGATAAATTGATTAATTTCAGCGTTGCTTTATGTTGCCTGCTAACAGTGTGTTTGAACAGTTTGCAAAGGGAGGCAGGGAATAAAGTCCAGATATTACTTGCCCACCCTAGGAGCACCCATCTATCCCAGCTCCTAGGGCGCAGGGCATAACCTCACACTCTAGGGCACACACCTTACCCTGTTCCTCACGCTCAAGGTGTAACCCTGTTAATTTAGGCCCACCCTACTCTTCTGTGAGCTTAAGGTGTAACCTTACACTCTGTGGGTTTGCAGGGTCATTTACCCGTGAAAGAGCCTTACACAATAATATTCTTAAGATCTATTTATTAATAATCACCAAAATGAAATTGACGTGCTTAAGCATACAATGTTCCCCGCTCCCAATAAGACAGACAAACTTTTCCCTGCTGACCAGTCAGGATCAGGTCATCCAGAGGCTCCAGCTTCTGCACAATATGGTTGACAGGGTGTTGAGGTCTGGCAGCTCTGATCTTGGGGCTGTGTCCTGGAGTTGGTTCCAAAGAACTTCCTTTTGGACTCTAGTTTATATAGTGAAACTAGATTCCTGCTTAGCTATACCTTAACCAATCATTTTACTAAAGTATCCCAGCCAATGGGACCTGCAAAGCCAGCGCTCTGGGCAGCGTGCAGAGCTGCCTGGCCACGCCTCCGCCTAGCAGCTGAGCGAGGGGGATGTTGCCACTTCCGGGGAGCCCCCAGGTGAGCACTGCTCAGAGCCTGCCTCACCTCATCCCGTGTCCTAGCCCCTGCCTCCTCCCACACCCACTCTGCCGCAGGGGGGCGCAGTGGCCCAAGACTGCCCCAGCAGCTGCTTGAGCTGCCCCTGAGCCAGATGCACTGATTGCTGCAGAAGTCATGGAAGTCACAGAAAGTCACGGAATCCCTGACCTCTATGACAAACTCACAGCCTTGTAAGAGATTCCGTGCCAGACAAAATGCAATCAAAGAAAATTTTCTTTAAACATCTGAAGATCTGTTTCTTTATCTGGTGGCAGTGGGTACTATTAGGACAGGATCGCCTTCTTAACAACCCAATATGACATTGTTTTAATATCATTTAGATGGAATGTGAGGATGTAACTTTCTGCTTCTTGGCTCATGGCTGCTGCCTTCCTAATATGGTTTCAGAAAAAGGCCTCAGACCTTACACAGGATGTTGTTTTTTTTAAAGGCAACATAGGCCATTTGGTGCATTCCAAAGACAAAAATTATGGTTGTCTGCCTCAGAACTTTTAGTCAATTAAAAAAGTCTTTCCTGGCATAGACAGTCTAGGGCAGGGGTAGGCAACCTATGGCACATGTGCCGAAGGCAGCACGTGAGCTGATTTTCATTGGCACTCTCACTGCCCTGGTGCTGGCCACCAGTTCGGGAGGCCCTGCATTTTAATTTAATTTTAAATGAAGCTTCTTAAATGTTTTAAAAATCTTATTTACTTTACTTACAATAGTTTAGTTATATATTATAGCCTTATCGAAAGAGACCTCCTAAAAGCGTTAAAATATATTATAGGCACACAAAACCTTAAATTAGAGTGAATAAATGAAGACTCGACACACCACTTCTGAAAGATTGCCAACCCCTGGTCTAGGGCAACTTAGGAAGGGGATAGACTTTAATCAGGGATAGGGAAATGGGGAAGATCCCTCATTGTGACTTCCAAGGTTCTTCACTGAATGCAAACACAGAAATATGTGTTACTTTATAGTTCTGAAAATATTTTCTTCAAAATTAAAATCAAACTGGTCTGTGTTTTGCAGTGAACAAATCTAATTAACAGCACTAAGTAAAATGCTTGGGTTTTTCACTGACTGAACTGTTACACATTAAGTCTCTCTTTTAACTTCTTTTTATCTCCTTGTAAACTTGTTCAGCACTTACTGCTATGTGATCTCTAAAGCTTTGTGAAATTATCACCTGGTTTCCTGAGTGGTTAATATGGGAGGAAACTTTGTGTGTTTTCAACCCCCATAAAATGTAGATCTGGCTATCTCAGTGCAGTAAACAAAGACTAAAACAGAATACAGAAGCACCTGTAAATTCTTCTGTTACACATTTTGTATTCAGCTTTAGAGTTGCTCCGAGACCCTATCCCTTAACTAAGTTATGGGAAACAAGATATACCTTGCAAAGCTTTCAACTTTGGTACAGAATTATCGGAATTATCGGAAGTTTACTTGTGGGACTCACCATGGTATTTTAAAAGACTACACTACAAGGGAATTCGTTAGGGTAGCATAGTGCCTTTGACTCCTATCCTGCCAATAGTATTTGCTTTGCTGCTCCAGCAGGAACAGCAGAATGAAATGGGCAACTGGCTTTGTTGCAAGGATAGGTTCCTGGGTTAGTGTTTTTGTTGTGTGGTTGTTGGTGAGTATTTGCTTCAGGTTTGGGGGCTGTCTGTAAGTGAGGACTGGCCTATCTCCCAAGATCTGTGAGAGTGAGGAATTGTCCTTCAGGATAGGTTGATGATGCACTGGAGATGTTTTAGTTGGGGGCTGAAGGTGATGGCTAGTGGCGTTCTGTTACTTTCTTTGTTGGGCCTATCCTGTAGTAAGTGACTTCTAGGTACTCTTCTGGCTTTGTCAGTCTGTTTCTTCACTTCAGCAGGTGGGTTTTGTAGTTGTAAGAACGCTTGATAGAGACCTTGAAGGTGTTTGTCTCTGTCTGAAGGATTCAAGCAAATCGTTTGTATCTTAGAGCTTGGCTGTAGACAATGCATCGTGTGGTGTAGTCTGGAGGAAAACTAGAGGCATGTAGGTAAGTATAGTGGTCATTAGGTTTCCGGTATAGGGTGATGTTTATGTGACCATTGCTTATTAGCACTGTAGTGTCCAGGAAGTGGATCTCTTGTGTGGACTGGTCCAGGCTGAGGCTGATGGTGGGATGGAAATTGTTGAAATCATGATGGAATTCCTCAAGGGCTTGTTTTCCTGAGTCCAGATGATGAAGATGTTATCAGCGTAGCTCAAGTAGAGTAGGGGCGTTAGAGGATGGGAGCTGAGGAAGCGTTGTTCTAAGTCAGCCATACATGCCAACATTTTTATGGCTGACTTAGAACAACACTTCCTCAGCTCTCGTCCCCTAAAGCCCCTTCCCTTTCCAAGGCCAGCAGGAACTTCGAGTCTATGGTGATAAGCATTATAGAGAAACCCAAGAAAGATCACTAGAAAAGTGATTCAAGAGCATTGTGAAAACAGTCTGAACCCCCACCCCCTGGGAGGGCAGGAATGCCTTTCACTGCTCATCAAGGATTCCCTTTGACCAACTGAAGGAACAGCATTGTGGGCTACAAACAGAAGTTTGTCCAGTCTTCTTTGACCAGAGGGAAGATCACTTCTATAGGCAAGGCCTTTGAGAGGTACTGAAAGAAGAAATGAATTAGAGGAATCCCAGGACATAGACAGAAAAAGATTGAGAAGAAAGATTGGGAAAAAAAGAAAAGAAAGAAACATGAGGGAGAAAAACAAAGTGCAGAAGGGTTGATGAGAGAGTCAGGGAGAAGTGGACAGTGGAGAAAAATTGTGTGCATTTAGAGTGGAGACTACTCTAGTTTCTCAGCTCCCACTTCTAATGGTGGTAATTGCTGGTAGTCAGAAGGAGCTCTGGGAATAAAGTCTTTCACCTCCCATTAGGAAGTGTGTATGTCTAGCCTCTACCATTTCTCCTGGTGCCCTAAACACAAAACTGTTAATCTTAAAACTGCTATGTTTTAATCTGGGAAATGTAGACATTTTTTTGAGCTTCCTAGGAGATTTTTCTTACTAAGATTTTATAGTTTGAAACCTGCAAATTGCATCTTGAATCTGGATAATTGGCAATGTGGGTTGTGAACACAACTGCAAATTGCTTCAGCGGGGATTTCTAGTCTGTTTATTTTTGGCCACTGGACTATGTATGCCACTAACACTCTAGAACAACTAAAGAATATTTCAAGTTAAATATAATTATAACAAAACTGGGTGGAAACTTCCATACTGTCCTAATAATGTTTCTTAACACTTGAAGTGTACAGTACTGCATTTTACAGGTTCAAAACACCATGCGTACATTAACTAATCCTGAGAAACATCCATGTGAGGAAGACATACCACATGTAGTAATCCTCAACCGTGCCTGAACATCACCACCATGGACTTCTGTACAGTGAGGCAATAAAAGTTCCCTCAATAATGGAGGCAGTATCAAGAAGGCTTGGTCATTGCAAGGTGTCACGTATCATGGATTATGTTTGTTCTGCAAAATTAATGCTTGGGACAATACTTGCCATCCTTGTTTTTTCCATACTATCTGTGTCACAGTAGGTATCTGTTCTCAGAGCATTTTACCACTCTGTAATCATGTTAACACTCCAAGGTTACTAAAGATTTAGGAAATATTTAATATTTCCAGTTTTAATAGTAAATTTTTCTCAGTGTACTTTTTTATTAACTCACTTTATTGCTTACCAGAGCAGATGGACACGCAGACCAGTGATCATCTATGTGTATTTTTATTTATAGGTAGCATTACACTTATTGTTCTTTCCTCTAATCTAAAAAAATGCCAAATTCTAGTTCTTGTGTTCTAGTTACTGTTTAACTATTGTGTGCTTTTGTGCACAGCCCTTCTCATTAATAAGGTTGGTGTATGCTACCTGAGCATAAAAAGAATAAAACTCTGTTGTGGTTCTCTTCTCTGCATACTGCAAACACTACATACTTCCTGAGATTCTGGGGTTTCCATTGTTTCATCCTTGTTGCCCTTGAGGTAGCAGATTACGTTCACTAACATTCTGGGGTCATGGATGATCAGACCATTTTCCAGAACTCATAGAAACTGGTCCTGGACCAGCCAGAGATATTGTTGCTGATTGAAACAAGATGTTTTTGGGAGAAGAGCTTTGCCATTTTTCTCATTCCCATTTACCAATGCCCAGGGTTGTCGGACATATTTCCCTAGCCTGTAAGTGGGTCACCCCCACCCAGACTTTCATCAACAGTTCATCTAACTCAGACCATTTAGGGAGTCCATCAGGCATACTACTGGATCATTACTATTGCCAATTACACCAACCACATAACTTCATGACTCCTTGATACAGGTCATGCCAGGAAGAAATAGAGGAAACATCAGTCAGTGCCTATAAAGACGAACCCTTGATAGCTGCCACCTGTCCTCTGCAGTCAGCTATATGGGCCCATGAGCAGCACCACGACCATAGCTTCCTTTTGATAATATGTTGTTTGTAGTCAATGAGCCCTTCACCATCCATGATCTTATTGCTGAAAAGGCACTTCACCTGATCTCCTTGCAGCAATTTGGCTGACTGACATCACAGACCTGGTTCTCCATCTCTCTTCTCCCAAGGATACTCTAGTAACCACAGGTTCAGAACTATGAAACCCAAATTTGGAGGCAGGATAGCTGTTCTGTTCTCTTACAGACTCAACTATTGGAAAATCTCACCCTTTGGCTCTGTCATAAGGGAGGGAAAGGTTGTATCCTTTGAGTGTGTGTCGTCGTGGATCCCTCTATAGATGTATGGGAGTTTGTGCGTGAGACTAGTCTTTTGAATAGCTGTGTTCCTTGAGGGGGCATATATGCCCTGTACCGCCTCATGCTTCTGTATGAGAGCATAAAGGGTAGGCTGCCTACAGCTGTCCCTCAATTCCCTCTTATTGCCCATGGCAGTGAGTTGGGACCCAGTGAGTATCCAGCCCTCTAGTCTTTAGCTGTTGTTAAACTCTTCATCGCTTTTTCTACATGCCATAGGAAAATGAAACCAACTCTACCCATCTGGACTGATCCCTAACAGACAGCATGCCTATATAGGGCAGCTCAACTATACCTGCCTCGTGGCAGACTCTGTCAGTGGTTTTCAAACTGTGGTCGTGACCCAGTACTGTGTTGTGGAATGTAAGGCACTCGGTCATGGCGGCTCTGGTCAGCACTGCCAACAGGGCTATTAAAAGTCTCGGTGGCATGGCCCGGCTGTGGCAGGCTAATTCATACCTGTTGTGACACTGCACTGTGCCCTGGAAGCAGCCAGCAGCAGGTCCGGCTCCTAGGCAGGGGGGCCACAGAGCTCCGCGTCCTGCCCCTACCCCAAGCACCAGCTCCACACTCCCATTGACCAGGAGCTGCACGGAGAGCTTGGGCGCCTCTGCCTAGGAGCCAGACCTGCTAATGTATGGATTTGAAGCTATGCATCTAAAATAACATTCTGACACTTACGTTATTAGGGCACACTAATGCAGATACACATTGTTATAAGCAATTACTTTCACTCTGTTATAGGAATGTAAGATCAGTTAAGATGTTTTAAATAAAATTGCTGCATCTTCATTTCTGTGGTTGTTCTTATTTAAATATTTACAACGTATATGAATGGAATTAACATGGTGCTTTTTTGCATACTAACTGGTAATATCAAAATGTTGTTTAATGAGCTGACTGATAAAATCAGGGCTTGAAAAATCGCCTCAGGCACTTGCCCAAGGTAAATAGGAAGCTTTTCCAGGCAATAGCCATCATCTATTACTAATTTTTAAAAGGAAGTTTAGATTTTGTAAGTTTCCAGTCCTCATGGGAACAAAGAAAATATTTTGCATAAGGAAGATTAACTGAGGATGTGCTGTCTTCCTTAGTCCACAGACTGACAACTCCAGTGCCTCTGCTGCTCAAAGCTTTTCTAGGATACTGCAGAGTGAAAATCTGAACAGTCTTGTCATTTTCACGGCCACTATTTAGAACACTGTTTAGCATGGGGATCTCGTCTGTTTCGTTCTACTGCTGCTTGGGAAAGCTGTGAGCTATAGCAAAGGTCAGTGTTAGAGCTTTACTGGAGAGGAAACCTAAAACTGAAAGCTAGGTGATATTGTACAGTAGTGGAAATTATCTCTCTTGTAGCAAGCGGAAAATGAGGGAAGGTTAGAGTTGCATTTCTTCTGAACAGTGGGTCCCTATCTCTGTCTACAGCTAGTACATTAGTTCTCCAGCTACTTAGAGTCTGGTAAAATTTCCTATCTTATGAGAGGGTGGATGGGAGTAAGAGGAGAACAAATTGATTTAATAAGTTAGAAGGGGGCCTTTTGGGGAGTGTGACGATGCGGTTCTGGTGGGACCCAACTGAGTGCCAATTCAGGACAAATCGCTTAAACCAGGGCAGTTACAGCCCAAGGCTGGGGTTTTTCCACCTCTAAGGCAAACCAGACCAAGAGGACTTTGGTTTCACCCCACTGGCTAACCACAAGTCACACAAGCAATTCCCTTAGACACTCCAGTTTCCCAGGATCACCACTAGTGCCACTTGTCCTGGGGATGAATGATTATGAAAACCAACACCCCAATAAAGGAAAAAGGTTCTCTCAATCCCAAAGAATCAAGCCCCAGACCCCGGTTAATATACAAATCAGATCTTACCCACAAATCATTTGGTTGCCAATCCTTTAGAATCTAAAATCTAAAGGTTTATCATAAAAGGAAAAAGATAAAGATGAGAGCTAGAATTGGTTAAATGGAATCAATTACATACAGTAATGGCAAAGTTCTTAGTGCAGGCTTGTAGCAGTGATGGAGTAAACTGCAGGTTCAAATCAAGTCTCTGGAGTACATCCCCTGCTGGGATGAGTCATTCAGTCCTTTGTTCAGAGCTTCAGTTTGTAGCAAAGTCCCTCCAGAGGTAAGAAGCAGGATTGAAGACAAGATGGAGATGAGGCATCAGCCTTTTATAGTCTTTTTTTCCAGGTGTAAGAACCTCTTTGTCCTTACTGTGGAAAATTACAGCAAAATGGAGTCTGGAGTCACATGGGCAAGTTCCTGCATATTTTGCCGAGTTACAAGGCGTATCTGCCTTCTCTCAATGTGTCGGTTGTGTAGCTGATCGTCCTTAATGGGCCATCAAGGAGGCTAGGCAGAACTAACACCAACTTATCTGGGATGTCTCCCAGAGGCATAGCATAAGTTTGAAGTACAGACAGTATTGAGCCAATAGTCATAACTTCAAATACAAAATGACACATGCATACAGACAGCAAAATCATAACCAGCAACCCATAACCTGGTCTTAGACACCTTATATGACCCCCTTTACATAAGATTTGGTGCCACTACAGGACCTTGGTTGCAACCATATTCTATATGGTCCCAGATTATATCAGTAACGTCACAGAGAGGGAGGAGAAAGAATGCAGAAAATATATAGGGTTAGGTAGAGGATACCGTGAACAGAATGTGTATATGGAGGGATGGGAAACAGACATTGTTTGGGATGGGATTTCAGTGTGTATTTAGATGATTTGCTGAATCAAGGCCCTTAGCCATTAAATTGGGAGAGAGGGTTGCCTTTGCGGGGGGTTTGATGGCACAGCTCTTTTTCCACCCTGGATAGTAGGCTCAGTCCTCAGGCATGAAATTAGTCTGTTTAGTGGAAAGAGGAGAGAGAGTTTTGAATTCAAATATTGGCATAGTGCTTGTAGATCAGAAAAGTGTTAGTAAAAGTATCGCTAAAATTTTCAAGATGTGGATGAAATTATATAGTTCATATTTTGCTTATAGATTATAAACAGTCAAGTGTCAGAAGGAGGCTGGCCAATGCACAGCGTCTGGGTTTTGAACTGTAATGGGATTTGCAATCTCATTTTGCATTTATATTGGCCCTACTTTCATAGATAAACTTTCACAGGATGTATGTGAAATAATCAAGGTCTGCAACTATTAATATAAAAAGCTGAGAAATACTGGATTAAAAAACATAATCCGCTAAGTGACCTTGAATTGTATAACCTTAGAAATAAAAGTAATAGTAGGTGTGTCTACGCAGCAATTAAACACCCACAGCTGGCCCGAGTCACGAACATCTACACTGCAATTTTACATCCATGCAGCCGGAGCCTAATGAGCCCGAGTCAGCTGATACAGACCACCTGCCAGTGTTTAATTGCTGTGTAGACATACCCAGAATGTCTGTCCCCCACATTTGGATACTCACATAGACATTTAAGTACATATGAGCATTTGTGTGTTTGTATGCAGAGTTGTACTGGTTTAACTAAAGGTGTGATTTTTACATCAATTTAGTTAAATGGGTGCAGCTTTGTGTGTAGACACTCTCTCTTTTATTTTGGTTTAAACTTTTTTTAAAATTGGTTTAGCTTGAAGAGTAGCCACACAGCTATTGGTATTGGTATTTTAAAAAGATTTAAGTTTAAATCAGTACAATTTCTGTGTATAGAAATCCTAAACATGGGATTTAGACATTGCCTGAACATGCTCTCATTTTGAACATGGACTCCCTCAACTGTATAATATATGTATTTATTAGCCTATAAAAGATAATAGGGATAAGCATTTTTTCGTTGGTATGGTGTAAAGTCCTGTTCTGGTATTGTTTTTTGTTTTGTTTTTGTGTCAAATTTGTCAGGCACATGGACTGCTGGAATACTCTCTTTATGAGTGCTCTACTTTTGTAGAGATCATTTAGTGCAGGGTGGCCAACCTGAGCCTGAGAAGGAACCAGAATTTACCAATGTACATTGCCAAAGAGCCACAGTAATATGGCAGCAGCCCCCCATCAGCTTCCAGCGCCTTCCACCCACCAGCAGCTCCCTCAATCAGTGCCTCCTACTCTCTTCCTCCCTGCACCTCCCGATCAGCTGTTTTGTGGTGTGCAAGAGGCTCTGTGGGGGGAGGAGTGAGGGCATGGCAGGCTCGGGAGGGAGTGGGAAGGGGTGAAGTGGGGACAAGGCCTGTGGCAGAGCCAGGGGTTGAGCAGTGAGCACCCTCTCTTTTTCTGGTAATTGGAAAGTTGGCACCTGTTGCTCCAGCCCTGGATTCGGTGCCTATACAAGGAGCCGCATATTAACTTCTGAAGAGCCGCATGTGGCTCCAGAGCCACAGGTTGGCCACCCCTAATTCAGTGCAATAAACAGTTAAACAGGCAAAGGATTAATATCATTTACTTTCATCTTTTGCGTACAGGGATATAAGATCTTAATTGACTTTTCTTTTTGTCTGACCCAGTGTTCAACACTTGCATGTATCAGTTCCCAAGCACTAATAAGCTTTCTAAGAAAATTAGCTTGATGGACAGATTGTGAAAAGTAGCAAGAGAAGCAAATGTCTCTGATTTCCTATATGTGCTTCAGGGGAAAAAAAAAAGCGTGTGTATTCTTCGAGATGGTGTTTTTCCTGCACTTCTCTCCCCGAAATACCATCGTGATATTTTCCTGATTGCCAAAAAGCGCAACCTTGTTAATGATGGCTTTCTGTCAATATGCTTAGAAATATTTTTCTTCTTTTTTATATCTGCAGGTAGAAGTGTCTTGACAACCAAGCAAGAAGGTGGATTATTTTTAGAACAATGCTTAGGCATCTGTAGAGATGATTTGTGGTTCAGTCCAGCTGGAGCTGACTGAATGAAGCTATGGGCTGTGCATCAGCCAAACATGTTTCTACTGTTCAAAATGAAGAGGAAGCTCAGAAGGGGAAGAACTACCAGAATGGAGATGTATTTGGTGGTGAGTGTTATGGGATCTTATCTTTCTTACACATCATTAATGTTTTTGAAATTCTAATTGGGAGTCTCACCCTTCTTATGAACTAAGAATGAAAAAGAAAGTTGAAATGAATCATGACAATACTAGTGGAGTTATATCTAAGGGATAGTATCGGAAGAGTGTTGAAATTATGTTGTTGTTCGGATCAGATGTGAAATCAGAGAGCTTATTGCAGATCTATGGAACATTCTGCTTCCAGTGTTCTGAAGTATAGTATCTTCAGCTCCACACAGTGTAGGGAAATTTGAGCAACCATTCACTTCAAATTCCCAAGTTATACATTTTATATTTCTGCTATCAGATGCCAAATGTAAAATTTGCTTTAAAACCCCTACTACGTAAGCAAAATAAATCCCCCAATCCCCTCCATCCCTCTATAACAGGAGAAAAATGTCAAACCCTAAGTCTTCTAGAGAGCAGAATATGAAAGTACTGTAAAATTAGAAGTGGGAAGTTATCAATAATATTTAAATAACCTGTGAAGATTGGGGTGGTAGAGGAAGATTTTGAACATGGCATAGTAACATAAAGCTAATCTTTGTAGTTAGAAAGAAGATTGTTTTGAAATCAAAGTTTTGCCATGGTACTTAAGTACTAATTATGGTAACATCAACATTGTGATTTTTTTGTCAGACTCTATTAGCATATGTTTAACTACTTTTGTAATTGATGAGGAGTAGATTATGAAATGTGTTAAGAATGATTATAAAAAAATGTACACAATGTGAGGTTTCCAGGCCTGTCCAGACATTATAAGGAAACTATTTCCTACTAAGAAGGTGATTTGGTATTGCTTATAAACTCCGTGGATTCAATATTCTTAAAATAGTTGCACTGCTATTTAGAATGTCAAGCTTCTCTTCTGTGGTGGTTGTTATAGCAATTATTTGTGCAGAATTAAGAATGCCATGCTGCAGTAGCAAAGCTATCACTACTATTGAAATAAGTAAGGAGGAGAAGCTTCACTTCAATCTGTCTGTTGAGGGTATGTTTATTCCCAGCAGCAGACACAAAGTAAAACTACCTCAAATTATATCTATAATCTGAACTGAGGGTCTTAAAAAATGTGAACCTCTATGATGAGGGTGTTTTGTTTTGGTTTTTTTTTGTTCATGCTTTCCTTTACTATCTTGTAAGATGATACGTTTGGAATTCTGATTTTAGTATTTGAACTTTTATATAATACAGACTTTATGGATATTAAGAGCAAAATATCCTCTTTTGTTATGAAAGGAATATTAAGACAGATGTTAACTTATAGTTAATCAATAAGACTAGTCAGACAGTGCATTTCTGGGAGATTTTTTTCATTACATGCCTTTAGTACACAGTAACACAAGGTCATGTACCATAACTTCAGTCACATGAGAACCTAAATTATGTTTAAAAGGTAAGAGGAATTTCAGGGCACAAGGGATTGTAATAGGATGTAGAATCTTGCCCCTTTATGTTGACACTTTGTCACCCTGGGATAGATATGAAACTACTGAAGATTATCACCATCAGAGGTTCAGGGGACTGTTTCAAATTTATTTCCTTTTCCATCTTCCTATAAAGTGTTTCCCATACCATCTTTGTTGTCAGTCTAGGCAGGCAGTCTATGATTTGGGGCCCCAATTCAGCAATCCATCCCTTCTCTCCAAAGCTCTTCAAACATGTACTTAGGTCCCATTGAATTCAGTGGCACTTCAGCACATGCATTAATGCTTTGCTGGATTGGAGCTGGAATGCACCTATAGATGAAGCTAGCCTCTTGTTTTTAGAAGTGGGCCCTCCAGATTAGGTTTGAGACATTTTGGAATGGCAGTATGGGGAGGGAGCCTTGCTTTTTTGCTGTCCTTGTTGCATCTGTTCTGTGGGTCAACGGAACACATTGGTCTCCAGGTTTGGCAATGTGCTGTACTTCCGTGTGCATGGCATGTAAAATATGTCCTGCACAATTTTTAATATAAAAAAGAGAGGGAGAAGTTTACACCTGAGCATAGGGTTTGTGCAACCTCATCATCAACCAATCAGAATTCCCTAGATTTCTAAGTCTGTTTCATAATAGACTGAACCTCTTGCTTCACTCCTCTTTTCATGTTTTAAATTATACTGGGCAGTTGCATTGTGTAAGATGAATTGGATCTGACATTGCAAGGTTTTTTAAATTTCCTATTAAACATTTATGTTAATCCAAAACAAAATTCCATCTGACACATCTGTAGAGTTATTCTTTCAGTAAAGGCAAAAAGAAATATGTAAGCACTGTATCAGAGAGCTGTCACAACCAATCCATTACAAACATAGAGATTAGCAATGCTAGATTTTATTGTAGGATGTCACCTAGGGCAATGAATCTTAAATGTAGCTTCAAGGGATATTGGTGGTCCATGGTGTCGCAGCCACCACTGATTGCTAATGGTGCTTCACAGCACTCAAGGGAGCCACAGCGTTGCTAGTGCTCAACCTCTGCCTCCTTCTGCCAGCTGCCGAAAAATTGCTGCATATTCCCCTGTCAACAGCTGGGAGCCATAAAAGCGGCAGTACATCTGATCCAGCCAATAGCTATGGACAGGGCATTTCTCCAGACCATTGGGAGCTAAGCTTATCTTCAGGATGAGCTAGACAAAGTAAGACCAGGTTTGGATGGAGGAGAGAGACTGAGGAGCATACATCTGAACTGGAATGAGACTCTGAGCCCTGGTCTACAGTACGAGTTTAGGTAAAATTTAGCAGCGTTAGATCGATTTAACCCTGCAACGTCCACATGACACAACCATTATTTTTGACTTAAAGAGCTGTTAAAATCTATTTCTGTACGAGGGGATTAGTGCTGAAATCGACCTTGCCGGGTCGAATTTGGGGTAGTGTGGAGAGCGCTCTCTGCTCAGATGCACTGGCCAGGTAGATACGAAAAGGCCCACGAACTTTTGAATTTCATTTCCTGTTTGCCCAGTGTGGCGATCTGCAGGTGAGTGCAGATCTCATCAGCAGAGGTGACCATGATGGAGTCCCAAAATCGCAAAAGAGACTGAATGAAAGGTACGAGATCTGATCGCTGTATGGGGAGATGAATCTGTGCTCTCAGAACTCCGTTCAAAAAGACGAATTGCCCAAACATTTGAAAAAATCTCAACGGGCATGAAGGACAGAGGCTATAGCAGGGATCCACAGCAGTCCCGCGTGAAACTTAAGGAGCTGAGGCAAACCCACCAAAAAACCAGAGACACAAATGGCTGCTCCGGGTCAGAGCCCCAGACATGTCGCTTCTATGATGAGCTACATGCCATTCTAGGTAGTGCCGCCACCACTACCCCACCGCTGTGCTTTTGACTCCATCAGTGGAGTAGCACGCAACAGGGATGCGGGTTTTGGGGACAAGGAAGATGAGGAGGAGGTTGAAGACAATTCACAGCAAGCGGAGAAACTGTTTTCCCCAACAGCCAGGAACTGTTTCTCACCCTGGACGTGGAGTCAGTACCTCCCGAACCCAACCAAGGCGGACTCCTAGACCCTGAAGGCAGAGAAGGGACCTCTGGTGAGTGTATCTTTGTAAATATTAGACATGGTTTAAAAGCAATCAAGTTTAATTTTTAATTTGCTCTGGCATTTGCGGCCAGTATAGCTACTGGAAAAGTCTGTTAACGTGTATGGGGACGGAACGGGAATCCTTCAGGGACATCTCCATAAAGCTCTCTTGGATGTACTCTCAAAGCCTTTGCAAAACGTTTCTGGGGAGGGCAGCCTTATTCCATCCTCCATGGTAGGACACTTTACCACGCCAGGCCAGTAGCACATAGTCTGGAATCATTGGTTGAAATATGGTGATTTTATTAAGGGGACATTCAGAGGTGCTCGTTCTTGCTAGGCTGTTTGCCTGTGGCTGAACAGAAATGTTCCGCACTGTTAAGCAAGCGGTGCGGGGAGGGGTGAAGTGATCATCCCAGAGAATTGGGTGGGTGGGTGGGGTTGGGGGGCGGAGTTAGTTGGGTTTGTGCTGCACAATAACCCAAAAACTGCATCCCCTCCTCCTTTTAAATGGCCAACGCATTTTAAATGGCCAACCCAACGGCTGCTTGGTACGGGAAATGAGGGTTCTGCTGTTTGAAACCATTCCCATTGTTATGAAGGTTAAAGAAACCAGGCCTATGTCTTACCATGGCTGCCTGCACGCCAAATTCTGTTACCTGGTCCTGCGTGAAAGATCTCTCACACCAAACCGGCATACTCTCAATAAGAGGCAAAATGTGACCTTGTACTGAAAGCACATGTGCTATGTAATGTTAACAGCAAGGTTTACCATGGAAGAGTCTACCCATTGTTGTCTAAAATGTGTCTTTTTAACTACCACTCTTCCCTTTTTTCCCTCCACCAGCTGCAAATGTTTCAACACTCACACTATCTTCTCCTTCCCAGAGGCTAGCGAAGATTAGAAGGCGAAAAAAATGCACTCACGATTAAATGTTCTTTGAGCTCATGCAGTCCTCCCACACTGAAAGAGCCCAGCAGAATGTGTGGAGGCAAACAATGTCAGAGTCCAGGAAAGCACAATATGAATGCAAGAACAGGTGGCGGGCTGAAGATGATAGGTGGCGTCAGCTTGGTGACAGAAGGCAAGAGGCAATGCTGAGACTACTGGAGGAACAAACTGATATGCTCCAGCGTATGGCTGAGGTTCAGGAAAGGCAGCTTGAGCACAGACCACCGCTACAGCCCCTGTGTAACCAACCGCCCTCCTCCCCAAGTTCCATAGCCTCCTCACCCAGACACCCAAGAACACAGTGAGGGGGCCTTCCAGTCACCCAGCCACTCCACCCTAGAGGACTGCCCAACCTACAGAAAGCTTGCATCAATAAGTTTTAAAGTGCAGCGTGGTCTTTTCTTTCCATCCTCCCCCGCCCCTCCTGGGCTGCCTTGGCAGTTATCTCCCTATTTGTGTGATGAATTAATAAAGAATGCATGAATGTGAAGCAACAATGACTTTATTGCCTCTGCAAGTGGTGATCGAAGTGGGGAGGGGAGGGTGGCTAGCTTACAGGGAAGTAGAGTGAACCAAGGGGGCAGGGATCATCAAGGAGAAACAAACAGAACTTTCAGACCGTAGCCCCCTGACCAGTCATGAAACTGGTTTTCAAAGCTGCTCTGATGTGCACCGCACCCTCCTGTACTCTGCTAACCGCCCTGGTGTCTGGCTGTGCGTAATCAGCTGCCAGGCAATATGTCTCAACCTCCCACCCCGCCATAAACATCTCCCCCTTACTCACAGATTTTGTGGAGTGCATAGCAAGCGGTAATAACAATGGGAATATTGGTTTAGCTGAGGTCTAGCTGAGTCAGTAAACTGCGCCAGCGCACTTTTAAACTTCCAAATGTACATTCTTCCACCGTTCTGCACTTGCTCAGCCTATAGTTGAACAGCTCCTGACTACTGTTCAGGCTGCCTGTGTACGGCTTCATGAGCCATGGCGTTAAGGGATTTCAACATCCCCAATGGTTATTTTCTGGTCTGGGAAGAAAATCCCTTCCTGAAGCTTTTGAAACAGACCAGAGTTCCTGAAAATGCGAGTGTCACGTACCTTTCCCAACCATCCCACGCTGATGTTGGTGAAACATCCCTTGTGATCCACCAGTGCTTGCAGCACTATTGAAAAGTACCCTTTTTGGTTTATGTACTCACTGGCTTGGTGCTCTGGTGCCAGGATAGGGATATGGGTTCTGTCTATCACCCCACCATAGTTAAGGAATCCCATTGCAGCAAAGCCATCCACTATGACCTGCACATTTCCCAGAGTCACTACCCTTGATATCAGCAGCTCTTTGATTGTGTTGGCTACTTGGATCACAGCAACCCCCACAGAATAGCAGGAAGGAGGGCTGATGCTATGGTGGCAGCACTGATTCTATACAAAGAGAAACCACAGAGATGCAAATGTATTTGAAATTACTGTTGCCCAAATCTGTAGTCATATCGGAGACTAACCTGTCACAAAAAGATCTCTTCAAAAACAGGCAGTGGGCCACATAGTTGCAAGAAGTCCACATCTATCTTGTTTAATTCTAACTGTGTTAATCGGGTCATATAGAAAAATGTTCTGGCCAGATTTATGAAAGGCTAGGATACTTTTATGACCGCTAATAGCATTTGTAGCTATGCAAGATAAATTAAGGTAATCAAATCTATTTTGGGGTAGATTTGGTTATGTACAACATTGCACAGTTGCCTCTAAGTGCATTGTTTCACTTTCTTCCAAAGCATCAGGTTTTGCTATTGCCAAAGCTGAGGTGTGAAACTGAATAGACCAACAGTCAGATCCGGTTTAATGAATCCTATAGTATGTTTTTGAGCAAGAGTTCCCATCTGCTCTATACATACATCATAAATTAAAGGGTGAGATGAAGAATAATAAAAATTGCACCCTTGAATTAGTTAAAGACAGCTTTTTCCTGCACAGCTTTTGTCTATTAAAGTTCAAATTACTTGTTGAAGCCAGGGTTTTATGTGTTCGTGCCTACACGTGTCTGAGGATTATTCTCTGGGGAGAGGGGATTTTGAATTTCATTCTGCTGGATGTTCCTACAAGTTATTCTAGGATACACTTACCTACCTCACAGAGGGGTTCTGAGGATTAGATTGTCAGCACTGGTGTACAGTGCCTTGAAGATGTAAAAAGCTATATATAAGCTCTAAATACAAAGTTCCCTAGGTTTAAAAAGTTTACTTGCTCAGCTCCCTCAGTCATATTCCTTCCTTTTAGGTGCCTTTGTTTTTTTTTATTATTATTTGTATGTTCTGTTCCTTCCTCGGACAGGTGAAAGAAGGAGAAATTTGAGAAATCTGTCCTGGATAACAAGCTGTGCTTGATTTCCATTTCAGCTTCTCTGATAGATGCTCCTGAGAGAACTTGAACGGCCATGTTAGGTGGTGATGAGGAAGACAGGCCTAACTCATTGTTAGTGCTATTCTTCTCTTGGTGTGGAGTCTAATTTGAATGCACGTGACGTGCAATATTTTGCCCCTCATTGCTCAGCTGGACTCTGGAAAGCAGGTGACTTCCCCCTAAGACTTTCTTCATAGAGTCGAGTCCCCTGACTGGGGCCCAGTAGTAAGTGCCTTCAATGTTGAGAGCTTGTAGGGTACAACCAGTATGACTGTTTTTACAAAAAGTTGTGATGCTGAGCAACCAAGGAGAGGCAGTACAATCTTTCATTTGGCTGTAGCCTGCTCAGCTTTACTCAACTCAGCTTGCTTGGTTTAGCCTTAGAGAATTTTTAGAGGGGTTTTGAGTCTTGTCAGTATTGGAGTAATTTGGTGATGCAAACCCATCCCACACTCGTAATGCAGTGCCTGTCCACAAATGAAAATGCTGGCAACAGTGCACAACATTTTCACTGCTGTTCTGGTTGCTCTTGCTCTGACCTCTGCACTGAGAATTTTTAGCAATTCTACTTTGGTCTAGCACTAGTACAGCCCCACCAATCACAATCAGGGAAACACTAGAATAAACTGGGCAGAGCTGTTATCCCCACTGTACCATCTAATCCATAATGCTTTGGAAAAAGGTATGTGCCAGTCTAGACTAGTACCTTAACTATTGCTAGCATTAAGCACTTTGAGATCTGCAGATGGAAAACATTATATCAGAGCTAAGGCCTGGTCTACACTATGCTTTTAAACTGATTTTAGTAGCGTTAACTGATTTAACGCTGCACCCGTCCACACAACAAGGCCCTTTATATTGATATAAAGGGCTCTTTAAACCGGTTTCTGTACTCCTCCCCGACAAGAGGAGTAGCGCTGAAATCGGGTAATTATCATATCGCATAGATAGGAGGTGCACAAATCGCGGTAATTGTGCTTCGGGCGGTATTCCACAGTGCACCATTGTGACGCTGTGGACAGCAATCATGAACTCGGATGCACCTGGCCAGGTAACAGGAAAAGCCCCCCGAACTAATTGAATTTCAATTTCTGTTTGCCCAGTGGGACTCTGATCAACTGTGGCGATGCAAAGTCCCAATCCAAAGAGTCCGCATGGGCGTTACGGGGAGATACTGGATCTGATCGCTGTTATGGGAGACAAATCTGTTCTATCAGAGCTCTCGTACAGAAGATTGAATAGAAAGCATTTGAAAAAATCTCAGGCTATGATAACAGAGGCCACAGGCATCAGTGCTGTGTGACAAGGTTATTGGAAACCAAAGAATCAATGGACGCTCAGGAGGAGGCGAGGGGTACTAAGGACTCCAGCTATCCCAGTCACCGCAGTCTCGAAAAGCACTTTGCATTCTGGCTGAGTCCCAATGCCTGTAGGGTAAACACATTGTCCGGGGTGATTCAGGGTATAATGTTGGAATTTATCCTACTGCCCGCCCCGGAAAGAAAGGGAACAAAATCGTTTCTTGACTTTTTTATAATTGTCACCCTATGTCTACGGCATGGTGCTGGTAGACGCGCCGATGATAGCAGCATCTTCCCCTCCATGGCATGACAGTACAATAGATGCTAGTCCAATCATCATTCATCAGCCCATGAGATGCTCCTGGCTGGCCTCAGGTGAGGGTGGCCAAGGGCGCCTGGTAAAAATAGAAGACTCCCAGTTATTCCGGTAGTATGATACAGAACGCTGGTAACAGTCCTCATCATAACAACCGGGGTTACGAGTCCATCAGTCCCCCCCTTTATGTCTAAAGAAAAGATTCTGTACTGCCTGAACTATCACTAGCGAGCGGTGAGTCGGTCGCTTCTCCCCACCCCCCCCCTTTATGTCGCCTGACATCATAGCGCTGGGAGGCTGCCTCCCCTATTTTATCTCACCAAAAAGTCAATCGTTTTTATTCCTGCATTCTTTATTACGTCATGCACACAAATGGGGGGACCCTGCAACGTGCCTGGGAGGTGGAGCAGGAGGAAGCAACGGGTGGGGTGTGCAGGGCACCCCTTGCAAATGGCAGAGCTCATCATGTCTCTGCAGATCTGACACGAGGCTTGTGCTCTCTGGTTCATGGCTCTCTAGTACACTTGCCCCATATTCTAGGCAGGACGACGCTATTTTAGATACAACATAACAGGAGAGGAACTGACTCGGGAGGCTTCTCATTTTTGTATCTGGCCCCCCACTGGGCTGACCTGCAGCAAATGGTCAGCCAGGTAGCCACCATGACACCAACAGCGAGTACAGAATGACCATAACCCTGTCATTCTCATCACCAATTACAATGCACAGAGACGGTTCAGAACAACTGTAACCGTCTCTGCTCTTGCAAAAGCATAATGATGACTGCTGTTGTAGTGCTGCAGTGTTACCGCTCCTGTCGTGGCATCCAGTAACCATTCAGGTCAGTGACAAAAGGCAAAACGAGCTCACAATGCGGTTGCCATTGCTCATGCTTGCCAGGCCAATCCAGGGAAAAAGGGCACAAAATGATTGTCTGCCGTTGCTTTCACTGAGGAAGGAATGAGTGACGACATTTACCCAGAATCACCCGTGACACTGTTTTTGCACCATCATGCATTGGGATCTCAACCCAGAATTCCAATGAGCGGGGGAGACTGCGGGAACTATGGGATAACTACCCACAGTGCAACGCTCTGGAAATCGACGCTAGCCTCGGTACATGGACGCACAGCACCGAATTATTGTGCTTTGTGTGGCCGTGTGCACTCGACTTTATACAATCTGTTTTACAAGACCGGTTTATGTAAAATCAGGGTACATCTACACTACAGGGTTATTCTAAGTGTTCTTGTTGTTGTAACTAAAACTGGGTAGGTATCAATGATTGGAGTGCTAATGTAAACAGGTGTCATTGGTTGCTAGTGTGCTAACTAGACTTGGTCAGAGCAGGTTTAGATAAAAGTGGTGGTTTAAAACCACCTGGATGCTCCACACTAACTCTATTATCAGTGGTAATTAGGGCTGTTGATTATTAATCATAGTTAACTTACACGATTAACTCAAAAAATTAACTGCGATTAATTGCAGTTTTAATCGCGCTGTTAAACAACAAAATACCAATTGAAATTTATTAAATATTTTGGATGTTTTTCTACATTTTCAAATATATTGATTTAAATTACAACACAGAATACAAAGTGTATAATGCTCACTTTACATTATTTTTATTACAAATATTTGCACTGTAAAAATGATTAAAGAAATAATTTTTCAATTTACCTCATACAAGTACCATAATGCAATCTCTTTATTATGAAAATGCAACTTACGAATGTAGATTTTTTTTTGTTATATAACTGAACTCAAAAACAAAATAATCTAAAACTTTAGAGTTTACAAGTCCACTCAAGTCTACTTCTTGTTCAGCCAATCACTAAGACAAACAGGTTTGTTTACAATTATGGGAGATACTGCTCTTGGCTTCTTATTTACAATGTCACCTGATAGTGAGAACAGGCATCACATGGCACTTCTGTAGCTGACATTGTAAGATATTTACGTGCCCGATATGCTAAACATTCGTATGATTGAGCCACCATTCCAGAAGACATGCTTCCATGTTGAAGATGCTTGTTAAAAAAATAATGCATTAATTTTTAACTGAACGCCTTGGGGAAGAATGGTATGTCTCCTGCTCTGTTTTACTCGCATTCTGACCCAGCACACGTTGTTCATTTTAAGAAAACTTTCACTTCAGATTTGACAAAAGGCAAAGAAGGTACCAATGTGAGATTTCTAAAGATAGCTACAGCACTGGACCCAAGGTTTAGGAATCTGAAGTGCCTTTCAAAATCTGAGAGAGGCGAGGTGTGGAGCATGATTTCAAAAGTCTTAAAAGAGCAACACTCTGATGCGTAAACTAGAGATCTAAAGCCACCAAAAAAGAAAACCAACCTTCTGCTGAGTGATAAAAATCAATGATTTAAAAAAAATTGATTTTTTTAATTAAATCAGATTTTTTTGATAAAATGTGTTTTGAGGAAAAAACCTATTTAAAGATAGTTTTAATTAAGATACATTATTGCTCATATTCTCATCATGGAATAGGGATTATAAATACTAATTCTATAGTATGAGACAATATATTAATGGAATATTTAAGAAAAGTTTTGTAAATGAGTTTCAATAGTTCATGGATTAGGGACTCAATTTTATGGGGTGCCAGTGACTTCTGTGTAGATTATTTAGGTTAATCTTTCTATCTAACCAATGGGACTTAGTGCTCAGTCTAGAAGATATCATCAGAGATGCTCAGTTTTGCAGTTCTCAAACTGTGGATTTGTGTGTCCAGAGATAACATGCTTGTTAACAGAAATCTAGAGATAAATGTGAGAAGGAAGGGACAGGCAGTAGAAAGAAAAGTGAAACTATTTGAGCAACATATACCAGAAGTGTCTAGGTCTTTCTGAGTGTAGCCTTCATTGATTTGAGATCTACCGTACGTTCTCTCACTAGATGGGAGAACCTATAATGGCAGCAGGCTGTAAAAGAGACCCAGTCTGGGAATATTTTAATGAAGTTCCTCTACCTGTAGATAAGACAGGCATGCATGCAAAATGCAAAGAGTGCAACAAAGAAAAACTTGAATGCTTAACTAAATTCAAAAATTCATATGCTTGTTTTGTTAAAATATTATATGTTTGCTGTTGAAGAAAAAAGTCCAGAATACGTAATGTTGTTTTAGTTAAATAAAACAATTTAAATTTCTGTCTGGTGATGTTCTCCTAATACAGCATGGCAAGAAAATCCTCCAAATATTAATGATTAACCTGTTGAACTGGAGATAGTTCATTCCCAATGACTTCATAAATATCTACTTCAATTACCTTTGGTAAATGAAATAACTAAACAATCATTCATTTTCTGATATAGCTGTAAAACTAATCTAAAAAGTTATCAAAATAAATCACTTAAAAAATGTATAGTGTGTACTGTGATAGACCTAGGCCAGCTGGAGACAGCAGAGTAGTAGAAGGAAGATATACTGGCCACGGAATAAGCAGTTTTCTGTTCCCTGAGTGACCAGAGCAGGGGCTGCTCCAGGCTAATGAGAACACTCGACTCCAATTAACCTGCTAAGAGTCAGGTGAGGCTGTTAAGCACCTGATGCTATAAAATTGCTCACTCCAGTCAGGCCAGAGGGAGCCAGGGGAGAGGAAGTGTGTGCGAGGAATTGGGAGCAAGAGGCATGCAAAAAGCTGAGAGTGAGTAGGCATACTGCTGGAGAACTGAGAAGAACAAGCATTATCAGACATCAGGAGGAAGGTCCGGTGGTGAGGACAAAGAAGGTGTTGGGAGGAAGCCATGGGGAAGTAGCCCAGGAATTTGTAGCTGTCACGCAGCTGTTCCAGGAGGCACTCTAGACAGCTGCAGTCCACAGGGCCCTGTGCTGGAACTCAGAGTAGAGGGCGGGCTTGGATTCCCCCCAAACCTCCCAACTCTTGATCAAACACAGGAGGAATTGACCTGGACTGTGGCTTCTACCAGAGGGGAAGGTGTCTGGGCTGTTTTCTGACCCACATGGTGAATTTCTGAGGTGAGCAAATCCATCAATAAGCGCAGGACCCACCAAGGTAGAGGAGGAACTTCGTCACAGTACCTTCTAAAAATGAAACCTAATTCTATCTCTGAGTTGTGAAGAATGTGTTAAGGTTATAACAGCCAAGAAAAATCTACTTTTTTGTAGAAATCCATGATTAAATCGAGTCTTTCCTGACTAGTGATTTAAATCAATTTAAATCAAATCCACCCAGCATCTGACTCAGGCGATGAAAGGGAACATGCATCAGTCTGCACTGCTTTGGATCATATCAAGCAGAACCCATCATCAGCATGGACACGTGTCCACCGGAATGGTGGTTGAAGATGAAGGGACATTTGAATCTTTAGCGCATCTGGCGTGTAAGTATCCTGCGACGCTGGCTACAACAGTGCCATGCGAATGTCTGTTCTCACTTTCAGGTAACATTGTAAACAAGAAGCAGACAGCATTATCTTCTGCAAATGTAAACAAACTTATTCGTCTGAGTGACTGGCTCAACAAGAAGTAGGACTGAATGGACTTGTGGGCTCTAAAGTTTTTACATTTTATTTTTGAATGTAGTGTTTTTTGTACATAATTCTACATATGTAAGTTCAACTTTCATAATAAAGAGATTGGAATTGTGTAAGGTGAATTGAAAAATACTATTTCTTTTGCTTTTTACAGCACAAATCTTTGTAATAAAAAATAAATATAAGGTGACCATTGTACTCTGTGTTCTGTTTTGTAATTTAAATCAATATATTTGAAAATGTAGAAAACATCAAAAATATTTAAATAAATGGTATTCTATTATTTAGCAGTACTATTAATCACAATTAATTTTTTTAATTGCCATAACAAGGGTGAGGTGAGTGAGGCACTTGCCTTGGGCGTGCAAAGCTGAGGGGCACAGAAAAAGATAAATTAAGTTAAATTCTTATTATTTTATGAAAAATTATAATCATATAATATGCACATTGCACCATGACAAATGTACAATGTAAATGGAAAATAAATAGAATACACCCTAGAGTAATTATAAAGCATTGGTTCTCAAACTGGGGTTCGCGACCCAGTTATGTGGGGGGTAGCGAGCCCTGACCCTGGCACATGACTGCAAGTAGTGAGCCCTGACCCCTGCGCCAGGTTGTGAGCCTTGACTGCGACTCATGGCTGCGAACCCTGACCCCTGCGTGGAGCTGCGGCCTACGAGCCCTGAGTGCTGTGCCGGGCTGTGAGCTTCAACCTTGACAGGGACATGCGACTGCAAGCCCTGACCCTGAACCCTGCACTGGCTGTGAGCCCCGACCCCCACAGTTCATGATGCACTATGATGCACACCTTATATGTATTAGTTGATTTTGTATGCGGATCTTATGATTAAAATAAGCATTCTATTATCATTATTCTTGTCATTTACATATTTTTCTTTTTTTACGAAGTAACTACTATGAAATTATATGGAGGGGGGAGGGCACAATTTTATATTCTTGCCTCGGGCACAAAAATAGCTAGTTACAGCTCTGCTGCTTGAGAACTCTAGTGGTAGTAATAGTGGGAAATTTAAGGTGTGGTGGAAATGCAATATAGGCACAGCGCAGGGCAATAAGGTTCCCGGCAGCAATCGATAGAAAAGAGCTGTAACAGGATTGAATTTAAAAAACACATCCACCCTGCCTGGTTACAATTAAAAATAGATGCTTGCTGGGGTGGAGGACTTCTCTGCCTAAAGCAGAGGCAGAGGAACTGCATGCCGATTTCTGAGTTGAAGGACTGGGAGATATCCAAATTTTGCTGGTCCCAGAACTATAAATGGAGAACTGCTTCAAGCTTTTGTTTTGGGATGAGTTTAAACCCATGGCGCAGGCTTAATTAATGCGTAAAGAGAAAGTAATAAAATTCAAACTGTTTACAGTTAGGGCGTCAGGAAAATAATTCTGTTCCCCTGGCATAACTTCTGTTGGCATGACTAAGTGTTTTCCTGTACTTTGTCCAATCAGGATGCAGGAATTTCCTTGTTGGGCCCCACCCCCTGCTGAGCTCTGTGCAGGCAAAGTCCCCAGTTTCCTCTTACCTCCTATGAGCAAACAGCTGCTCCCTCAGCTGAGATGCCTTATTACTCTTTAGGCTGGAGAAGCAGGCAAAGAAGCCATTCAGAAACAACAAGCTCTAGCCCTTTGTTGTGTACCTGTATGCATAGAGTGCACCATGTTCCCATCTGTGCAGATCCCCTTTTCACCCTCAGTAGGTGACTGTGGATTGATCAGGAGCAGAGGGAAATCAGACCTCTCTGAGGGAGCAGGAGGTCTCTCTTAGGCTCCCTCCTCACCCTCAGCAGGAAGAAGAAGAAAAGGAAAACAGTTTCCAGGAATAAGATGTCTGGATGGTTTTGCATCTCATCCAATGTAGATCAAGCCCCACTTCTAGGAGAGACACATCTACAGGCCATTGCCTGGATCATCCAGAATTATCCAGCTTTCGTCTGTCCCCCTTCATCACAATTTTCCAATAATTTCCTATGCTTGCCTCATGGTAGATGGTCATTTCTCAAGATAATGTGGTTACTCGTTAGGCCCACCACCTTCTTGTGACATTTTAAAATGTTCCAGACATCATCATCATGTATGTAAGGTTTGCTGGACTTTTAAAATCATTGCAAATTAAGATTCCTCTTAAGAGCCTTATTTTAAGCATCTTATCCTCCAACGTATATCTGTAGACCATGTTTGGTACAAATCTGTTTGACTAAGCTGGCTTCTGGAAGGATCAAAGCACACGTGACTGAGTCCTAGACCTTACAAATATATAGAAAGCAGGTTTCAACAGAACTTGAAGACAGGAGTTGTTTTCTTGGACTGACAGAGGGCTACGATACAGTGTGGCACACTCATCTTCTGGTAAAACTGTCAAGAGCTTTCCCCGCATGGGTCGTGGACATTGTTGAACTTCTACTTCATGACAGGTGTTTTCGCATACATATGAGAAACAGAACAAGCTAATGGAGAAGACAATTCAGCGGCTTGCCTGAGACTTTGTGGTTATGTCCACCCTGTTCAATCTGTACACAAACAACCTGCCACTAACTCAGTCATGCAAGTTTATCTATGTCAGGGCTTGGCAACCTTTCAGAGGCATTGTGCCGAGTCTTCATTTATTCACTCTAATTTAAGGTTTTGCATGCCAGTAATACATTTTAATGGTTTTAGAGGATCTCTTTCTATAAGTCTATAATATATAACTAAACTATTGTTGTAGGTAAAGTTAATAAGGTTTAAGAAATTTTTAATTTATTAAATTAAATTAAATTAAAATTAAATTAAAATGCAGAGCCCCCTGGACTGGTGGTCAGGACCTGGCCAGTGTGAGTGCCACTGAAAATCAGCTTACGTGCCACCTTTGGCACTTGTGCCATAGATTGCCTACCCCTGATCTATGTAAATGACATCTGCTGTGGTACCCAGTCATGCTCTTTCACCAAATTGGACAACATCTTGAATGCTAACCTGGCCAAGATGGCAGCCTGGTGTAGCAGTTGGTGCCTCCAACCAAGTATGACTAAGACAGTTTTAAGCATCTTCCACTCCACAATTCAAGTGCTAAATGTAAGTTAGGTGTCGTCCTCAATGGAAAATGGATGAAGCACAAGGCAACACTGGTCTACCTTGGTGTCACGCTGGACCACTTTGACTTTCCATCACCTTTTAAAAAAGGCTGATACCAAAGTCAGGGCCAGGAATAATCTAACTAGCAAATTAGTCAGTTTGACATAGGGCACAAGTGCACAGACACCGCACACTGGATCTGGCACTGTGTTACTCTTCAGCAGAAAACTGTGCCCCTGTGTGGTGTCATTCACCTCACGCTAAATTGGTTGACGTCAAATTGAACTTGACTATTGTATCATCACAGCCACCCTGCACTCCACTCCTGCCCATGGCTACCAGTTCTGAGCAGCATAGCCCCTCCACACATTCATGCAGAGAGTCTGCAGCCAGACTGGTGGAAAAGCTGTGTGCCAATCAAGATGTCCCACTGTACATGGACATTTTCAGTCACCCCAGAGGATGACTTACATCAAGACATCTATTGTGGTTTCAACTGCCAGATCAGAATCAAGCACAGCAAGCTTGTGGCGCAATGATTGGTTGGCTAAAGATGTTTGGAATGGTTTCCTCGTCGCTGATCCTACCGTTCGACCTCTGGGATTTGACCTGCCATATCATCTTTCGGCTCCACTGAACAGGTTCCCACTGGCCAACGAATGTGTGCCGCCAAACTCTACACATGGGGTCTGCGCGACAACCCACTTCGTCAATGTGGTCTCCATCTGTCAATGGTTCTTGTTAAGTGTCAATTGACTAGATTTCAAGGTAGCCTTAGGGCCCTTCATTCTGCTGATGAAGCTGCTGTCAGGTGGCTCAGGAAGCAATGCAAACACTAGAAGAAGTGCCTTATTAACCCCCATGCTCTTCAACTTTTGAAACTGTTTTAAATTACGGAGAGAAACTGAACTGCAAGGTTTACTGTGCACTTGCATCGCAGTTTTCGAAGGATTAGATGAAACCAAGAAAGCAAACCAGAACTTCTCTGTTTGTTTTAGAGAAACTTCAATGCACAGAACTAAGGAATCAATTTCCCTTAAGTTAAGCCTGTTCCTTAGGTCTCATTAATTTCTACAAACAAGGTGGATTTAACCAGTATTTTTTCCCTGGCTGTGTGTGTGCAAAATTTCTGATAGGAACATCTATATAAGGTTTTGTTGTAGTGCCCATTGCTGTATTATTTAAGCATTAAGGACATATAAGATAATCATATACAGAATTCAAAAAGATCTGATGGATTTTTCTTAAAATATAAAGATGAATGAATAAAGGTGCCTCTCTAGACAGAGAGAAATATACAGAGTTCAGCCCATAGGAATTTTGCTTGATAAACTGAAAAAGAGGGTCATTATGGAATTTACATCTTATCCTTAACTACGCAGTCCCTCCTGCTCCTGCTGCAATATATGTAATTGAAATAATTGAGTTAACAAGGCAATCAAACAGATGTTCTAGAAAGAGTGAATATAATATGATTATGCCTTCCCGGACTCTAATGATTTTAAAATCCCTCTGTTAAGGATAGTAACAATAAATCTTCCTTTATTCAACATTTAATTTCCAAGTTTATTGTCAGTGCTATACATGAGTACTATAACAATGTAAATAGCAACAAGGAGCAAAATGCTATAGTGGAGGCTTGAACATTGTCATGTTCAACATATTGTTTCATTGTGTAACACCTGTCATACGTGTTATTTTTTCATAGAAGAAATGTTAATCTTGGGGGCATATTGACATACTAGAGTTATCAAACCATTTAGTATGTGTAATAAATAACCATGTTTATTACAGAAAGAACAAAGGAAATGGTTTTAGTTTGTCTGTTAATCTGTCTAATTTTGGTGTTTACATCAAGCTCTTTATGCTACCTAGGCACCTACAATATTAATATTTTCCATCAAATATGAAAATTTGTGCTGCAACATATAAGGTGCAATTTCTTTTTTAAAATATCAACTCCAGTTATTAAAGCAGTCACAGTAAAATTCAGCACAAAGCTAACTTCTTAACAAAGTTCTCTCATTTAGAACAACTGCGAGAGTACTAGAACTGGAAATCTTTATAGTTATGCTTATAGCTTGTATTTCTGTCAATCTTATATCATCCTCATTAACACAGTATCCCAGTGCTTCACAGTCTCTGGTGTATTCATTTTCACAACACCCCTGAGAGATAGGACAGCATTTGTTTTATGGAGGACAGCTGAGGCCTAGTGAGGTTAAGTGACTTGCCCAAGATAACACATGCAGTCTTTAGCGGAGCAGGGAATTGTATGTGGATCTCCCATATTCCACACTAGCACCCTAACCAGTGGCCTGTCCTTCCTCTCTTCTTTGCTTCAGCATTTTTCTCTGTGTTTATCATCTTTACCCTGAACCTTTGTAATCCTGTCTGCAACTCCTGCAGAAAAACCTAGCATTTCCCCCTTTCCAAATATAGACCTGATTCCATGGTTCCAAACAGTTTGGTACAAATCCGATTGATTTTTATTAACAAAATTACCAAATATCTTGCCACAACAGGAGGGGCTCACTTTAACCACCAAATGAAGTCAGTTCAGATTAACCATCAAAAACAAGTCTGCTGATTTGAGACTTTGGTTCAACTAGAGCAGCCACAAAGAAATATTTATTTGGATCTTGCTCAACCAAGACATAGAAATGAAAATAAATAAATCTTTTGGATGCAAGTAGTAGGCCCTCTCATGGGACTTTCAAAACCAGGATTCCAACCTTCTTCCCTCACACTCCATTTGTTGAAAGTCATCTGTAAACCAAGCTGTATGCTCTCCTCTCCATCTCAAATGTAGCACCAGGAGCACATGGCTGTTTCATTTTGGAGTCTTCTCTGCATCCAGAGATTACTTCATTTCCTCTTATCTTTGGCCAGTATAGTAGAACCACAGAGTTAAGAACACCAGAGTTATGAACTAACCAGTCAACCACACACCTCAGTTGGAACCAGAAGTATGCAATCAGGCGGCAGCAGAGACAAAAAAAACCCTAAACAAATATAGTACAGTACTGCGTTAAATGTAAACTACTTAAAAAATAGAGGGAAAGCAGCATTTTTCTTCTGTATAGTAAAGTTTCAAAGTTGTATTAAATCAATGTTCAGTTGTAAACTTTTGAAAGAACAACCATAATGTTTTGTTCAGAGTTATGAACAACTTCCATTCCCGAGGAGTTTGTAACTCTGAGGTTCTACTGTATTTAGCAGAGCACTTAATCCTATACTTAGGTCCCATTGGAGAGGTTGAGAGGTTCTTTGCAAGGAGGCAAGTGTGTTGCTGGGTGAGACTGAAATATATTGGTAACTTTGTGGGAGGAGATTGTACAGCATCTTCTAACATTGATGACAAGCTTTAAAATCCCTCACTTTTCGTGATCACTGAATCATAAAATTTTATGATCACACAATAAAATGTGGGGAGGGCAATCACAAGAGTCAAAACAGGGAAAATCTAGAAGAATGATACAGTGCTGTGCTCTTATTAGAACAAAATGAGATTTATCAGCCAAACAATTTATACCCTTCTTTTTTCTTTTTAATTAGATTTTCCCTCATTTTCCTCTCAACACAGTTTGATACTGAAGACACATTGTCCAGGAAGAGAACATCCCCCACCCCCCCAATACTGTAATAAAATTAGAGTTGTTATCTAAGTTTATGGTTTATTTGTTTAACTAGGAGAATGCCCTTGGCAAATCATTTATTTACGTGGAGATCTAACAAGGAAGCTGCTGAACTTAACATTAAAAAAAATCAAATCCAATTTAGATATTTACTGGTGATTAGTGTAGGCAAAGTAAACACCTTCATCATGAATTCGGACTACTTTTCATTTTCCAACTTTTTTTCTGAAAAGTGGCCCAATATAATGCCTCTTTATAAATTTAAAACACTCCCAGAATTATGTGTATATTTCAATGGATTATTAAATATAAAAAGATACGTACAGAATAGCAACAAAATAGACTGTTCATGCTACTACAGCAAGTAAATATATAGTAGGAAACAGAATCAATAAGATCCTTTCATACCAGGCATAACAGGGCAATTTCTTTACATTAATCATGACTTTTATGTAGTGATAGTAGTGAAATTGTCCTTTCTCTTCCCCTCCCCATTTCTTTTTTCTACTTACTTCCAAGTAGAGCAGTTTTGAGCTGGTAGTCACTAAAGGCCTGATCCAAAACCCAGTGAAGTCAGTGGAAAGGATCCTTTTGACTTCAGTGGGTTTTGGATCAGGCTCCAGGAAACAATAAACATAAGATGCGCTGCCACTTGAACAGCATCACTTTTCAGTGTGTGGCTTCAGTGATACCCCTATGAAGGAGAATTAGTTCCAAGTTAGTGGTAGAATGGTTCTTTATTAGAAGAGTTATTGGAATATGAGATGATCTTATTTAGTTCTGAATTTTTCCTACTGTCCTGAGATGCTCCAGCCATGTCAGATCACCATGTTTGAAGATTAATCCAATCCCTAAATGGGTGCAGTACTCTTGCCCCCCTCCCCTGCCCCCATGAGTAATCTGAGTAAATAATAGTAATAGGATATACATGCGCACATCTAGGGTTACCATATGTCCTGGTTTTCCTGGACATGACCTCTTTTGTGATCCTCTGCCTGGGTGCGTATTTCAAATAAGAGGGAATGTCCTGGATTTTTGTGGTGCAGACATTGTGGCTCAGAAAGAGCTGTCTCCATGCCCTCCCCTGCAGTCACCCACCCACGCAGGCACCAGCTCCCATCCCTGGGATGGGAGAGAGGCCCATAGGGAGGCACTGACTGTCGGGCCGGTGCTGTGTCCTGGGCCTGCGCAAGCCACCTTGCCACCAGAACAGGGAGCACGACACTGCCTCCCACCTTGAGAGTGAGGCTGCATGTACCCTCTTTAGCACTCCCAACTACCCCCTCCAGCACACCCACCCACACCCTTCCTGCACTCCCCAACTACCTCCTCCAGCATTGCCAAACAGTAACACCCCCCCCTTCAACTGTCCCTCCACCTCCGGCATTGTCCTCCTTTTGGGAACCTGAAATATGATAACCCTATGCATATCCAGGGCAGAGGTAGTAATACTCACTTTCTCCAGTGTGCTTTATATATTAATAATGATAATTTATATTATGGAAGCTCCCAAAGGCCCCAGTCAGGGTTGGAGCCCGATTGTGTTAGGAATTGTATAAACAAAAATGAAGAGATGACTTCCCTACCCTCTTAATATCTAATTCAGTGGTTGCCAACTTTTTTGTAGCCTGGCCCCCATATTATGACAGGACCACGCTCCCATCTAGCCATAAAGAAAGGGGAAATAATCAGACTCTCAGGACCTATTCATGTCCACCTCGATTGAGGGTCCACGTTCTAGTTAGTAAGTTATCTAAGATGATGCACTGAAACAAGTCAGAACTACTCTGTGTGTTACAGAAATGTTCTCAGTTGCTGGCAATTTGTAGAATCACATCACTACTGTCTGGCTGTGTTGTACTGCTCTTTCTGAGAAGTAGTTCATTTACTGTATATGAATCAGAGTGGATAATAGCTGGTTCACCTTATCATGTCTTCTAGGTTTTGGCCACCAATCCAAAAAGTGATCAATAAAGAAAAAATGCATACTCGAAGCTAGCTCTTTCCTTGTTGTTTCATGTCGCCTCATTAAAAAAGGCATCAGAGACAAACCAAATAAGATTCACTTTCCCAAACAGAAAGTAGTGTTTGGCTGTATAAAAGTCATTGTTGATGTTTTTATCTGTAATCTAAGAACAAATTGCCAAATGTGTATGAAATAGGTTTTTTATTTTGTGTTGTGGCTTATGTTTATTCCATCAAAATCACATTGATAAATAGTGTCTGTTCTTCAGCTTCAAATATATTTCTTACAACTGTAAAAAGAAAAATTTGGTATCCAGCCAGAGGATTTGAAAGTTAAGTATCTGCTGAAAGTTTTTTTTTTTCTCTTTTTTCTTTTCCTGCTGGCCCTGGTACAGAGTTTAAAACATCAAATGCTTAATCTAAAAATGTGTTTACTTTTAGCTCAGGAGGAGTTTGAAAACGTGTTATGATTAGTTACAAAGCAGGAAAATTATTTTTTTTCCAACATTTTTGACATCTCACATTTCTAAATTGCTCAGGAGCATGTTTAAAATGTCAAATGTTTTGAAAACAATTGGATATGAAGCAGATCAGGTATCCATATATTAACTGTATAGACCAAAGACTTAATAGATGTCCTGCAGGACCAGTTAATCACCTTGAAATGTTTTCATCTCCTCATTGTGATGTTAAACGAGTAAATGATACTGCAGTGTCATAATACGTAAAATATCAGAGGGGTAGCCATGTTAGTCTGGATCTGTAAGAGCAGCAAAGAGTTCTGTGGCACCTTATAGACTAATAAACGTATTGGAGCATGAAAGCTCATGCTCCAATACATTTATTAGTCTATAAGGTGCCACAGATCATAATACGTAAAGTAAATAAATATGCATAAATACCTATGACACTTGTAATATAATTATCTGTATTACAATAGTGCATAGACTTCTCATGTGATATCAAGATCCCATTGTAATGATTATACATTTGTAATAAGAGACCATCTCTGCTCTAAGCAGCCTACAGTCTAAATACAGAAGAGACAGAGTGGGGAGAAGAGGTGACAGTATCCCCATTTTACAGATGGGGAGCTAAGGCATGTTGATTAAGTGACTGCTATCATAGCTTTCCTACTCAGATTTGAATCTTAGCGTTCATAACCTGAGCAGCTAGCATGAACCCCTCTAAGCTTAATTACCAGCTTAGATCTGATCTCGCTGCCACCAGCCAAGAATTTCCAGTGTCTTGGCTCACTCTGGGGTCCCC
>NC_133775.1:54839946-54893718 GCF_003597395.2 Chelonoidis abingdonii | reverse complement strand
CAGAAGGATTCTCCAGATCCGCTGGCCAGACACCATCAGTAACATCCACCTCTTGGAGAGGACCCGTCAACTCCCAGCAGAGGAAGAAATCAGAAGGAGAAGGTGGGGTTGGATAGGACATACACTACGCAAGCAGCCAACTAACATCACCAGACAGGCACTGCGGTGGAACCCCCAAGGCAAGCGGAAAAGAGGCCGTCCAAGAAACACCTGGCGACGCGACCTTCAGGCTGATAGCAAAAAAATGGGCTATACCTGGAACCAGCTAGAGCGAATGGCCCAGGATAGAGGACTCTGGAGATCTGTGGTTGGCGGCCCATACCCCGATTGGGGTGACAGGCATGAGTGAGTGAGAGTCTATCAGGGCCAGATCTGTTTGTCCCCATTTGCTGGGAGAAACCAGGAAATGTTCATGGCAGTCTTTATGCCTAAGGGAGTCCTTTTATCTTAAATTTAAGACAAACTCAGTTTTCTCAGAACAGGATGCAAGGTTAAGTCTTTTG
This sequence comes from Chelonoidis abingdonii, assembly GCF_003597395.2. Classification (NCBI taxonomy): domain Eukaryota; kingdom Metazoa; phylum Chordata; order Testudines; family Testudinidae; genus Chelonoidis; species Chelonoidis abingdonii. The sequence goes on along the minus strand of NC_133775.1, from coordinate 54,893,215 downwards.
AAACTTTATTACATCAATATGCTATTCTAATTTTGTAGTAGAAATATTTATTGATATATAAATAAAAATACAAGGAAAATACACCCAGCTGATAGACATTTGCACAAACTGATATGTGCGCAACCAATGTGTCTTTGCAGCCTGTCCACTATAGCTTGTTGCTAAAAAAAACCTGCTTTAAATATACATTCACCCTATATGCCAGGAATCCAGTGGAATGTTTTTGTTTTTTTTAAATAAACACACAAGACCTGCCCAATTACATATTTCTCCAAGACATTGAACCATTCCGGGTTTTTTTGGTAAGCAATATTTTATATATTCCAGAGACTGAAAATTACATTGGCCTGCTGAAGCTCAAGCAGAGCTGGAAGGTGTCTGTCTACCCACACTGAGAAGTGCCTTCCCAGCTGCTGTGTAGATGTCCCTGTATTTATAAACTAGTGGAGTAGGAATAGGACTAAAGAAGAGAAATAGCAGGTGAGCAGTATTTGAAAGGCAAAGCAACTAATAAATCAAGGTGTAAAACCTGCCCTTCATCAACAATAGGTCCATGTTTTTATTAATAATTGAATCACACACAACACTTTCTGTTGCACAAAAAAGTTGCTTTAAATATATATTTAAATATATTTCAAAACAATTTATAAACAATCAAGTCTTCTCAGAATTACTGGGAGGGAGGTGGTGGTATTATTTTACAGATGAATTAACTAAATACAGAGCAGTTAAGTTGTGAGCACAAGGTCACACAAAGAGTCTGTGGCAGATGGGAATAAAACCCAGGAAACCATTCTAATCACTAGACCACAGTGACCCTAAGAAACTATTTTACCTGAGCAGTTACATAATTTCCTAATGTAAGGCTTTACCTATCTAACCTTCTAGGTTTTAAATAATCCTGATGAATGAGTATCCAATTATATCATACAAATTTAGTGAATGTATTCTGATTACATTAAAACCTTCTCAATTAAGTTGGTAGGGCTGGAAGAGCAAAGTGAAGGGTCTGAGTGTGGTGCCATCATCCCAACTTTTCAGACAACTCTTTTTGGTACCAAACAGAAGGGTACCAACTAAAACAATCTAGAGGGTACACTACAGCTAGAGTGGAAAGGTTATTTCAGTTATATTTGGCTGCTGAAACTTCACATTTTCCTTCAAGAAAGCTGGCCTACTAAATTAATAGATAGAGGGGTGTATGTGTTTTAAATCTTCATGAGTAAAGAACTCTTGAGTCCCTGTTGGATCTCTGCTGTTCTTCGCCTTCCATTCCCCACTGGCAATGGCCCTCTCCACTGCTACATTGCAGCATTCACCATTCCATCAGAGAGCTGGACAGGGACTTCTTTCAGACACTAGTTGAAGCCGCTTCTTTTCAGTGCTGCCACTACTGAGCAGCATAAGGGACATACATTAACCTTGCGCATTCAGTGAGACTGCCAGCTGGACAAGATGTCAAGATAGCAAGATCTCCCATGGTGCTGCAGCCCTACCACCAACCCATATGAGGTAAGAATTGTTAACTTCCACCCCCAGATTTACCTAACGATGTACTCTGGTGCTTTGTAAATAAATACCTGATACCTCTTTATCTGGCAAGTAGTTAGGTTGTATTCTTAATGAGTCAACTGTTAAGGAAGACTGTCAGCCCACAAAATGTGAATTTAAAAATGTACTTTCATATTCTTCCTGTTATAGAGCTTCCTCCTATTAATGTAATATTAATCTATCAGGGCATATTGTTCATGCAGCATGGAAAAGAATACCCCTTCTCACCAGCGATTTAATTTTAATAATTGCAATCTGTTCATTTTAATGGATAGAATAATTAATCATTGAAATCTCATGAGCAGTTGAAGCAGCTCATTACTGCTAACATTTCTCTTTAGTAAACCAAAGCCAAAAAAGAGTAATTGAAACTTATAACACACAGCACAAATCTTCCAGACATAAAAGATATACTAGTTAATAAAATGTCTTTAGTTATGGGCCATATAAATAGCTGCAAAGTTAACTCACGTTAGCACACAGCATAACATTTCTCTTTTGTAGGGATCAATGACTCGCCACAAAGTTGTGAGTTATTGCATTACCTTTGAGAGCCACCTACTCTCTGCAGGAGCACCCATTTTATAAATCTTCTTTCAAAGACACGACAGACACAATTATGCTTCCTACAGGACACTAGTGCACTGAGTAGCAGGCACACCGTCTAAACAACCAATGACACTGAGGAGAGCACATAGGCAAGCAGTTATTGCTACGCATTTTATACAGTGCTCTCCTACCCCAGCACAGTTGTTACGCTGCCCTCCCCAGTCTATCCCACATACAATCCTCTAGAACTTCCAGTACTTCTGACAATTTTGTTTACTGTCTACACTCCCTGTATCCTTTCAATCAAATCGTAGCTTCCTCTAATCAGGTAGATAGTGAGAGCACAGATGCTAGGCATATTGATTTTCTCTCCACACTCCTTCCCAAAGAATGCAACATATGAAAGGTGTGGGAGATGTATGTACAGTTTTTATATAATATATATATGCATGCGCACACACACAAGTGAAAAAAATGACTGGTCTGAGAGTATTTACTCTGGTTTGCCCAGTGTTTCTAGTATGGCTGGCCTAAAAAACAAAAGTTCCATTTAGTGAAAAAAAATTGAGGTTTTGACATTTAGTTTCATTTGGCATCAAAACAAAACAGAGCTTTCAAAATTTTTCACAAAAATGAGAGAGAGCGAGCGCGTGCAAGCAACCAACCACCCTCCAATAGTTCAAGCACTCACGTAAGACATGGTAAAACCCTGTTCAAGTCCCTGTTCTGAATGTTAATTTAGATGAATTCTATGCTATAAATAGCCTACCTAATTCTTCATTTTTATTTTTTAAATGCCCAGAAGAATTCTGAAACTTTAGCTGCCAGAATCATGAGAAGAGCTAGAAACATTTCTACCCCATTTGTCAACTGAGATTCCAAGCTTTTTTCTGACAATGTTGTTGTAATATTGGCTGCTGAAAAGGAGAGGAGAAAGAGATGATTAAAAGTCACCTCATTCTGATTTCTGAGTCCACTGTCTCATGGCTAGAAATGAAAGCTGTGTGGCATTGCCAGATCCCTTCCACTGAGCAGCATTTTGTTTTTATAGCCCTGAGGGTTCATGAAATATCACACGGTAAAGTTTCACCGGTCCCCGAATGTAGCAATTTTTTGGGAACAGATCCAAGACTGAATATAGCCAGTTCTAAACCTCATCAAACCAGTGTAATTTTCAGTTCTTGTAATGTATAAAATATTGCATACCCTAAAAAAACCAGAATGGTGCAGACTCTTACAGAAATATGTAATTGGGCAGGTCTTTTGTGTGAATATGAAAAAAACAAACATTTCACAGGACTCCTAGCATATAGGATAAATATATATTTAAAGCAGCTTTTTAGGTGCAGTAGAAAGTGGTTTTTCACTTATTAGTAAAAACATTGACCTACTGTTGATGAAAGGTAGGTTTTACACCTTGATTTGTTATTTGCTTTGCCTTTCAAGCACTACTCATTTGCCATTTCTCTTCCCCAGTCCTATTCCTATGCCACTAGCTTATAAATAAAGGGATGTCTACACAGCAGCTGGTAGGATGTTTCCCAGAGTGGGCAGACAGACACATGCTAGCTCTGCTTGAGCTGGTATGCTAAAAATAAGTTTGTCTGCAGCAGCACAGAGAGGGACTTGGGCTAGCCACCCGAACCTGTACCCACAGGATTGGGCAAGGTGGTACTTGGGCAGTTAGCCTGAGCTGATGCCCATGCTGCTGCTGCTGCCACACTATTTTTAACACACTAGCTCAAGCAGAAAAAAAACTTGTCTGTTTACCTATGCTGTGAAGCACCCTCCCAGCTACTGTGTAGTCACACCCTATGTAAGAGATTTATCTGTGTAAGGTCTGCTCCTTGTTCTCTGTTTTTATAGTTCCTGAATGATGCAAGGTTTTCTTTGGGATAGAGTCACTGTCTTTATTTGTACTTATAAACGTCCAGACACATCTGTAACATTATAAATGTAACAAATAACTAGAAAGGTGTTTATGAACTTTATGCCACTATAGGATCTATTGTAACACCCCTCCGTGGACAGTCCAGTACTGAACAGCATGCCATTATTGAACATATATGTCTAGTAACGCGCTCACGGTGCCCTAGTGTCCTTGCCCCTACTTACCTGGATATTACATCTGACTGGCAATATTTTCAAAGCCACAGACTATCCCTTCTCTTCTCTCTGTTCCTTTTAATACCTTCTTCTTGTTTCCTTTTCTGTTTTCATTTTTTGACTTGATCTTTTTAGTGGGCTGTAGATAATCACATTTACGGAATATTCTTCCTGCCCAGAGCCATGTCAGTAATCTCCTCCACCTGAGGAATGGCTTCCTTTGAAAAATGTGGTGTCAGACTCAGGGCTACATGTTAATTAAATGGAAAAAACAAAAAGGACGTTCATGTAATGTTAAGTTCTTCTTCGAGAGATGTCCCTGTGGGTGCTCCACTCTAGGTGTCAATGCGCCCCTGCGCCTTTGATCGGAGATTTTTTACAGCAGTACTCCTACCGGCCACGCATGCTTAGAACCTGTCACTCACTCTGAGTATATTACTAGAGAGCATGCACAGCCGGTACCCTCAGTTCCTTCTCTACCGCCCCCGGCTTGAGACGGAGCTCAGCAGACTCCTTTATATTTCCTTCCCATCTTAAATACCTGTAGTTAAACAGGGGAAAAAAACTGTCTCTTAGCTGTTAGTTAGTGTTACCTACCTTTCTTCCTACTATTTAAAAAAAAATAAAAAATCCGTCCTGTCAACCACTTCAAATATGCCTGGCTCCACAGAGCTTTAAGCGCTGCTCCTCTTGTAAGGATGCTGTCCCTCTTTCTGATGGACACTCCAAGTGTATAAAATGTTGGGGGAGACTCATATTCCCCCAAAATGCTCTCACTGCACCAAGTTAGCCTAGAGCTAGGAAGGACAGAGAGTTAAAGCTAAAAACTCCCTTTTACTCCAAAAATCCTTGCAGTCGCTCAGACCTGACGCGGACTCCTGCTCTCTCAGACACAGCTCTAACCTTCAAAAAACTGAAGAAGACAGCTCTAAAAGAGAGCACTCACAATCGAAAAAAAGCTTCACTGACAACCTTCTCTGTCAGCTCGTCAGTTTCCTTACCAGCGTTTCCCCGCCTGAGTACTTTTGATGAGCCGGGCTCCTCCCGTACCGCGCTAAAGCCGCCTGTGATTTGGCTGCAGCGCCGAGGCTCTGGTGCCGAGGCGACAGACAGCTTTCAGTTGCCTGCCTCGATTGTGGCACCTTATCGGCACCGCGATGAATGCGGCACCGACAACGAAGGCACCGGCGGAAGCACCACGCCTGCTATTAATAGCACAGCACCGCCAAGGGCACCAGCATTACTCCCGCCACTTGGCACGGAGCCAGACAAAAAACTCCTGCCAGCCAGGGTTTCCTTACAGGATCTCTATGTGCTTCGCCCTACTACTGCCCCACCGGTTGCAATTACCATTTCAATACTCCTAGTGTCACCTACACTGCAATCGCCCTTTCTTGGGATGGCTTCTCTATGACAATGACTCGGGTCCGAACAGCGCCATCCTCCAGTGAGGAGGAGTCTGAAACTACAGGCTGCGTGCCAAGTGCAATCTGAATTTACCCTCAGAGCCTGTCCCCCGCGGACACAGGAAAACTTCCCACACCACCTCAAGACCCCACCTCCTGGGGTGTTAACCCGGTCCTGGATGCATCCTCTATGCCTTTTCCATCACCATTGGCAGTATTGGGCTCCGTGGCCATCTTTCCCTCGGCAGCACGTCCGTTACTCTACTCACACTAGACGCGAACGTCTAAATCCTATGACGCACATTGGTGCACCACCTCCCATCTCGTCGAGGGATCAGTTAACTCCAGCTCCCTGATGCCTGATGTACCAACTGATCCAATACCTGGACAGGCGTTACTTCCTTCCCCTCCCTTGCCATCAGATGATTTTTCAAAATTCCAAGATCTCTTCAGAAGGGGTTGCCAATGAGCTCAGAATCAATTGGAAGAAGGAGGGTACCGGACCAACGACATGAGCTAACAGACATCCTGCAACCACCTTCGTCATCCAGGCTGGCATTACCAATTAACTCAGCCCTTCTGGAACCTGCTAAATTCATCTGGCAGAGCAGCAGAGTAGAGAGCGAAAAGAGACTAGACCCTAGTGCGAGAGCAGTGACGGTCACTTAACGACACTCACGAGGAGTCCTATAACAGGATCATACGACTGTGGATTGATCAGGTGATCGGAAGAGACAATCAGAGGAGGAGTGTCTAGGCTCTAGGTTGTCCACTTGCTGCGATCTCTCAAGAAGAGAACGCATGGGTACCCAAGAGTTAAGGAGGGACCAGCAGGTTTAAAAATAAACAGGAGAAAGTACTTTCTATCATGCAGCACATAATTAATCTGGAGACACTTGTGCCAAGGGATGCTGTGAAGCCAAAGTCTAATTGGGTTAAAAAAAGAATTAGATCAGTTCCTGGAGGATAGGTCATCAATGGCTATCAGTCAGATGGTCAGTGATGCAACTCCATGATCTGGGTGTCCTAGCCTCTAACTGCCAGAAGCTGGGACTGGATGACAGAGAATGGATCACTCAGTTATTGCCCTGTTCTGTTCTTTGCCTCTGAACACGTGCATTGGCTACGTCAGAAGAGAGGACACTGGGCTAGTCAAGCTAACAATCTCATCCAGTATGACTGTTTCTTATTAACATGTTGTGTGATGCTTTCAGAGGCCTCAAAGCTCGTCAGTTTTATGGCTAAAACTCCTGTTTCCAGGCCTATGCGTGCTCCACCTCCACTGAAATACTGCAGGACTGTCAGGCTATGCTTATGCAGCTTCTGGTTGCAGAAAACTACAAATGTCACATCAAGAAGTCTGACTTAAGTAATGTCTTCTAAAGCTTTGTCTGCGCTTGGTATGTAGGTCTGTGTAGCTACACACTGCATTGAGAAGCAGGCTGTAGCTACACATGGCCAGTGACGGGCTCTGGCAGTGGGGAGGCAGCGGGGAGAGGCTGCTCACCACCAAGCTTTCCCCACTGCTGGAGCCTTTCACTTTAATGGGGAAAGGCTCTGGCAGCAAGGAGGCAGTGGACACTCAATGGTGGATATGAGAGCATGGCTTGGTGTGTGGAGAACTGTGTAGGGTGTAGAACCTTAAAGTTCTGCCAATACCTGTACTCTACGTGCCTAAGCAGGGCCTCTCCCTCCACACGGCTATTATCCCCATGCTAGCCGGCATACAGTGTCGGCACTCCACATGCTGCCATAAATGTGGACATACTGTCAGTTCCAGAAGCAAGAGATTCAGATGAATCCTTTATGCTTATTTATATTACAGCAGGAGGGTTAGGTGGTGCATGGCTGCAGCAAACATGTATTCAAACAGACTTTGGAGAAAAGAAATCCTATGAAGAAAAAATCCAAATCAACAGAGATGCAGAGACCATTTTGACAAAGGGAAAATATTACAAGCTGCTACAGCCATAGTTATCAAAGTTGTAGAAAAATTAGGAATCATTTCATTAACCTCGAAAATTGTTATCAATTATTATGGAGCCATAGATTTTAAGGCAAGAAGGGACCATGCTGACACCTGCTCTGACCTCCCGAATAACCAAGGCCACAGATTTCACCAGGGAGTTATGCCTCAAGCCCATAACATCTCTTGGAGCTAGATATCACCGAGAAGGCGTCAAGTCTTAATTTAAAGACTTCAGGTGATGGTGATCCAGCCACATCCCTAGCTAAGTTTTCCAAACGTTAGTTTGCCCTGCTCTAGGACTGTGCACCTTGTTGTAGTCTCAGTTCCCAGCCACTGGATCTCATTCTGCCTTTGTCTGCTAGATTAAAGAACCTTCTACAGTCAGAAATCTCTTTCTACTATGGACTTGGAGACTGTGATCAGTCACTCTAACCTTTCTTCAGTAAACTAAATTGCTGAGCTTCTTCACCTCTGGCTATAAGCACTTTCTCAGCTCTGAAAATCATTCTTTGCTTTTTCTGAACCCTTTTCAGTCTGTCAACAACCTTTTTGAAGTGTGGACACCGGACCTAGAAACAATGTCTCCAAGCCTCACATCTCTCTATGTCCACTGATATTTCCCTGCTTATACATTCAAGGGAATTTGTTCTCTTCATCACCACACTGCCTGGACCCCGTACAGCTGGCTATACATCATCACTCGAGTTCTTTTCTGAGTCAATGCTTTAAAACATAGTCCCCCATCCTGTAAGTGTGATCTACGTCTTCACTCTGAATGTAGGACCTCCATTTAGTTGTAATCAACTGCACATTGTTCAAGTGAGCCCACGTTAGCAAGTGATTGTATGTTTTATAGGACTGCCCTGTCCTAATCACTACTTTCCTTCTCCCAGACTGAAATCTCCCATGATAATACGGACACACAGTAAAGACAGGTTTCAGATAGCAAGGTAGTCTGTATCTACAAAAAGAACAGGAGTACGTGTGGCACCTTAGAGACTAACAAATTTATATGGCATAAGCTCAAAATAAGCTAAATAATTGTTCACATAAAGAGTCTCTCACAATCCAATTGTGCATGGAGCGAGAACTATGCTGTGTGTGTGTAACCTGAATGCCTCCGATCTTTTGGAACACTTCTCCATCATTTTTCGATTCTTTGTTTTTTGATGAAATTAATAGTTCCTTCAAAATGACCAATCTCACTCTGCTCTACCTGATGAGGGTGTAAATCCAGAATCACTCCAGTTTATACACCAGGATGACCACAGCAGATTTTGCCCCAAGTTTTACATTTACTTTAAAAATCTCATATTTAGAAAGATCCTGGATTAGCTTTAATATAAACTACCCAGCTCACCTGAACCCAGGCTGCGTCTTCTTCCCTCTCAGCACATGCTGAAGTCACACACAAACTGCAGACTCTCCAGTCAGCCAGGATCAACGGTGAGAGTATTTATACCTCCTAATGACTCCCTGCTGACTTTACTCCCCAGGGTTGACTTGCTCATTATAGCAGCACATTGTTTTGGAGCCTAGGAGTCACAGCAAGTGGTGAATTAACCCAGGTCTTTCCTCCTGGGTGGCTGTTCATCGGCAGCTACATGAAAAGGTGGGGCCAAAACTCCAGCAGAGTGTGCAAGTGTAGGCATATTGTACTCGTCCACAACAAGTGTGCAAATCCCTCAACCGATGTGTGCACCAGGATTTACATACCTAAACTGGGCAGGTACAAAAGTGCGCACAGAGTGTGCAGGACTTCACCCTGTGTGTTAGGGCTCTGCTTGGACTTGACTATGAAGACAACTGAACACTGGTTTGGGAAAGGAATGGATAATGACATCTTACATGTACACATCCTCTTTTATCCAGAACAACACCCCAAACCTCATTCTAGACAGACCCTCTAATCTATTGCAGACATGCAGCCAGGTCTGGGTGGAACATAAGCAGCAACACTACACAATTGCAGCTGCTACACTCTCTTTGGGTAGGAAGAAGGGGCCCCTGCATGGGCATAGATTGACTTCAGTATTTGGGGGCAGGTCCAGCCAGGACAATGGGGCCACATTTGTGGGACAAATTCTGTGCCTACCCAGGGTTGCAGTGCTGGGCCGACTGTGGAACACGGCTCGCCCCTGGGCCAGCACCTGCCCTGGGGTTTGTTCAAGTCTTCCATGGGATTTGGGGACTGGAGGGTGAAATTTAACCATGGCTAATGCGCAGGTGTCCATAACCGGGCGGGGCCTTGGAAGCGACGGTGGAAACCACCCAGCCTCCAAGAGCTCTGGGCAGGACCAGGACTGCCCACTCCTCTTCCTTGAGGCCCCACCCCTAACCGAATCCTGACAGTTTCCTTTTTGACCCGACATTCTGACAAAACCAGATACCCGGCAACAATACTATCCTCACTGGAACCCTACCGCAGGCACCACAGTAACCTGGTGCACTTCACAGGCAACCTGCCCAGGAATGAGGGAAGGACGCAGGACCATCACTGCTGGGTAGAGGGACACACTATGCGGGGCCCAGTACTACTTATGCTGGTCCAGACCACGGCATTGCCCAGATGGAAACAGAGTGGCACCACCCAGCCTCAGCCTAGCCCCTGAGGGGCAGCAGGCCGATACTCCAGGGGCCCAACAGCATTGATCATGGGGTGCGGCAGCTCGGAACAGAACAGCCATGAATCCTCAGCCACCTGCAACCACCTCTCTTGGGGCGCACTTCTCCTCCCACTCCTGGCAGCTCCACTTTGCCCTATGTCACCTGCCAGAGACACTGGACCCCTGCAGTCCTAGGGGCGGGGGGCATTGCCGGACACCACTCCACAGCGGTGGCCTGGGTGGTCCTGGCACAGGACTCCTCATTGCTGTCCACTTCCCAGTTGTACGTGGTGGTGCCGGCTGCCTTGCGGCTGGGAGGGCCTCCCAGGGTGGGGGCTGTGACTTGAGCTGTTCAGGGAGGCGGCTGAACCTTTAAATTGTCCCCTCTCCACTAGCAACATATGCAGTTTGGGGGAAGTGCCCCCCCATAGTCCTACAAACTCTGCTCATGCCGTCTGGCACTATGGGGAAAGGCCTTGAGCTATGTTGTGGAGGCCAAGGGTCCATTTCTCTTTATCCCTTGTCTGACATTTGTAGGGCGGCCACCTGGTCCTCCCACCATACATTTGTTACTCACTATGCCCTTACTCAAGGCCCCCTCTCTGACACTCGGTTAGGCAGAGCAGTGTTGTCTACGGCATTCCTGCCAGATCCGAAGTCCCTACCTCCTTGAGATGCACTGCTTTGAAGTCACCTCGAGTGGAGCACCCACAGGGACATCTCTCAAAGAAGAAGAGGAGGTTACTCACCTTGTGTAGTAACTGACGTTCTTCGAGATGAGTGTCCCTGTGGGTGCTCCACTACCCACCCTCCTCCTCCTCTACTTCGGAGTTGGGGTAGCCTCTGTTGTAGAGAAGGAACTGAGGGTACCGGCCGCGCATGCTCTCTAGTAATATACTTAGAGTGAATGACAGGTTCTAAGCATGCATGGCCGGTAGGAGTACTGCTGGGGCGCACCGACACCTAGAGTGGAGCACCCACAGGGACACTCATCTTGAAGAACGTCAGTTACTGTACAAGGTGAGTAACCTCCTCTTTCATGGTTTAGGCACCAAAATGTTAGAATACAGTAACTCCTCACTTAAAGTTGTCCCCGTTAACGTTGTTTCGTTGTTACATTGCTGATCAGTTAGGGAACATGCTCGTTTAAAGTTGTGCAATGCTCCCTTCTAATATCATTTGGCAGCCGCCTGCTTTGTTCACTGGTTGCAGGAAGAGCAGCCCATTTCAGCTAGCTGGTGGGGGCTTGGAACCAGGGTGGACCGGCAGCCCCCCTATCAACTCCCCGCTCCCCTAAGTTCCCTGTGCAGCAGCTGCCCAGCAGGTTATCAATTGCCGGCAGTTCGGCTGTCCCTCCCTCCACTGCCATGTGCTGCTCTTGCCCTCTGCCTTGGAGCTGCTCCCCAAGACTCCTGCTTGTTGTGTGTGTGGGGGGGGAGGGAAGGAAGAGGGGGGCTGTCAGGGTGTCCCCTTCTTCTCCTGCACCCCGCTTACCCCATCTTCCATAGAGCAAGGGGGACACAGGACAGGGCTAAGGACGGAGGGAGCTTGCTGTCAGCAGCTGTGGTCTCAGCAAGCTGATTTAATTAACAAGGCAGTGTACTTAAGTATGCTGACCCTACTCTTAAAGGGGAAATGCACATCTCTCTGTCTCTCACACACAGGGTGTGTGTCTGTCTGCGATGCTGTCTCCCCTCCCTCCATTCCTGCTGCCTTGTAGAGTGTGAGAGTTAACCCTGATGGCTCAGCCAAGTGCTAGTTCATCATTTAGCAGTAAGGCATTCCCTAGAAAGTATCCTACCCTCTGACTCCTCCACCTCAACCAAGCTTCACAATCATCATCACTATGTACCAGTATTAAATTGTTTGTTTAAAACTTATTTTGTGTGTGTGTGTATAGTCTTTCGTCTGGTGAAAAAAATTTCCCTGGAACCTAATCCCCTCATTTACATTAATTCTTATGGGGAAATTGGATTCACTTAACATTGTTTCACTTAGTCGTATTTTTCAGGAACATAGCTATAACGTTTAAGTGAGGAGTTATTGTATATGAAAGATAATTCTGAAAGAACAGCCTCAACTCTGTGTGTTCCTTCGCTTCATAAGCATTCCTTGACAGTCTTTAATTATGTGATCAGAGGACTATTTCTCCAATAATGTAATGAAATGTAATATATAATACAATGTTTCCTTAAACACAAATGTATATCTAAGAAGCCTGGAGAACTTGTAATTAAAGATTGTACCATGAAAGAGAAGTTTAGTTTAGTATTCAATGGTGACCTCCAAAGATTTTTACACATTGTGATTGTGTCTTTTATTGATTCTTTGTGCTGTATTAAAATAGCCTTTTGGATAATTCTTATTTTTTCTCTATACCCTGTGTGCTCCTAAAACAGGAAAAGTAGAACTCAATATAGCCAAAGGAATTTTGCTCAAACTTTCCAAATCCAATTTTAGACAGAGATCAAACATGGAAATTTTTGCCCCAATGATGAATGTTTCAAAAAGTAGTGCATGTGAAAATAGAGTTGTAATGGAAACTATTTTGCAACCTTAAAAATAGCTGGTCCTTCCAGCTGTTCACTTTAATTCATATCAGAAAGATAGGAATTGCCAAACTGGACCAGACCATGCTCCATCTAATCCTGTAACCCTCCTCCATGCTGACTAGCCAATGAGTGATCTTTTCTGCCAAGATCTGCAAAATAAAAATAAAAACCTCCATAGCATTACTAGTCAAATGTGCAATATGAAGTTCTCTTGAGATCCCTGTCTGAACTTTGTAGAAATCAAAATACCACATAGTAGTCTTCCCAGAAACTTATTTATAATGCTGAAATCTATGCTAGTTTACAGTTTTCCAAGCAATGTTTATCACTGATCACTTTTTAATTTGTTTGCAATATTTGTATATTATTTGTGCCACTGGACTCTTAAAAATCTAGTGCTGCTCACCAGCTTGACTTCAGCAGTACCCTTGGCTCTTGCAAGAAACACATTTTAGATTCAGTAAGTAACACACAGTACTGAAAAAACCCATATAGTTAGAATAGTCAATAATAATTGTGATGTAGAATTGCCAAGGGACTAGATGACTCATCAGAATTGGTCACTGTTCAAATATGGACAAGGTTGGTCATCAGAGGGCTGATTTGTTTCCCTGTGTAATGAGAGTTCATGATATGGTTTAGTTTCCTAGTAGATATTTGTCCACATTGTGAAATCCACCAACTCAGTTGTTGGTCTTGGCAATGAAGTCAACATTAAACAAGCTATCAACATTGAATTACTCCAAAGGTCAGAGTTGAGATCAGTTGTCATGATGGCCTGTCACACATTTGCTAAAAAATGAGAGGACCATTGTCAGGTTAGCAACATTTTACCTGAAAATCTTTACTTTGTAAACGGGCCTTGGAGAGTGTTTAACTCTTCTACTGCTGATCTTCCATGGAATCTAATGTGGTGTTGTCGTTCCATTGACATTCACATGTTAGACTGACATATTTGGTTTTAGCAGCTGAGAGACTCGCTTTACTTGTAAGTATGTTTAAAGTAGTTAAGATTTGCTAAAAGCTTTCCTGATATTTGCCATTTACTGTTAAAATGAGCAATACAATCATTTGTCAAAATAGGGCTCTAGCTTTCAAATGTTCTACAGGTGAGAAATTGTGAATCTTTGATCCCTAGTGTGGGCTGAGGCCCTCCATTCCCATGAGGGAGTAGCAGACAGACTTATTGCCCAGGGAATGTACCAGAGAGCCAAGGAAGGAAACAGTGCTGCAACGTGTTGAAACCCAAGGAATCATAAAACATCTGAGGATCCAGCAGTTGGATTCTCTCCCCCCTCCCCACCCCAACAGCACTTTGGTGATCTGCCACAAAGGCAGAATGTGGCCAGATCTATGACCAGTTACTATTTTAACCAAGTATCAGAGGGATAATTGTGTTAGTCTGGATCTGTAAAAAGCAACAGAGAGTCCTGTGGCACCTTTAAGACTAACAGATATATTGGAGCATAAGCTTTCGTGGGTGAATACCCGTTTCGTCAGACACATGCGTCTGATGAAGTGGGTATTCACCCGTGAAAGCTTATGCTCCAATACATCTGTTCATCTTAAAGGTGCCACAGAACTCTGTTACTTTAACCAAATAAATGTACTGTCTTCCCCATTCCCATGAGTGGTTATTGGAGTTACTCTTTTAGATCAAGTGGTAGAGGCTTGTGATTTGGTGTGGAAGGTCTTCGTACGCTGGCAAACAGTGGTTGGAGTTGTCACAGTAATTTAGGGTTGTGACAGGAAGTTTTTCTTCACAGCCAGGAGGGCTAGAAATAAGATTTAAAAAAACCTAAAAGGAAAACCAAAGACTACTGCACAATTGGACATCAAATTCCACAGCCAAGGAACTATGGAATATTCTAGATTCTCTGATTTGCACCTCTGCACGTGCTTCTCTGCCACCTGGTTATCCTTTGCCTCTGCATATTCTGCCCAGATGCTTAGTTTCCTGTTTTCCTGGACAATCCTCCTGCACTGGCAGCTCTGGTCCCATTGGCAGCTCCCGACTCCTCTCTTGCTGAAGATTGCCCACTGGTACCTGGAAATCCAGGATCCAAGACCAGCTCCTGCCTCCTCTCCAATGACTTTTAGAGGAGACAGGTAAACCGGCTCCTCCTCCTCCCCTTCTTCAACTCCAGTTACAATGAAGAGCTTAAATACTTTGTAGAAGTAGCTGGAAGCAAGGAGAGGATGCCATCACCAATGTAATCTGCCAACTCTTCGTAAGCTACCAGCAAGGACTCTGCAAAGTGCAGCCTCAAATGCTGGATTAGATACTGTCCAAAGGCTTCAAATGTCCATGACAGCAGAAGGGGGGGAAGAGAGGATGCCTTTAAAAGGATTTTTAAGGGGTTTTTGTAAAGGGAAGTCATACTTCACCAGTCTACTAGAATTCTTTGAGGACGTCAACAAGCATGTGGACAAGGGGGATCCAGTGGATATAGTGTGCTTAGATTTTCAGAGAGCCTTTGACACGGTCCCTCGCCAAAGGCTCTTAAGCAAAGTAAGTTGTCTCGGGATAAGAGGGAAGGTCTTCTCATGGATTGGTAACTGGTTAGAAGATAGGAAACAGAGGGTAGGAATAAATGGTCAGTTTTCAGAATGGAGAGTGGTATCCCCTAGGGGTCTGTACTGGGCCCAGTCCTAGCAACATATTCATAAATGATCTAGAAAAAGGGCTAAAGAGTGAGGTGGCAAAATGTTTAGATGTTACAAAACTACTCAAGATAGGTTAGTCCCAAGCAGACTGCGAAAAGCTATAAAAGGATCTCACAAAACTGAGTGACTGGACAACAAAATGGCAGATGAAATTTAGTGTTTATAAATGCAAAGTAATGCACTTTGGAAAACATGATCTCAACCATACATATAAAATGATGGGGTCTAATTTAGCTGTTACAACTAAAGAAAGAGATCTTGGAGTCATTGTGGATAGTTCTCTGAAAACATCCACTCAATGTGCAGCAGCAATTCAAAAAGCAAACAGAATGTTGGGAATCATTAAGAAAGGGATAGATAAGAAGACAGAAAATACCATATTGCCTCTATATAAATCCATGGTACGTCTACATCTTGAAAACTATGTGCAGATGTGGTCACGTCATTTCAAAAAAGATATTGGACTTGGAAAAGGTTCAGAAAAGGGCAACAAAAATGATTAGGGGTATGGAACTGCGTCCATAAGAGGAGAGATTAATAAGACTGGGACTTTTTTCAGTTTGGAAAAGAGATGAATAAGGGGGGATATGATAGAGGTCTATAAAATCATGATGGGTGTGGGGAAAGTAAATAAGGAAGCGTTATTTACTCCTTCTCGTAATACAAGAACTAGAGGTCACCAAATAGGCAGCAGGTTTAAAACATACAAAAGGAAGTATTTTTTCACACAACACACAGTCAACCTGTGAAACTCCTTGCCAGAGGATGTTGTGAAGGCCAAGACCGTAACAGGGTTAAAAAAAGAACTAGATAAGTTCATGGAGGATAGGTCCATCAATGGCTGTTAGTCAGGATGGGCAGGGATGGTGTCCCTAGCCTCTGTTTGTCAGAAGCTGGGAATGGGCAACGAGGGATGGATCACTTGATGATAACCTGTTCTGTTTATTCCTTCTGGGGCATCTAGCACTGGCCACTGTCAGAAGACAGGACACTGGGCTAGATGGACCTTTGGTCTGACCTAGCATGACCGTTCTTATGTTTTTATGTGTGTATCTTGAACACAGCTGCACCCAGTAGGAATAATTACAGAGAAATTTGCCTAACAGTGTATTGGACAAGAGGTTCATATTTTACAGGGCAGTAATGTGTGTTATAAGGGGTGAAGGATAAACTTAAATGTCATCTGATCTAAATGCAAGAGGCATTAAGGAAAATTTGAAGTACAGAAAAATGAGTGTGTGATTGAGAAACTTTCTCCTCAGTGCTGTGACTATAGAACCATGTGCCTCGTGTCTAATGCACAGTACATCATTAAAAATGAAGAACAAAGGCTTATCTTAACCCATGTCTGTTTTTTTTAGGATACAGGCAAACCTACTATTCTTTACATGTCTAAAATGGAAATGCATGTAGTGTGTGTGTGTCATACACCAGGGTGTAGGTGGAGTTACTTAGTGGTTGGAACAGGAATCTAGCCTAGTTGTCGGACCAGAATCAGAGGGCAGAACTGGAGTCATGGTCAGAAGACAAGCCAGTGGTCAGAGTCAGGAGCTAGAACCATCATAGATGTAGAGCCAGAGCCAGAGTCATGGTCAGGGTCAAGCCAGTTGTCAGAGCTAGGAGTCAGGAGTTCTGAGGAAGGTTGGGACTAGGGGTGGAGCAGAAGCAGGTACGGATAGGAGCAACGGCAAGAGCAGGAACCAGGTCTGGCACAGCTGCAGATGTGGAACACATTGAGCAGCCACTATGCTGCTCTTGGTTCAAGGCTTAAATGGTGAGCTGTTGGCCCTTCAGTCCGATCAGAGAGCACAGTCACTTAATGAGAGTTTGTTGGGCTCAGTCAAGCTTATTGGGTTGTGACTGCACCAAGAGCCAGCTGAATTCTTGACAATATGCAGTAGTTTTCACTGCTCTGTTTTAGGGCTTAATAAATAAGAGACATTATTGAAAGTCACAACATGCACAGGTGAGTTTGCGGGGTAAGGGATTCCTGCCCTTTATTGACTGAGTCAGAATGTAGTGTCATCATCACCGGAAATACTCTTGTAGCACTATAGTTGTGCTAGTTGTCTCCCTTATGGTCACAGGAATCTGAGAGTCCTAAAGCAATTCTCCACAGTTTTCCTATATTTTTTTTTCTTGGTAATAATTGTTTCAATATTATAAGTTGATATGCTCATTTATCATCCCGACCATTATTAATGAGCACTGTTTTTCTTCATTACATTGCCATGGTAACTATGTGACACATTTGAGCAGAATTATCTGTTGCCAGATGGAGAACTTCATTCAGGGTATTTGCCTTTTAAGCTTGCCAATGGGGAGGTCCTTTAGAAGTGGGCGGGCTTCGCCCGCCCACCCCTGGGATGCCAATAAAAAAAAAAAAAAAAAAAAAGCTTGCCAATGGCATATTTTCTTTTAAAAGGCTTTTTTCCCCACTCCCCAAAATTGTTTTCTATTTAGGGCTGTTGCTGCCTTCCTTTTGTATTGTGATGGATTTTGGGGAATTTGTTGTACAAGTACAATGATTTGTCTAGCTTTTCTTTTCAGCTTGTTTGCTTTTTGCCTCTTTGTATCCAATTACGTTGTGTTTCTTCAGTATATTTGTAATAGTGGCAAAGTACATCCCGCAAAGCCTTTCTTCTTCCTTTTTCCTTCTTTGTGGCTTTCTCTTCATATAGAATATTCCACACTGTGCATGACAATATCCTACAACTGTGATTCTGTCCATTACTTGATTTTTTTTACCATGTAAAAAGAAAAGGTACTTAAAGATTTGACTTTTTAACTATTTTTGTCATAAGGGTGTGTATAAAATATATGTCACTATTTAGTGTTAATCTGTATAGCAAAATAAATGTAGATAGAGCTTTAGGTATCACACACATCCTTTCCCTGACCACCTTATAGCAGGGGTTCCCAAACTGTGGTACATGTATCCTTGGGGTTATGTGAGACAACTCTGAGGATACACAGGAGATATTGTGTAATGGTGAATTTTCTTTATTAATTGTTTTGTTTATTGCATTTTCATAATAGGCTATTCAGATGAAGCTTTAAAACTCTGTAGGAATTCGTTATATGAAATACTGTAGTTAATTTACTTCAAGATGAACAAGTGAGAACATAGATATACAGAGACGCTTACATACAGAGACCTCACCTCCAATCACTGTACAGTGTGGGTTCAGTTGCCTCTCAACTGTCCAGTCTAACTGAACTCAGAACTTAGGGATTTTTTTCTTTGTATACCTCACACTATAACTATATCTGTATGTAACAGTGAAATATGGACAGATGGCTGAAAACAGGTAGTATTAAGAAGAACACACAAGTAACAGTGATGAGAAGGGTATAGGTATGTGGGCAGCTGATAGATCTGGGAAGGGGTATGCAATAAGAAAACTTGGGAAACCTCTACCTTATAGTTTAAAGGTCTCACCCTAAGAAGTGCCAAGTATCCATATTTCTTACTGAGGTCAGTAGTCACAGGTGCTGTGCACTTCTTAGGGTGAGACCTATTCTTAGAAAAATACAGCACAGGCCCATCATAATGGACACATCAGTATCACTTCATCAGAGCAGGGAAGATGAAGAGGCTGCATTTTTCTTAAGCCTTTTATTTGTGTGTGTTTGTTGTGCCTGCCAACAAGTGAGAAAAATGTAGTATTTTAATATGCAGTTTGGATTTTGGTCTTACTGGTTTGTAATATTCAGCAACCAGGAAAGGCATCAAATATAAAACTCTTAACTCTAAACATTATCCTCTCTCTGAATCATAAAGGGGCTGATCCAATGTCCACTGAAGTCAATAAGAGTTGTTTTCTATGGATGTCAGTCGTTTCAAAGTGGATATTTCCAGTTATACTTCAAGCTATCCTACAACTACCTGTGCTACTGTGGAGGCTACAAGGCTCATACTCATATTTTTTTATTTTCTTCTGATGACACTATAATTACCTAGAAAGCTATATCTGTCTTTCGGGGAATTATATTCATTTTTACCTACCTCTAGCAAGTGATTCTTCAATATGTTGGCATCACATATATTTTTTACTGTATTTTTGTGTATTATTAGAATGTGGTTATAACTATAAACATCTGAAATTAGGTAATTAGAAGTTTTTAGTTCAAATGTCAGAGGCACAAGGTATGACCTTTACTTAAGGTCCCAACACCATCTTTATCTCCACTCTCTTACCCACACCCTATCCTGCCTTTATCAAACCTTTATCAGCAAACCACAGCCCACCTACTGTCCCATGGAAAACAATACTGCTACTTCGAATGCTGTCCCTGTGGGTGCTCCACTCCAGGTGACAGTGCATCCCAGCACTGTTGATCAGAGATCTTTGGAAGCATGCCTGGTCGGGATGCACACGCTCAGCTGCTGTCTCGCAGTCTTATTAGAGTCTGCCTGAGCGCACGCGTCCTGCATCCCCCTGTTTCTTCTCAACCGTCCTTGGCTGAAGATGGGGCTCGAGGCAGTGCTGATCCTCTTCCCTGGTCTCTGAAGGAAACAAGTACAAGGACATAGAAATAGTTAGTAACGTCCCAGTTATTTCCCTTCCTTTAGAATAGTTACCTAGTTTAAAAAACAAACAAAAAACCTTCTTTTTCCTCAAGTTCGTCTCCTTTTGAGACATTCTCCCCAGCATTCCTAGTGCAATAATGCCAGGGTCTTCAGGATTTAAGAAATGTGCTTCCTGTCGAGACTGTATACCACAGTCCGACAAACACACTGTTGTGAAGTGCCTCGCCAAGACACACGTCCCTGCCAAGTGTGCCCATTGTACCAGCCTCAAAACCAGGGCTCGTCGTGACAGGGACCTGCAGCTGGAAATGCTCCTGATGGAGAAATCCCTACAGCCTCTTATGGAGGTGGGCAATAGCAAACCCTCTCCCTTATGCTCCTCGGCCCGGTCCAAACCGATAGGGAGCGTGGCTTCACCCTCTCATGCGAAGAGGAAGGAAGCCCAACTGTCTCTGTCCGGAGACTTTCAAAAGGGTGAAGGGTCTCCTGAGAGATCCTTACCCTCAGCGCTGGCAGCACCGAAGGCAGGCGCCTCCGAAAGTCCCAGCACCTCAGCCACAACTCCTACGAGGAATGTCTCCTTGGCACCGGTCCCCTCGGAACCAAAAATAGACCTGGTGCTGACAGCGCATTCTGCCCTGGCTGCCACTCCGGCAGCAGCAGCGGACCTCCCACAGGGAGCCTGCAAATGGCCTGCGGCACCGGGGAAAGCAAAACAGAAGTCAGTGCATGCTTCTGAGCACAGATCACGCTCAGCAGGATCACAGCTCAGGGAGCAGCAGCAGCAATTCTTAAGTCAGGACGAATCTCAGTGGCCCCTCAGCCTGACTCTCCGCTCCTTGACATACAGTGCTCACTCTTTGACCAGCCGCTCTCCCCACCTGACCTGGCTACCTTCACTGACAGCGAGCCTGATATGCAGCAGCAGATGGCGTTCTCCCCACCTGCCTCTTCTCCTCCACTGGAACCTTTTGCACCTCAGGTCATGGCTCACAACCACCAGCCTCAGTTTCCCTACTTTGTGCTACCCTCCTACGCCCCGTGGGCGGCACCTAACCTAACTTATCCCAGGCCTTCGCCTCAGTGGTACCCTTGGCCAGCTCCTGCTGCCACTCATCCTCATGCTTCTTCCACCAGACCACAAGCTTCTGCGCCTCTATCTCCAGCTTCATCTACTTCTAGAATGCCTGAACTCTCCCCCTGAAGAGGTGGGCTATGGACTGTTCCCTGATTCACCAACTCCTAACTCTCCATCGCTCCAGACAGAGCCCTCATGCCTCTGCCTCCAGAGAATGTGGACGACTTTAAACAATTCGAAGAAGTTTTCAAGAGGATGGCACTCAGCCAGGACATTCCTTTAGAGGAGGTCCAGAAGACACAACACAGACTCCTCAAAATCCTTCAACCCTTTGCACCCTCAAAGATCAGACTCCCCATAAATGAAGCACTCCTAGAACCAGCTGGCAGACTCCAGCCTCTATGTCAACAAACTTGCAAAAAGGCTGAACGTAATTATTATGTTCCTGCTAAGAATGTAGAGTTCTTATTTTTCCACCCACAACCGAATTCTCTTGTAGCGGATGAAGCAACACACAGGACGAAACAGCCGCACTACCAGCCCACCCCGCAAGACAAGAGCCTCAAACGCCTTAACTTCTTGGGTTGCAAGGTCTATACCTCCTCCACTCTGCAATTCAGAATTGCAAATTATTCCACCCTACTTGCAAGCGATGACTTTGACAATTACAATAAACTCTTTGATTTTACCTCCCATATCCTGGGGGATAGGAGAGCAGACTTTGTCAGTCCTTGTCGAGGGCCAGTTGCTCTCCAGAACGGCCCTACAAGCATCTCTAGACATGGTGGACCCAGCAGCCTTCACTACCGCAACTGCGGTGGTTATCCACAGATCTTCCTGGCTGTCTGCATTTGGTATCTCCAAAGACCTGCAGACCAAAGTGGAGGACCTCCCCTTTGATAAAGATAAGCTTTTTTTTAAAAAAAAACCCCGACAAAGTCCTTCACACTATGAAAGACTCTAGAGCAACCCTGCGCACCCTGGGCATTTAGCCATCCCTTCCCAGGAGACAACAGTATCAACCTTATCAGAGGCCATTCACACAATATCACCAGTCCCAGCCCAGACCATATGATATAGCCAGGAATTGCGCTAGACCTCCTAGTGCAGACAAAACCAAGCACAACCAGCCACCTCCACCCATTGGGGAAACAAACAACAATTTTGAAGCATTGATCGAGGGTCTGCACGACCACCCCTTGACTACAACGCCCATTTGGTCACCACCTCCAGGTTTTCCACCACGCTTGGCAGCAGATCACACAGGACCGTTGGGTTTTGGAAATAGTTCAGTCTGGTTACTCCATCCCTTTTATATTCTACCCTTCCTTGACCCTCTTCAGGTACCCCTCTCACAAGCACCTACTTCACGTAGAAGTGGCTTATCTTCTACAGCCAGGTGCAGTGGAACCTGTGCCAACACAACATCGAGGAAAAGGGTTCTACTCCCACTACTTTCTGACCCAAAAGATGAGCAGGGGATGGAGGCCTATACTAGACCTACACCGACTGAACAAATTCATATGTGTGCAGAAATTCAAGATGGTCACACTGGGCACAATAATACCCGCAGTGGAACAAGGGGACTGGTTCACAGCCCTTAACCTACAAGACACCTATTTTCACATAACCATTCATCCAGCCAGCAGACGCTTCCTGTGATTCACACTTGGATATGCCCATTTTCCATACAGGGTACTCCCTTTCGGACTCTCCACAGCACCGAGAGTATTCTCCAAGACCCTAGCCGTAGTCATGGCCCACCTCCACAGACACAGGATCAGACTTTTCCCGTGCCTCATCAAAGACAACTAATACGATGAGACATTTCGAGCTACCCATTTCTCCATCTCCCTCTTCCACAGCTTAGATCTGCAACTAAACTTCCAAAAATCCACCCTGACACTTACACAGTGGATCAAATTCATCGGAGCTCACCTGGACTCAATCCGAACCAGAGCCTCACTCTCACACAACAGATTCTTCGCTATTGCACATCTCATAAGCAAGCTCTCCGTTCATCCCAGGATACAGGCAAGAATTTACCTACAGCTCCTTGGTCACATAGCAGCCACCACCTTTGTGGTCAAGTGTGCCAGGCTGCACATGAGATGTCTTCAGGATTGGCTCAACTCCAGCTACAAACCCAGCAGACACAGCTTCTGCATGATGCCAACACCTCCAGTGAATATACTAGCTTCCCTACAATGGTGGGCAAGACCAGAGAGCCTCTGCATGGGTGTTCCCTTCCAGCAGTGCTCCCCGGCACTCATACTCGCCACGGTCGCTTCTCTGATTGGTTGGGGAGCACGTCTGGGGGGACACATGGCACAGGACCGCTGGTCCCTGCCAGAGATGCATCTGCACATGAATCTCCTAGAGCTCAGAGTAGTGAGACAAGCTGCTTTCACTTTCTCCCCCTCATAAAGAACAAATCTATTCGGGTCCTAACAGACAATATAGCATGTATGTTTTACATCAACAGACGGGGGAGCACAATCTCACTCCCTATGCATGGAGGCCATCCAGTTATGGAATTGGTGCATACAACACCACATAGAAATTACCACTTCACACCTACCCGGATGTCATAGCAGTACCGCTGACACACTCAGCAGACACTTCTCCAAAGAATACGAATGGGAATTACATCCCATGATACAACAGCTCTTCTCTCACTGGGCACCCCATCGATAGACTTCTTTGCCGCAACCTAGAATCGCAAATGCCACCTATTTTGCTCCAGAGCAGGATTTAGGACTACATCCGTAGGAGACACCTTCCTCATCCCATGGAACAACTCTCTCATGTACGCCTTTCCACTGATATCTCTGATACACAGGATTCTACACGATATCAGAGACAACAAGGCCCGGGTCATACTTATTTCCTCGGCTTGGCCAAGACAGACGTGGTCTTCTGACCTGCTCCGCATGTCCATCTGTCCTCCACGGACTCTTCCCCAACAGACCAGATCTGCTTTCTCAGGACAACGTACGGCTTCTTCACCTGCAGCTCCAGAAACTCCACCTGACAACGTGGTTCCTTCATGGTTCCAGACCCATGAATTAGCCTGTTCTGAGCAAGTCTGGTATGTCCTCCTGCGTAGTAGAAAAGACTCCATTCATAAGACTTGCCTGCAAAAGTGGGAACACTTTTCTGTGTGGTGCTCCCATAAACCCTTGGCACCCCATACTGTGACTGTCCCTAACATCCTACACTAACTTTTGTAATTAGAACAGGATGGGCTCTTGCTCAGTTCCATCAGAGTACGCCTCGTGGTCCTCATCACCTTCCATGATTTGCTGGACGGATATTCACTCTTTGCCCACCCCACAATAAAACGCTTTCTCACGGGCCTGCAAAATCTCTACTCTGAGATTTATCCATGGGCAGCTGCCTGGAATCTCAACCTAGTTCTTCGCGGTCTTATGAAACCTTCCTTTGAGCCCTTAGTTACCTAATCTCTTCTCCACATGTCTATGAAGGTAGCTTTCTTGGTTGTTATATCATCAGCAAGGAGATTAGGGGAAATAAGCGCCCTGATGGCCTACCTTCCCTACCCAACCTTCTCTAAAGATTAAGTTACTCTGCGACCCCACTCTAAATTTCTCCCTAAGATGGTGTCCACCTTCCATCTTAACCAACTAATATACTTTACCTGCAAACCCAAACCTCATGAGACTCTGCACGAAGCAACTCTACGTACTCTCAACATCAGACAAGCAATTGCTTTTTATCTAGACAGGATTAAACCATTTTGTAAGTCCCTGTGGCTATTTGTCTCCACTACCGAGAGATCAAAGGGTATCTCTAAACAACGCCTTTCCAAGTGGATCTCTGACTGCATCAGATCCTGTTAGCTCAATCAGAATACCCAACCACCCGAAGGCATCCAAACTCATTCTACTCGAGCTAAGTCAACATCCATTGCCTTCCTCCATAACGTACCTATTCCTGATATCTGTAAGGTGGCCAGGTGGACATCTAAATGCACATTTACCAAACATTATGCTATCACGCAGAATACCACAGTAGACACCATAATAGGCCACACAGTACTGTCTACAGTCATCACTGCCGCAACTCCAAAGTACCACCAGCTATAGTGGATACTGCTTCACATTCATGTGGAGTTAAGCACCCACAGGGACAGCACTCGAAGAAGAAGAGAAGGTTACTCACCTTGCAGTAACTAAGGTTCTTCGAGGTGTGTGTCCCTGTAGGTGCTCCCCTCCCCGCCCTCCTCCCCTCTACTTTGGAGTACTATTCTGACTTCTCCACGATAGAGAAGGAACTGAGGGGGGTGCGGGACACACACACTCAGGCAGACTCTAAAGAGACCGCGAGACAGCAGCTGAGCTTGTGCTTCCCAACCAGGCACTGCTACTGAAGGTCTCCGATCAACAGTGCCGGGACGCACCATCACCTGGAGTGGAGCACCCACAGGGACACACATCTCAAAGAACCTCAGTTACTGCAAGGTGAGTAACTTTCTCATACTGGCTCGTAGTCTGTAAACTTACTAATAAGGGCGTTCTCCTCATGTCCACATCATCTCTCATGACCCTCTGTGTACGATCCATAGAAGTCCCTGCCCTTGTCCACTACCCCAACGTAGGCTGGATATCCACCTCTCTTTGATTTATCCTCCCCTTTTTCCCAGTATTCGCCAGGGATATTAGGCTCCAGATACAGCTCAGAGATTCATTTTTTCATGTCCATGCTGAACATATGGGCCACAAGCACTTGATACCCTACTGGCCCTTACGGTCTGGCCTGAGATTCTTTCTATACTCCATCAGTGATATAGGAGTTGTTGCAGGTTATATGAAGCATATAAAATTTTTTCTATTCTATTTTATTTGTCTTCTGCTCTTTTAATTCATATATGCAATAAGGGAACCTTGAGTTTTTTTCATGCAGAATCTACTGTGGCGCACTCAAGAGGATCGAGAAAATCATTGAAGGTGAGGTGTAAAAGGAAGGTTGATATTGCAATCTTAACTCAGTATTTCTAGTCTCTGCCATTCAAAAAGCCCTAAACAGCATAATTTTCTAATTTCTTAAGTTCTCTTTTTGATGGAATTCAGAAATAGGACTTGGTTTATATTTGCTGGTATAGTAATACTGCTTTAAATTATCAGTACATATCTATTTTCAATATTAGCTCTGTCTTACTGAAATTGGGGCTGGCTCCAGGCACCAGTGAAGGAAGCAGGTTCTTGGGGTGGCCAATACAAAGGAGCGACACTCCGTCCACTATTGGGGCGGCATGTCTGGGTCTTCGGCGGGAATTTGGTGGTGGGTCACTCAGTCCCTCTCTTCCTCTTTGAGCTGCCACCAAAGTGCTGCTGAAGAGGAAGAGAGGGAGTGAAGGACCCGCTGCCAAACTGCCGCCAAAGAATGGAGCAGCGCGATTGAGCTGCTGCCGAAGTGCCGCTGATTGCCTTTTTTTTTTTTTTCCTTCTGCCGCTTGGGGCAGCAGAAAACCTGGAGCCAGCCCTGACTGAAATGCTGCTGTTTCGCACATTTTTATAACCATCTTAGTTTTATTTATGTTGGTTAGAAACACGTATGGACTAGATCAAATACAAAACCACCAAGTAAATTAAAAACCAATTTATTGTCAGTTTAAAACTACCCTTTTTAAAAGGGAGCTGTTGTGGGGCTGAATTTCTTGCTGTCAATTAATGGCTGGTATAATGAGTAGCTTCATTTCATTTCTTTACTTTCTGTTGCAATAGAACCAGGAAAACTAATTTGTTTTATTTTGATCCTTAACCCTTAGCAAGAGAAATAAACTGTATGAAAGCCCAATAGTAAAACAGAAGGGTTTGCCCTGTCTATTTTACCTGCCTATTTTGTGCCTTTTTATACCCCAGTGTATTTTGTTGTGTTTCATTCTGTGTTAACATTTTATTATTCTGTCTGCTGTAAAATCCTAATCTCTGCCTGCAACTGGGAATGCTGCTGTTCTGCAGCATGCAGGAGTCCAGGAAGAGCAGAGATAGACTTTCTCTGTTGATGCCCATGGAGGAGCTATGCTGTATAGGGTAAATAAAAAGGGATTATTAAAAAAAACAAACAAACCCAAAACCGTGTTTGAATTTGAGCTGGATTTTTGATGTAAATTAAATACGAGGTGGTTGTGTTTGTTTTTGTTTTATTTTTAATAAAGCTATCTAAAATTAAATTTGAAAATGACAACCTATGGTATAAGGCCTAACCCTACTATAATCTATGAAAATCATGTAAATACAAAAAATAAGCAGTATGTTTTTGCTGCAGAGTTTTAAACAACATCAAACCACTGAACTGGTGGAAGTCACTGGCTAAGCATCTGGAACCAACATTTGTAGAAGTGCTAAACCAGCTTTTGACATCAGTAGCCTCTTTTGGAGGTGCAGAGAGAATATTTTCTTCATTTCAGTTCAATGACTGATTCATTCAAAGTTAAGAAAATTATTGGGAGTTGAAAAAGCAGGAAAGCATGTTTTCCTCTGCCAATCTATGAATAAAAACTAGGTGTGAGAAGAGGACATGTACTAGCTCCAAAATCTTGAAGGTCATGAGGACAGGAAACAATCAGTTCATTCACTGACTACAAATAATACTTCCTTTGTTTCACAAATCAATTAGTTTTAGCCGTAAAACTTATTATGTGTCCAGCACATTTAAGGTAGTTTTACTTAATAAAAAAATAATAGTCTGGTTTTGTGCACCTTTAACTGAATTTGAATTTCCATACAACTAGAGCTCGACACAAATCGCAACTAAAATATTAATCATCTAGGAAATGCATCAATCAGCATTTTCTAACATTATAAAAAAGAATAAAAATTAATAATCTAAACAAATGTAAATTAAGCTGTATAATTACTTAAATGAATATGTATAGATATAGACTATCCTCCTAGTTAGCAAAAAGGAGCACCAAATTTGGTGGAAAGGCTATATTTAGTTGCAAATCAACATGTTTTAATGGTTACCAACCAATGTGAATCAATCTGTTTACAAAAATAACTTAAAAGTTCAAATGCAAAACACAGTTAAAATCTATTTAAATGAAGATTTTCTGCTTACTGATTTAAATAGCTTTCTTTTAAATCAATCCACTCTGATATTGTGGCTGGGGGATGATCTTTGCAGAGCCCTGGTTTCATCTCCTGTGGATCCACTGGCTACATGCACTACATGGCACAGGATCATAGTAGCAACTGAGGAGTGCTACACTGGAAAAGACAATAACACTGCCGCAAGTTTTAGAGCCAGAGTCAACTGACTCAATCTCACGGGACTCACAAATGGAGCTAGAAATAGCAGTGTAGATATTCACGCTCTGGCTGGAACTCGGGCTCTGAACCTCAGCGAGGGGATAGGTTTCAGAGCCTGAGCAGGAATATCTGCACTGCTATTTTTAGTCCCATAGCATGAGACCCAAGAGCCCAGGTGAGCTGACCTGAGCTCTGAGACTTGCTGTTGCATTTTGGTTTTGTTTCTCTTTTTGCAGTGTTGATGCACCCTCACTGTACAGGTACCCAGGGCACTGCCTCTTAGCTGGGGGACAAGAAGGAGGATTACTTCTCCCAACCCTTGCATTGTCTCCTGCACAAGATCCATTTACTCAGGCTTTGAAGGAGGCTGTTCACGTATCTCACTGTATTATAGCACGAACATGTAATAGAATCTTGATAAGATGTGAGCTTTGAGTTCTTGGTAATTCACTAATGACACTTGAATAGGCATTCATTATTTAAAAATCAGTTCCTCTGGGAAATGTTCAGTTGAAAAGTATTAAAACTAATTAAGTAATAGCAGAATGAGGTTTCTTTTTTCTCAGCCCTGTAGGTCTGTTTGTTTTTAAATTTCACTTTCAAGAAAGAACATCCTTTGAAAGGGAAAGGCTTTTTGTTGCTTTTTCCCTCAGAGTTCAGCATAACTGCACTTTGTGTTACCTTTGCTCCAGCCTGTTAAAACATTACAGCAATGTCATTTCAAATTAGTTGTTGGAAAAACAGCTTATTATTTTGTGGTGCCATGGAACTAAAAAGGCTTTTTGTGGTCCGACAGGGGATATTAGACATGCATCTCAATAATCAGCAATACTGGAAAAGGAAATACAGAAAAAATATAAAAGTTCACTGGAATTTGGGTAAATTTGTAACTTTAATTTAACTGTGAATCTGTAACTTTTTTATCAATCCAGACAGTATATAGTGTGATAGACCCAGGCCAGCTGGGAACAGCAGAGTAGTAGAAGGAAGATATACTGGCCACTGGATAAGCAGTTTTCTGTTCCCTGAGTGACCAGAACAGGGGCTGCTCCAGGCTAATGAGAACACTTGACTCCAATTAACCTGCTAAGGGTCAAGTGAGACTGTTAAGCACCTGACTCTAATTAAGGCCTCTCTGATGCTATAAAAAGGTTTACTCCAGTCTGGCCAGAGAGAGCCAAGGGAGAGGAAGTGTGTGCGAGGAACTCGGAGCAAGAGGTAAACAAGAAGATGAGAGTGGGTAGGCATACTGCTGGACGACTAAGAAGTACAAGCGTTGTCAGACATAAGGAGGAAGGTTTGGTGGAGAGGACAAAGAAGGTGTTCAGAGGAGGCCATGGGGAAGTAGCCTAGGGAGTTGTAGCTGTCGTGCAACTGTACCAGGAGGCACTCCAGACAGCTGCAGTCCACAGGGCCCTGGTCTGGAACCCGGAGTAGAAGGCGGGCCTGGGTTCCCCCCAAACCTCCCAACTCCTGATCAAACACAGGAGAAATTGACCTGGACTGTGGCTTCTACCAGAGGGGAAGGTGTCTGGGCTGTTTCCTGACCCACAGGGTGAATCTGTGAGGAGCAAATCCACCAATAAGTGCAGGACCCACCAAGATAGAGGAGGAACTTTGTCACAGTAGGTAAACTCATATATAATAACTATTATGCATAATTTGTTTGCATGCCAAAGATGATACAGAGATTGCAAGGACTATAGAACTCATTCATAGTGGGACACGTCACATAGAAAACAAAGGAGCCTATGCTGTGTAATTCCATTCCTCCACATGTATAATTCCCATTCATAGTACTGTGATGGCAATGTTGGAAGGAGTAGGTATTGAACCATTTATAAAGGCCACATCCTGAGGTCTTTACTTTAGTATTAGTCAGACTAAACTTCCTTTTGACTTCAGTGGGATTTACACATGTTTAAAGTTAAGCATGCCCTTATATTTGCTTTGCTGAATTAGGGTCATATGCTGGAACTAGGAGGGCCCAGGGGCCATGCCCCTCCCCCACCTTTTTTTTTAAACAAAAAGAAACATATGCACTGTGGTGGAAAAAATGATCATACTGCTAATGGCCAAGAAGCACTATAAGATCGGATCAGATGCATTCCTAGAAATCCACTGCAATCCTAGGTAATCGCATTATCAAAATTGCATTGTTTATATTTTTTGCTTAATAGAGATTATATCCTTTCTAACTCTACAGCCTTTTGATGGTGTTTGTTAGGTTTTCTAAAAATATATTTTTGATTTGTTTTTTTATAAAACACTAGAAAGAAAACATTTTTTTTGGTAGTTCTCATATGGGGACATGTTTACCTCCCTTCAAAGCTGTTTGTTGTTGTTTATTTGTCTGATGCCTTTTTCCAAGGAGATTTACAATTTAAGGTTACAATTTTAAAGTTATTCTTCTGTATAAACAAGGATGATTTGGTTGTAATGTTACAGAATTGCATGTTACAGTTCAATAATGTTAATTAGTGCAGTATGAACAGTGGAATGTACATAGTAAAATGATAAATGCAAGTGAAGTACAATAAAAGAAGTGCAAAAATAAAATGAAGTCCTGATGTTTAGAATTAAAGTGGTCTTACTTTTTCATTTGTGCATACTATAATTATACCTTAAATGTTATAATATGGCTTTCTTTTGTATTCTGGTCACTTATGTTACAGTTGCAGTCTGCGAGATATTTAAATAGTATTTTAATTCCCCTGCCACTTTGACCATGGCCATCCTCCCTTCCCACTTCTACAAAGATTGCGATGCCTATGGTCAGGGTTTATGTAAAGCTCTCATGATTTGGGCTTAAATGAGGATATGTTAGCCTTAGACATGTGAGTGATGCTTACATGAATCATTTCCTCCTCCCCTCAGTGCAAGCATAGAATTTACTACAGTATCATGCAAGTCCTCAGTTTTCCTTCCCTATCCCATGAAACACTACACTGCAATAGGATTTTTGTTAGCTCTAAGTTTACTTTAGTTCTGTAATATTAATCTTCTGCTCTGTTTCTGTATTTTAAAATTGCCTCACTTTTTCTTTCTGTCGTAGTAATAAGCATTTAAGTTACCTTGGGCACACTTTGCGTAGGTTAGAACTGTATCAAACTATCTTCCCACAAATAGGGAGCATGCAAACTTTTGGAGCAGCAGACCCATCTTCCCTGAGAGGATCCATGATGGCAATAGTAACTTGAAGACACATGATAGAAAATTTAAATGCCTGAAGTTACTGGAAAACCTAAACAAAGAGATGTGCCTTATGCATTGCTCTAGATCTGGGTCCAAGATACATGTCTGTTTGGATCAAATTCCAGAGACAACTGAGAATTTGTTGCCTGTGATTCCTCATGAGATTTTTGAGTCACTTTTTTGAAGTGTTCCTTTATAGACTTGTTTCCATGGTGGGTGTTAGGAAGAGAGCAGACTCTGAGATTACTAGGACCTATACCATTTAGGGCTTGACTGATACAAAGCAGTGTGTTTCTTTTCCAGTCGTTTCCATTTACTGAAGTACACTGGTACAAAACTTTTCTTTCTTTCTTTCTTTCTTTCTTGGTACTCAGATGAGTATAGGATCAAACCAGTGGAAGAGGTCAAATACATGAAAAATGGGGGAGAAGATGATCAGAAAATAGCTGTCAGGAACCAGGAAAATTTGGTAAGGACTGAACTTATCACTTATTTAACAAAATTAACATGAACATGATTTTGCCTTTGTAATGAAATATGGAATGTGCAGTATGTTTATATTACAACTTACATGCTGCAAAAGGATTCTCTTGAAAATGCCATAACTATGTATAGCTTGCGTGAAAGGTGCAAATATTACCTTTTCCTGCTTGTCTTTATGAATTAGCCTGTACTTGATTTTGTGGAGAATGCTTCAGTAGAAGTAGTGTTTGTATTCAACTCCTTTGCAAATATAAATATATGCAGGTCATGATGAATGTATCTGTGTGCAAAGGAGTTCTTAAAAATACTGAAATTCATGGCTGATCTGAAGAAAAATATCTACTTTAGGAACACATCTATAATTTATTCTGTGCTTCCCTACTGTGAATTTTAAAATTTGCAAAATCAGATGCTCAGAATAAGTAACGTACCTATAACACGGGCTTGTCAACAATCAGTGTTCAGTAATTTGATTGGAGATGAGTTATTTTCTTGTTTATCATCAAATTAGTATTATCCTCAAGATTTACCCTTACATAAAACTCAAGATTTGTTCTCTTTTGTTGCTCATTGAGCATGTCTATTACACCTCTACCCCAATACAACGCTGTCCTCGGGAGCCAAATAATCTTACCACATTATAGGTGAAACTGGGTTATATCCAACTTGTTTTGATCCACTAGAGTATGCAGCCCCGCCCCCCCCCCAGAACACTGCTTTACCGCGTTATATTCAAATTCGTGTTCTTTCGGGTCGGGTTATATCAGGGTAGAGGTGTATTTGTTCCCTTGTGACAGAGTCAGGCCAAATGGCTACAGGAGAGTATTAGAAGGCAGATATATTAGTCTCAGATTAAATAGATCCCTTTTCCCTGAGTAAGGTAACAGGGGCAGTTCTAGAACAAGGACGAACTTTCTGGAACCAACTAAGGCAGGCAGGCTCATTAGGATACCTGGAGCCAATTAAGATGAAACTGCTAGAATCAATTTGGACAGGCTGGCTAATCGGGGCACCTGAGTTTAAAAAGGATCTCACTTCAGTTTGTAACGTGCATGCAAGGAGCTGGGAGCAAGAGGCACTAGAAGCGGAGAGTGAGAAGACATATTGCTGGAAGACTAAGGAGTACAAGCATTATCAGACACCAGGAGAAAGGTCTTGTGGTGAGGATAAAGAAGGTGTTAGGAGGAGGCAATGGGGAAGTAGCCCAGGGAGTTGTAGCTGTTGCGCAACTGTACCAGGAGACACTCTAGACAGCTGCAGTCCACAGGGCCCAGGGCTGGAACCTGGAATAGAAGACAGGCATGGGTTCCCCCCAAACCTCCCAACTCTTGATCAAACACAGGAGGAATTGACCTGGACTGTGGCTTCTACCAGAGGGGGAGGTCTCTAGGCTGTTTTCTGACCCACATGGTGAATCTCTGAGGCGAGCAAATCCACCAATAAGCGCAGGACCCTCCAAGGTAGAGGAGGAACTTTGTCACACACTGTAAGTTGGGAGAATTTCTATCTGAGATCATCATTACTGTTATTACTTCTGAGGGCTTGTCTACCTGGGGGAAAAGTGCAGAGTAGCTGGTACAACGTAGTTAGTGCACATTAACTACTCTGCACCAGCTCCTTATGTGGACATTTACTCTGCAGTGAAAGTGCCTTTGTGCGCTCTAGCTGAATACACTTCCAAAGTGTATTCAGGTAAAGCACACAAGGCACTCTTAGTGCAGACAAAGAGGAAGTTAGTGTGGAGTAGGTAATTTGCTGTAATTTAAATTCACACTCTTGCTAACTCTACACTGAGTTCCCTATGCAGGCGAGTTCTAATTATGTTACTGTTTATCCATAGGGGAGAAAAACAGGTTAGATGAATCATGTCGGGCTTGACTTTCATGTGGAAGTTTCTTTTTCTTTTTAAGCTCGAAATAGAGGGGTCTGTAGGATTGATATAGTTACCACTTTCAAAGACATTTTAAAATGCTGTATTTTGTCTGTGTAACATTTCAGATTTCTGGGCCTATTTCTTCTACTGAGCTTTTTTCATACAGTTTTTTCCCTTCGGTTATACTGAAGGGAAGATCGTCTGTTAACTTCAATGGAGCTATGACCATTAACGCCAGCTGGGAAATCTGCCTGTCAGAGTAACTATAGATGACTCTTGGGAATGTCACTATTTTAATATTTTTTCATCACTGATGCTCCAGGCAATCCCACCTACTGTACATTTCTCTCCTAGGTGTGTATTCTGGAGATTGCAGTACAAAACTCAGTACATTACTGTAGGTAAATAGCCCAGTTTACCACCTTATGTGCTGTTCCAGCCTGACATTTCAGATTGTGGTTGAAGGCCACTGAACGGCACAGAATATGATTTTCCTCAGTCTCTACTCTAGATATGATATATGATTTCCAGTTTGCAGTTTTGCGTTGATGATGCTCCATTGGACAGCACAAATTTAGCTTTCAGCAGGATGTTTTTAGTGTGCCTAAGAAACATTGCTGAGGACATCACTTTTTCTAGCAGTATCTGCAGTGTCTTCAGCGTTATCACAAATGTAAGCATGTTTGTTTTTGCTTAACTACTTTTAAGAAATGCTGCTGCAAAAATTATCAGTAATTTTGGAGTCAGAGATGCTGCACTGGTGAGTGCAATGGAAGAGAAATTGAGAGCTGCTACTAATTTTCTGATAAATGGAAAGATGCAGATCAGTGTGGTTGTAGATTGGCTGCCAGCCTTAAGTGATACAGCATAATTTAGAGAAGAATAAGATTCCATTTAAAAGACAACCAGGACAACTTCAGAAGGCTTGAGTCACTTTTAGAAGTCTAGGTGACATTTAGAAACGGGATTGATAATCTTGTGCTTTATTAGTGCCTGCTTTCTTGTTGTAAGATTTAATTCTTGTATTGGTTATATTTATTAAAAGAGACATTTCTGTAGAAAAGTTGAATTTTATGTATATAATGTATTGACAGGTTGTTTTTGAGCAGGGATCGCAGTTTCCTTGGGAAAAAAGTTTTTAATATGAGGACTGGGTATAATGATAGCACTCCCTAATCTATAGAAATCTAGAAGAACAAAGTGAAACCCTTTAATCATAGAGGATGTTTATACTTGATACAGGTTTTTTAAAAGATAAAAAACATATCTTAGACATCCAGACAGTTAGTTTTTCACTTTCTTCTCATCTTAGTTCCATTATAAGGATACAGCATCTTTGTCTGTAAATGAATACAGTTTGTTAATCTTACGAATTGACAAATCACTGACATTTTAGATTTTTAAAGCTGAAGATTCGCTCTAGTAAACTTGTTAAATTCACAATTTAGAAGATAGGTTAAGTCATGTATCACGAAGGCTTTAGTTTTCCTAACGGTTGTAAAGTTGACAATCATTAGTTATTTAATCTTGACCCTTCATCATGCACTTCTAGGCAACCGAAGTTTTAGGCTATGGCTACACTATGCAGCTTTGCATGCCATTAAAAGCCACAGGGTGCAGCTACTGTTTGTCAGCAGGAGACAGCTCTCCTGCTGACAAAAAAAAAACTTCCACCTCCCATTAGTGGCAGCAGCTTTGTTTGCAGAAAAGTGCTCTTTTTTTTTTTTTTCCTAAACACTCTTGAATGACAAAAGTTTTGCCGACTAAGTACCTGTGTAAACATATCCTTAGGAACAAGAAAAAGCTCTGGGAGAATCTCAAAGCCCACATCCCAAACCTTTTTCTTAATCTCACATTTCTGCCTTGTCACTATGCTCCCCAAACTCCACGTCCCGTGGAAAAGGAGTTAAGATGAGGTGTGTAGCTTGGATTCAGTTGTATTCTGCTTCAATCACTTTCTAGGGTAACTGACTCTGTGTTACCTTTGCCTGAAGTAGTTCTGCTTGAATTTCCTATTTACTCTTAGTTACCTGTAAAGGTGGCTGGTGCAGGTGAATGCTTACTGCAATTTATTCAGTCCTCCTCCACGCCACTGTTATGCTATGGCAAAACAAAAAATATAGTGCCATCTTTTCAATGTTCAGGTGCAATTGTGTGCATACATTTGTGTGAGCATAATGTATGCAAACACTCATCCCTCTTGGTACCTAAAATGGCTATTTGTGCGTGCAAATACATGATTTGCACATACACACAAATGAGCAGTGCAAGGCTGTTGCACCTAATTTACAAACTCTGGCCCATAATTCCAGTCACCTGTCATTAAATGAATTAGTCTTTTATTAAATCAATTAATTATCTTCACGGGACTAAGGTTTTTATGCCATACCAGCTGTAACCCCAAATGGAAATAGTTTTTATCAGTTGCTACTTTTAGATTGCTTCTCAATAGATTTAGCTAATGGATCTAACTAGAAGCAAAAGCCAGTGGTGCGTAGTCAGCATGTGTAATGTACCAGTTTATTTGTACTTAAAAAAGGCATGGCTAAATAATAAAACTGGGACTAGCTAATATTTTTAAAAGCCAAACAAAGTCTTCGTTGAAGACATCTCTAGTACATGTGGGTCTTACTGGAATAAATAACACAAGTTTGCCAGCTTTAAAGACCCATTAATCTTTTCTTTGGAACTCATTGTTTAGCTTGACAGCATCATATTAGGTATACAAAAGTACCATCATAACAGACTAATTAACATTCATAACAGGACTAATTTAATTGTCCTCATGAGTATGTAAATGGAGTGCTAATGCCATTTATTGTGAAATTACACTACTGGATAAGGTAAAATGCCTTAAAATACCTTAAAGGTAAAGTACCTTCTATTCATGTAGCTTGGCATTCTTTTTCCAAAATGTAATGAGCTATACTGGTTTTAATTTGAAACAGTTTGCTACGGTACAGATTCTTCTTTCTATAATCATCTTATGTTTTCAAACATTTAACTTAATAATTCTTGGGGGGGAGGGTTACTTCTTAGATTTTTTTGCAATTTCTACTTGTCAAAATCTCTACTTGCTATATATATATAGATAAATAGTCTATAAGGGCTATATGCTTGGATTTGCACGCATTATCAACTAAACCTACCAAGCAGTTTGACACAACCACGCATCTTGATTTGAGATAAGCTAAGTACTGGAATAGCAGGGAAGTTACGAGTCAGGGCTAAGACAAATTTACAGAGGAGTTTGTAGACAATTGAATGAGAATCACTTATATACCTGATTGTTGCCAATATCTCACTCAGTTTCATGGGGGAGGGGGGAAATCACTTATTTTTCTTTCAAGATGTGTTAATTTCCACAGCAGTTACTTGAGAATGTAATTTGTACCACCCATACCTATGCGGTTACTTTTAGGTTATGTTTTGAACTCAAACCAGATTCAAGTCTCAGTTGGATCCATGCAAACATTTACTTAATTGATACTTAGTATTTCAGAACTTCAGTTTTCACTTTTCTGTAGCTGATCATTGTCATCATCATAATCAGTTATATGCTTTTTTAAAAAATAACTAATAGCTAGCAAATAAATCATAGAATCAAAAGGTTGGAAGGGACCTCATGAGGTCATATAGTCCAACCCCCTGCTAAAGGCAGGACCACTTTCCCTAAATAATCCCAGCCAGGGTGCGGTCTAGCCGGACTTTAAATAGCTCTAAAGATGGAGATTCTACCACCTCCCTAGGTAACCCATTCCAATACTTCACCACTCTCCTAGTCAGAAAGTTTTTTCTAATATCCAGCCTCGACTTCCGCAACTGCAACTTCAAACCATTGCTCCTTGTTCTGTCCTCCGTCACCACTGAGAACAGCCTAGCTCCCTCCTCCTTGGAGCATCCCTTCAAGTAGTTGAAGGTTGCTATCAAATCCCCCCTTAGTCTTCTCTTCTGCAGGCTAAATAAGCCCAGTTCCTTCAGTCTCTCTTCATAAGTCATGTGCTCTAGTCCTCTAATCATTTTTGTTGCCCTCCGCTGGACTCTCTCCAATTGTTCCACGTCCTTTTTGTAGTGTGGCGCCCAAAACTGAACACAATATTCCAGATGCGGCCTCACTAGTGCCGAATAGAGGGGAATAATCACATCCCTCGATCTGCTGGCAACACTCCTACTAATACAGCCCGGTATGCTATTAGCCTTTTTGGCTACAAGAGCACACTGTAGGCTCATGTTCAACGTTCCATCTACCGTAACCCCAAGATCCTTTTCTTCAGCACTGCTACTTAGCCAAACAGTGATTGTATCAAGTTAAAAACCCAGTAGCAAATGATACTTCAGAGGTTTATTTGGTACCTTTAATAATATAATATTAAATATCTATATATTTATAATTATAAATATTTAAATATATGCATATTTTGTATTATATATATCAGTATAATTGTTTATATAGATTACAAAAATACTGATATTTACATTTCTGTATTATGAAATAATTTTTTAAAATACCATTTTTAAAAAGATTACTAAATTATCTACAATGGATGTCATTTAAAACAGTAAATAAGTTACAGTGCCGCTCATGGTAGTGAAGTTTATTGTGGCATTTGTGGTATTTTCCATTCTAAATATGGGGAAGACTGCAAATGCATCCGCAAATTCAGAAACCATAGTGCAGTAAAAGTTGTCTGTTCGGGTTTTTTAATAATGTCCATTGTCTGAAGCTTCCCTTGATTGCTATTTTTAGGTATGCATTGAATGGCTATTTATGTTGAATGTATTGCTCTATAGTTTTCATAGTTTCATGCACTCATACAGTGCATTGGTGATGTACAGTGCTGTACAAACGTTGGTATTGTATAAATGCTAAATGGAATTATACTAAGAGTTCAGCATGTGTGTTCTTACATAATTTTTTTAAACTTCACAACAATACTGTTACAGAAGAGCTTATTGCAAGATATAATAGAGTGCACACACACAAACACAGGATGTATTATGGTACCCAGGAACTTCCACTTCAAAATCACAATCCTCTACCACTTGAACTAAAGAAAACTCTTTGGCCTTCTCCACCTAGAAGAATTTGGCATGCTTTACCGTATCAACCCCATAGCATGCTTGTTATTCATCATGGGGGGGCCCAATAACAGTCTTCAACTATTTTAAGGGCTGTTATAAACAGGTGTGCGATCAATTATTCTCTTTGCCCACTGAAGGTAGGACAAGAAACAGTGGGCTTAATCTTCCTCAAAGGAGATTTAGACTAGGAAAAACTTTCTAATTCTTAAGGGTAGTTAAGCTCTGGAATAGGCTTCCAAGGGAGGTCGTGGAATCCCCATCATTGGAGGTTTTAAATAACATGTTAGACAAAAACCTAGACCATCCCTGACAGGTGAACTTGGTCCTGCCTTAGTGCATGGGACTGAGATAGATGACCCCTCAATGTCTGTTCCAGTCTTACATTTCTGTGATCTTCTGAAGGTGGCTGCATGCAGATCTTGGCTGCTGTCAGCTCTGCCTGTTCCTGACTCTCACCATCTCTGATTTCCAGTTTTAAACCTCAGTTCATCAAAGCACATGGTTACCCGTCATTGATTTTATTGGGACTTAAGCACATGCTTCAGTGCTTGCTTGAATTGATTCCTAAAGGAGGACACAAAAGCTTAATAAAAATAAAACTAATAAAATGAATTTAAAAAACACTTTTGCTTTGTTCCTCAGCAGTAACAAAAAGGGACAAAATCAGTGCAGACATATAGACACCCACAGAAGCATTCAAACACTCACTAATGTACATGCTTTACTGGTGGGCTGCCACAGCTGTCCACCCACTGCCTCATCAGCTCTACTGTACTCCTGAGATCTAAAAAAGAGAAGAGAACAGAGTCATTAGCTAAC
Organism: Chelonoidis abingdonii; assembly: GCF_003597395.2. Lineage (NCBI taxonomy): Eukaryota > Metazoa > Chordata > Testudines > Testudinidae > Chelonoidis > Chelonoidis abingdonii. The sequence continues at coordinate 54,853,468 of NC_133775.1, read as the reverse complement.
AGACGCATAGCAAAATGAATTCTGTCTTCCCCCCCAAGTAAAGCCACATGCCTCTCCCATGTGCTCAAGCACCAATTTGTCCCTGCTGCACAAACCTGCATCTCCTGGGGGCTCCAGTGCAGTGGGTAGAAGACAAAGGAAGGAGAGAACTCACTGAGCTACACAGAGCAGCTTGGAGGGATGTCCTTCCTCTGGACTGCTCCTATCTTGGGCTTGTAGAAAGAAACCACAAAACAGAAGAATCCTTCATTCAGCTACAAAATGAGAAAAGAAGAAAAACAGGAATGAACATTTAAAATTAAAAAATAGAAGAAATGAATTAAAATAATCAATCTTTGTACCTCCTCAAAAACCCTAAGGTGACAGGGCTTGTCCTACTGTATGTACTAGGCCTCCATGCCTCAGGGCTTGTCTACACCAGTGGTTCTCAAACTTGGGCTGCTGCTTGTTCAGGGAAAGCCCCTGGTGGGCCGGGCGGGTTTGTTTACCTGTTGCGTGAGCATGTTCGGCGATTGCGGCTCCCACTGGCCACAGTTCGCCGTCCCAGGCCAATAGGGGCTGCGGGAAGGGCGGCCAGCATGTCCCTCGACCCATGCCGCTTCCTGCAGCCCCCATTGGCCTGGAGTGGCGAACTGCGACCAGTGGGAACTGTAATTGGCCAAACCTGTGCATGCGGTAGGTAAACAAACTGGCCCGGCCTGCCAGGGGCTTCCCCTGAGCAAACAGCTGTCCAAGTTTGAGAACCCCTGCTCTATATTACCTGCAGGATCAGGGGGCAGCAATCGATCCAGTGGGAGTTGATTTATCACGTCTAGTATAGATGTGATAAATTGACTGCTGAGTGCTCTCCCGTCAACTTCGGTACTCCACCAGAATGAAAAGCGCAAGCGGAGTCGACGGGAGAGTGTCAGCTGTTGACTTACTGCAATGAAGATACCATGGTAAGTAAATCAGGATGTTGACTTCAGCTACTCTATTAATGTAGCTGAAGTTGCGTATCTTAGATCGACCCTGTGAAGTAGTGTAGACAAGCCCTTAGAGTCAGTCTGGCAGTAGCCACAGTGAGAACTGCTTACTCTCCATCCATGAGATTTGCGAGTGCCAGGTCAGAGCGTCTTCAAGGCAAAACCATTTAAAGTATTTGGGAACAGCCTGAACATATCCTAGACATAATGCACATGGACCTGGGAGCCGGGCTGAGCAATGTGAGATAGGTGTAGGAATCCACAGGCCTTGCAACATTTAGAGCAGTGGTACTCAACCAGGAGTACACGTGAGATGTCTTCCAGGAGGTACATCAACTTATCTAGATATTTGCCTAGTTTTACATCAGGCTACATAAAAAAGCATCAGTGAAGTCAGTACAAACTAAAATTTCATACAGACGATGACTTGTTCGTATTGCTCTAGTCTGTACACTGACATGTAAGTACAATATTTATATTTCAATTGATTATTTTTGTAATTATATGGTAAAAATGAGAAAAGCATTTTTCAGTAATAATGTGCTGTGACACTTTTGTGTTTTTATGTCTGATTTTGTAAGCAAGTAATTTTTAAACGAGGTGAAACTTGGGGGTACACAAGGCAAATCAGTCTTCTGAAAGGGGTATAGTAGTTTGGAAAGGTTCAGAGCCACTGATTTAGAGGGGGTGCTCTGTGTAGCCATGAGTGCACTGTATGCACTTGAAATGCGAAATCCGCAGTGAACATATCACACCATTACAGCGTATACCAGTACAGTCACATCAGTGCAAGTGACCATGATGCAGTTCACTAGTGTAGACATATTCTGTTAGTAATAGGGCTTGGATCCTCTGTAAGCAACCATTAGAGGGCACTGTGTACAAGTGCATGCATTTGAGGATGGGGACCATTCAGTGCAGCAAAGGAGGGTGTGTGTGTGTGAGAGTGAGAGAGAGAGAGAGATGTGTATAAGGTGACCAGACAGCAAGTGTGAAAAATCGGGACGGGGTAGGGGATAATAGGTGCCTACATAAGACAAAGCTCCAAATATCGGGACTGTCCCTATAAAATTGGGACATCTGGTCACCCTAGGTCTGTGTATACATGTATACACACAATATACATATATGTACACTAGATGGTATGTGACATAATCATGCTGAACTCCTCACCATCAAGGAAAGCTCATCCACAAGTGTCTGGGGCTCATAGGAGTTAAAATCCAAAAATAGGGTGCCATTTTGTAATGATTCAGTTGCTGCATAGTGTTCTCATTATCAGCAGGACTGCCATTCGTGACCTATGCGCGGAAGGGGACAGATTTCTCCACCATCCTCTGAGATCTTGTTTGTTTTGTTGGTTTGTTTTTAAATCACCTGCTTGGTGAAAAAAAGAAAAGGACAGAAGCACCTTAAATGAACTTTGCCATTGACTTCTATGGGATTAGGCCAAAGATGTGCTTTTTGGAATTGCATAAGAACATAAGAATGTCCAAACTGGGTCAGGCCAATGGTTCGTCTAGCCTGGTAACCTGTCTTCCGACAGTGGCCAGTGCCCAGTGCCAGGTGCTTCAAAGGGAAAGAACAGAACAGGTAATCATCAAGTGATCCTGTTGCCCATAGTACAGCAGATATATTTGCTTGTATTCTTTATTGGTACACAGGCTGGGTTGGTGTTCTTCATTCCCTCCCGTCCCCCTCCCCACCCTTTGCATGTTTGGCTTTGAGTTTTCCTCAGGAGATGAAAAACCATGTATCAGATTTTTAGCTCAGTTTGTCTTATTTGGGGTTTAGACACCACTTACAGATGTATTAGATACACCAGCAGCGTAGACATTAAAATTAAATAGCAGTACAATATATCAGATGCTATAAACTATTATGTTAAGCTTGTGTCTCTGAAAGGAAAGAAATGCACTTGGAGTGAAGTAGAAATGCAGGGAAAGGACACTGTTATGAATGTGTCTATTTTAAATACATCATGCTATTTCTTATTTCCTTATTTAAATAATCTATTTTATTTTAGAACTGCTATGATGCTCTTTAAAAGATGATTTCCCCTAATGAGCTTATGTCAGTTTAACTCATTTCAGTTATGGGTCACTGCATATTACTTAAAGATCAAAGCAAATTATTATATTAAGTATTACTGTTCTTTTTTTCCTCCCAATTCCTATAAAACAGGTTTAGGTAAGGGAGATTGATGTGTTCTCTTTAGTGACTAGCATTTGAAGCAAAATACATTCATGATATAACTGGATATTTTAACAGGGCAGAAAATTATATATGGATATGAGAACAAATGCATGTTTATGACTTGATATCTTGATTTAAAACTAGTATTGATTTAAATCTTCACACTTTATTATGAAAAACCTTGCATTGTATAAAATACTATTGATTTGTTCACAGCTTAGAATGGTAGTTTTTGTTGTGATCTCAGTGCACACTCATTTTTAAAGTAGGAAGTATTAAAAATAAAATATTTCTCTATAGCCTTGAAAATGCATTTTTATGGGGACATCTAGTAGCCACATGCAGTTATAGGTCGCTAGCATTTGTTAGAAAATCCTATTATTCTGGGGTTTTGAAGTAATTAAGACCATCGAATACGTTTTGGTCAAACTCGTGTATCTAGGTGTATATCTATGATTTTTGTGCCATTATTTTCTGCTACTTATATACTTTATTTAACTTTGTATCTGGTAAAATAATTTAAAATAAACAGTTGGGAGTATTTTAATAATTGCTATACGTTTAGCCCTTGCAGCATTTTAGGTCATTCCATTTCAGATTAACCTTTTATTTAAGAAAAGAACAACTAATTTTCCAGTAAAGCTTTTACCACTTTTTGTTTATATACTTTGCTGTTATGAAACACAGTAAATGTTTCTGAAGTGCTCAGTTTCTTTAAATGCAAATACTGTGTGTGTCCAAACTGTCACTTTGATTAGGCAGCTTCTCTAGAGAAAGTTACTGCTGTCATGGGAAATTTGCATTCACCTAAGTCTCGTGTAAGGTTTTAGAAAAGGCGCATTTTCAGGGACAATGTAACAGTTTTTCTGTTTAGACCCTGAATGAAGAGACATCTAGTTTACTTCAGGAAGCTGATCACTTACATGTGAGGTAGATTTTTAACTGTTTTTTTCTTTGTTGCAATGACCATTCTGTGTTTGTATCCACCCAGTTTTCACTCTGGAAAAGCTGATGCCTTGGAGAGAGAGGACAAAAATTCATTTGTGAAACAGGAAAATAAACTTCATTTACTGTCAATAATGGACAATAAAATATACGATACTATGTACCATTTTTTAATTTCTAATGATTCCTAATCCTTGCCTCCCAGTGCCCTTGACTCTGGGTGTTTTTGATATGATGGACTAGATACTCTGATGGTGTAAACTAGCATAGTTCCATTGAAGTCCACTTGAGGATCTGGCCCAATAACTCTTTCTGTGTCAGTCACTGATCTAAATTCAGGTATGATAAATCGCACCAAAAATTCATTGGTAATTTCTGCAGAGAAAATCCAGTTTTTTCTAGAAATCCTACCCTGAGAATAAATTGATGAGTTTAAACATTGTAGCTCTGGCTAAAAATGTGTCAGATCACTTCAGTATTCTGAATACAATACAATAGAGTCTCAGAGTTACAACACCTTGGGAATGGAGATTGTTCATAACTCTGAAATGTTCGTAACTCTGAAAAAAATGTTGTTCTTTCAGAAATTTACAACTGAACATTGATTGAATACAGCTTTGAAACTTTACAATACAGAAGAAAAATGCTTTTAACCATCTTAATTTAAATGAAACAAGCATAGAATCAGCTTCCTTACCTTGTCAAATCTTTTTTTAAACTTTCCCTTTATTTCTGTAGTAGTTTAGGTTTGACACTGTACTGTACTGTATTTGCTCTTTTTCTTTTTCTTTTTTTTTTGGTCTCTGCCACTGCCTGATTATTTACTTCTGGTTCCAAATAAGGTGGTTGGTTGACTGGTCAGTTTGTAACTCTGAAATGTATTTATAAAATGTCAAAATGTGAAACCTAAATGGATTGTCACTTCAAAACTGAAAAATGGAAATGGGAGTACTAAGTTAGAACTACCAAAGAGCAAGTTCTTAATGTCATACCTGATGAGCACAATCTAGTGGATAAACTCCATCTATAATCACGGGATATTTTTCTTTCTTAAAAAGTGAAAATATTATGGCATATATTCAGGAAGAAGTAATAATATCAGAACAAACAGCTACATGTAAAAGTCCAGGTGCCCCTACTTCGTAGGCACAAATTCTACGTACATACAAGTTGGAGCTGCATGTTTGTGTATACTCTGTGCATGCGTGTGCAATCTGTTTTAATGTGTGCGTGATGGATTTACGCATCTAACTGGTATGCATTAAAGTGCACATATATTTTTTGTGTGCGGTCATTAGAAAATTTGGGTTATCCTGTTAAGGCTGATAGACCACAAAATTTACTGGTCTCAGTAGCTGTTGGCCCTATTACTTCAGGCCTTTATTCAATAAGGTACTTAAGCTGTGACTAGCTATAAGGACATGAGTAATCCCCATTTACTTCAGTGGGATTAACCATGTATTTGTTAGACACGTGTTTATATACCTACTGAATCAGGGCCTGAAATATTACACATATGTAAGCATTACACTTATGTATGTTTATGTATATGCCTTTAAAAATTGATTTTTGCTGGGGGAGGGGGAATACATTCCTCCTGCTCTTTACCACAAGCTTAGTATGCAGTGTATATTCTAATGTTGCAACTCTAGGCATTCACAAATCAAGAATCAGGCCCCAAAATCATGAACTTAAAAATATATTATTTGAGGCTCCTGTTATGTGCATTCTGATGTTGGAGCCCTATATGTTCTTGTTTTCAAGCTTTCCTCCACAATCAGAAGAGCTAAAATCTTACAAAAACAAACAAAAACCTGAGTGTCTTACATAATAACATGGTTCCAGGAGTTGGAACTTTAATAAAAACAACCAGTAGTGCAAGACTTGCAATACAATCATGAGGATTGGTAGCGCATTATGTCTTCATTTCCTGTCGCAGCATGCATCCACTACCTTTTCTGTGAGTCATGTGATAAGCATTTGATAGTTAATTCTGCTGGAACAGGAGGCGAGGCAAGAACAGGGAAGAATGAATACATGCAGAAATGCCTAAAACAATGTGAAGTCACCATTAAAAGAAGAGAGCTGCAACTGCAGTCTCTGAAATTACAGTAAGGGTATGTCTGCACTACGGGATTATACTGATTTTACAGAAATCGGTTTTTTAAAACATTGTATAAAGTCGAGTGCACGCGGCCACACTAAGCACATTAATTCGGCAATGTGCATCCATGTACCAAGGCTGGTGTCGATTTCCAGAGCGTTGCACTGTGGGTAGCTATCCCAGAGCTATCACATTGTTCCTGCAGTCTCCCCCACCCCTTGGAATTGTGGGTTGAGATCTCAGTGCGTGATGGGGCAAAAAACATTTCGTGGGTGGTTCTGGGTACAGCCTCACTTCTCTCTCCGTGAAAGCAGCAGACAACCATTTCACGCCTTTTTTCCTGGGTGAACTGTGCAAACGCCATAGCACAGCAAGCATGGACCCTGCTCAGCTCAAGACAGCAATCATGGACGTTGTAAATGCCTTGTGCATTCTCGTGCAGTCTATGCTGAACCAGGACCTGCAAAACCAGGCAAGGAGGAGGTGGCTACGGCAGCGCAGTGACGAGAGTGATGAGGATATGGACACAGAATTCTCTCAAGCCGTGGGCCCCTGCGCTTTGGAGATCCTGCTGGTAATGGGGCAGGTTCTAGCCACTGAACGCCGATTTTGGGCCCGGGAATCAAGCACAGACTGGTGAGACTGCATAGTTTTGCAGGTTTGGGATGATTCACAGTGGCTGTGAAACTTTCGCATGCATAAGGGCACTTTCATGGAACTTTTTTACTTGCTTTCCCCTGCCCTGAAATGCCAGAATACCAAGATGAGAGCAGCCCTCACAGTTAAGAAGCGAGTGGCAATAGCCCTCTGGAAGCTTGCAATGCCAGACATCTACCGGTCAGTGGGGAATTGGTTTGGAATGGGAAAATCTACTGTAGGGACTGCTGTGATGCAAGTAGCCAAAGCAATCATTCAGCTGCTGCTAACAAGAAGAGGGTGTACAGAGCTGAAACGGGAATGTTAAGGTCATTGTTGGATGGCTTTGCTGCAATGGGATTCCCTACTGTGGGGGCGACAGATGGAACCCATATCCATATCAATTGGCCCCGCACCAGGAGCACCCAGTACGTAAAACGCAAGGGGTACTTTTCACAATGGTTCTGCAAGCACTGGGATCAAAGGATCGTCTTCAAACACCACCAGTGGGATTGCCAGAAAGGGTTATGACGCTCGCATCTTCAAGGAACACACTCTGTTTAAACAGTTAGCAGCAAGGGAAATACTTCCAGACAGAATAATCCACGTTGAGGAGGATGTTGAAGCCGTAGCTTATCCTGGGAGACCCGCCTACCCCTTAATGCATGCTCGATGAACAAGTACACAGGCAAGCCATGGACAGCTGGTAGGCAGAGCTGTTCAACCAATAAGGCCTGGCAAGTGCAGGATGGTGGATCAGTAAGTGTGCATTGACCATTTAAGGCGCGCTGGCGACATTACTGACTTCTGCTCCGACTCAGCCAAACCAATGTCCCCTTTGTTATTGCTGCTTGCGTAGTGCTCCATAATCTCTGTGAGAGTAAGGGGAGACCCTTTAGTGGGATGGAGCTGAAAGGCAATCACCTGGCTGCTGATACGCGCAGCCAACACCAGGATTGATTAGAAGAGCAACCAGGAAACGATAGCACATCAGCAGAAGCTTTGAAAAACGAGTTTCATCACGGGACCAGGTACGGTCTGACTGCTGTGTTTGTTTCCCGCCTTGATGAACCCCCCTTCGATTGACTCATTCCCTGTAGCAACCCACTCCCCTTCGATTACAGCTTGCTTAAGGAAATAAAGTCACTAAAGTTAAGAACTCATGGTATTCTTTATTTAAAAAGTCATTATAAAAAGAGGGAGAGAACTGAACAGAGTATCCTGAGGTGGGTTAGGGAGGAAGATAGGGAGGAGAGGAAAGCCACTAAAAAATTTCAAGGTAATGAAAGCCTGTTTGGTTGGGCTTCAGGGGGGGTGACGTCGACGTGGGTGCAGGAGCCTCCCACAGTTCTTACACGTCGCTCGAGAGGATAATGGAACATGGTCGAGGGTGTGGGTGGTTACACAGGGCTACAGGCGGCCCTCTGTGATCCTGCTGCTCTTCCTGAAGCTCCACCAGACATGAGAGGATGTCAGTTTGATCACGCAGGCAGCCCAGAGTTCATCCCGCCACCGCCCACCCTCGACTTATCCTACTGCCACCTCTCATCTCGAGTGTCCTCCTCTCCTCACGTTGGGCCCATCACTGTCTCCACCGTTCATGGCATCTTCGCCTGTAATTTGATACCACGTCCTCACTCATTCAGTGAGCTCTTCATTGCGGGTCACTTCCATGGTTTCCGACAACGAATAAGGCTGCGCCTGCCAGAATTTCTGCAAAGGCTTTTGGAGTATCTCCCAGGAGAGCTTCATGGAGATGTCTTTGGGGATTTCCGCTCCATCCCCAGACATGTCAAGACTTTTCCAATAACTGTACTGTGCTGTGAATGCATCCAAGTCCTCAGGGCATCAATCATAAAAAACGCTTCTTAAACATGTTTTATTTACAAAGGTACAACTCACCAGAGGTCCTTCCATGGCTTCATTGTGTGGTAATGTGCACTTGGGAGGGCTGGAGAGGTAATTCCCATTAGGGTGAGAAAAAGCTCTGGCTGTGTGGGGAAACAGAGTGCTCGCGTGCTCTCTGCAAGCTCGTCGTCCTCTCTCCTCCTCATCTTCCCGCGTCCGCAGAATCCTCAGCCATGGCTGAGATACCACCCCCACCTGGAATCCACGACAGGGGTGGGTAGTGGTGGCGGACTCCCCAAGAATTGCATGCAGCTAGCATGGAAGCGGCATGTTTTTGGCCCTACCTGGACCTTCCGTTTGCTTCTTCTTTGTTTCTGGTAAGCTTGTCTGAGCTCCTAATTTCACATGGCACTATACTGAGTCTCCCTGGTGTGGCCTCTCTGTATCAGGCTGGAAATTTTTTCAAATGTTTTTCATTTCGTTTTGCGAACGAGTTCTGTTAGCACGGAATCCTCTCTCTATACAGCGATCAGATCAGTAGCCTCCCATGCATCTAACGGAGCTCTTTTTCGATTCTCAGGAGACTGCATTGTTACCTGTGCTGATGAGCTCTGCGTGGTCACCTGTGCTGGTGAGCTCTCCATGCTGGCCAAACAGGAAATGCAATTCAAAAGTTCGCGGGGCTTTTCCTGTCTACCTGGCCAGTGCATCCGAGTTCAGATGGCTTTCCAGAGTGGTCACAGTGGTGCACTGTGGGATACCGTCCGGAGGCCAATACCATCGAATTGCGGCCACACTAACTCTAATCTGACATGGCAATACCGATTTGAGCGCTACTTGCCTCGTCGGGGAGGAGTACAGAAATCGGTTTTAAGAGCCCTTTATATCAATATAAAGGGCTTCGTTGTGCGGACGGGTGCATGTGTTAAATTGGTTTAACTCTGCTAAATTCGATATAAACGCGTAGTGTAGACCAGGCTTAAGTGTTAGCAGCTGTCCCTGTTACTAGCGTGGAACTCCTTGAATAGCAGCACAACTGCTGCTAGCTCTGTCAGGCTTCTATCTCTTGATCATCTCCCCTTCCCCCTGTGCAGTAAGCCCCATTTGACCCCATCCTCTCTTATGTAGCTGCAAGATGAGGCGTCTCCTAAATCCTTGATCCTTCGTACCTCATGACATGGAGAGAAACCCACTTCTTTCGTAGCAAGCTTGGGGATAGCAAAGACACCTCACTTGTCCCCTAAATAATGTTTATTATCTAAAATATATTTGTGTGTCACTGTGTAGGAGGTGAGGAGTTGTCTTCTACATGCATGAAGTTTTTAATGTTGCAAAGCTCCCTTCAGTTCACATGGAGAACCATAAGATTCTTGGTGTGCTTTGTTTCAGTCACTGCTCTCTTTGCTCCTGCCCCAGTTCAGCACTTGAAACACAGGCTTAAGTCCATCCTTATTCATGACAGCGTTTATGCACAGACTGCTGCACTGGGCAGCCCAGCATGGGGAGGAAGTGACCAGACCTCTGTGGAAAAAGAAGTGGTTCAGGACTATTTAAAAAAGCTGGACAAGCACAAGTCCATGGGGTCGGATGTGCTGCATCTGAGGGTGCTAAAGAAGTTGGCGGATGTGATTGCGGAGCCATTATCCATTATCTTTGAAAACTCATGGTGACCGGGAAGGTCCCGGATAACTGGAAAAAGGCTAATGTAGTGCCCATCGTTAAAAAAGGGAAGGAGGAGGATCCGGGGAACTACAGGCCAATCAGCCTCACCTCAGTCCCTGGAAAAATCATGGAGCAGGTCCTCCAGGAATCAATTCTGAAGCACTTTGAGGAGAGGAAAGTGATCAGGAACAGTCAACATGGATTCACCAAGGGCACGTCATACCTGACTAACCTAATAGCCTTCTGTGATGAGATAACTGACTCTGTGGATGAGGGGAAAGCAGTGGACATGTTATATCCTTGACTTTAGCAAGCTTTGATATAGTCTCCCACAGTATTTCTTGCTGGCAAGTTAAAGTATATACGGGCTGGATGAATGGACTATAAGGGGATAGAAAGCTGGTTAGATCGTTGGGCTCAATGGTAGCAATCAATGGCTCCATGCTAGTTGGCAGTCGGGTATCAGCGGAGTGCCCCAAGGATCAGTCCTGGGCCGGTTTTGTTCAATATCTTCATTAATAATGTGGAGAATGGTGTAGACTGCACCCTCAGCAAGTTTGCAGATGACACTAAACTGGGGGAGTGGTAGATATGCTGAAGGGTAGGGATAGAATACAGAGGGATCTAGACAAATTAGAGGATTGGCCAAAAGAAATCTGATGAGGTTCAAACAGGACAAGTGCAGAGTCCTGCACTTAGGGCGGAAGATTCCATGCGCTGCTACAGATTAGGGACCAAATGGCTAGGTGGCAATTCAGCAGAAAAAAAGACCTAGGAGTTACAGTGGATGACAAGCTGGATATGAGTCAACAGTATGCCCCTTTGGTTGCCAAGAAGGCTAACAGCTTTTGGCTGTAATGAGTAGGGGCATTGCCAGCAGATCGAGAGACGTGATCGTTCCCTCTATTTGACATTGGTGAGGCCTCATCTGGAGTACTGTGTCCAGTTTCAGCCCCACACTACACAAGAAGAAATGTGGAAAAATTGGAAAGAGTCAGAGGAGGGCAACAAAATGATTAGGGGGCTGGAGCATAGACTTAAAAGGAGAGGCTGATGGAACTGGAATTGTTTAGTCTGCAGAGAGAAGAATGAGGAGGGATTTGTTAGCCTTTCAACTACCTGAAAGGGGGTTCCAAAGAGGATGGATCTAGACTGTTCTCAGTGGTAGCAGATGACAGAACAAGGAGTAATGGTTTCAAGTTGCAGTGGGGGAGGTTTAGGTTGGATATTAGGAAAAACTTTTTCACTAGGAGGGTGGTGAAGCACTGAATGGGTTACCTAGGGAGGTGATGGAATCTCCATCCTTAGAGGTTTTTAAGGCCCAACTTGACAAAGTCCTGGCTGGGATGATTTAGTTGGGGATTGGTCCTGCTTTGAGCAGGGGGTTGGACTAGATGACCTCCTGAGGGCCCTTTCAACCCTGATGTTCTATGATACTATGACATGCAATTCCTTTTGACTTTAGTAGGACTTCAGCTTGTGCTTAAAGTTTAGCACAGGCTTAAATGCTGTACTAAATAGGGCTGCTTTCCTGATTCAGGGGCTGAGTAGCCTTAGCCTTTCCTTGACCTCTGTGCAATTTGTAAACTATGCAGAGACAGACACACACAGTCTGACTGAGAATTCCTTTCTTGTGCTTTAGGAGCTCTACAGCTGAGGCAGTTACAGAAGAATGTATATATTATATTGATGAGAAATGGTATATCATCAGGTCAGTAAATATTGTACCCTAATGTACATGCATGTGGGGGCAGTTAAAGTTGCAAGGGCAACTGTCCTTCACTCCTGTGTCTTGAGTGCTTAACGGTGATTCCATAATCATCTGTTGATGTGGTTTTTGTATGGAATAGAATACAATGCGGCACCTGGGGTATGAAGTTTGTCAGGTTGCTGACAGAAAGGATAAGCCATCTTATAGTTCACAACTGTTGAATTTACTAATGCTGAGAGGATTTTCTTTCTTGCTCTCAGGCGAATTCTTCCTGTACAAAGTTCAGTCTTTTGGACTTCTCAGTGCACCTTCGTTGTAACTTGGGGAGGGCATTGTCCTCTTTCAGTTGCAAAATTGTTTTCCTTCTGAGTTTATATGACCAGTGTTTTCAAAGTTAAACTAAAAGAGATCGCCTTTTCAGAGTCAGTAAAATCAACAGCTGGTTGGATGTAAACTTTCTTCTTAATGGTCCTGTAAATGAAAATATTTCTTTGTTTTGTGTAACAGGTCTGCATTAAAGTTATTCGCATAGAAACCTGATGACTTCCTGTAGAGGCTCGGAAGTGTCAATTTTAAAGAGACTTTTTTTATATAGAGAGGGTCCAGTATATAGAGATGTGTTGGTGTACTTAACAATATTTACAGAAGCAAATATTATATGTGCAGTGGGTTTCACAGTCTGATTCCATGCTGTGTGAAAAAGTATTTCCTTTTATTGGTTTTGAATTTGCTACTTTTCAATATCATTGAATGTCCCCTTATTCTTGTGTTATGAGACAGGAAGAACAGATACTCCTGATCTACTTTCTCTAGACCATTTATTTTATTTACTTCTGTACTGTCTCCTTTCTAAGGTAAACAATCCCAGCCTTGTTGATATGCCTTCATATGAAAACTTTTTCCATTCCCCATATTGTTCTCATTCCCTTTCTCTGAACCCTCTCCAGTCATTATATATATATATGTATGTATGTGCGACTGGATAGCATAGTGGTTAAGAGCACCGCCCTTTGATACGGGAGACCACCCTTTGATACGAGAGACCGGGGTTCAAATCCCTATTGGTACCCAACTTTTCAGTAGCGGTCCTTGGGCAAAAGACCCCCTAACACTTCACCTCCTACCTCAAATATGAGAGTGACACGAACTAGGAGAGTCATGCCAGCTCGGACGTCGCCCGGATTAACAAGGTCCGCGCCAGGTGTTGAGGAACCAGGACAATCTGAGGATAAGTGGGCTACTGGAACAAACCATTCATGGACGAGACAAGAGAACCTGGAATTGATGGAATGCTACTACAACAGTAGACCTAATGAGAGGGGATATATGAAACGTATGAGGGGACTATGGATGGACAGAAGACCTACATCCACACTTACTGAGAAACAGCTAGTTACCCAACGCTTCAACATAGTAAAGAGGAAGCTGCTCTCACAGCTTGAGATAGACCAACTC
>NC_133775.1:54816176-54837348 GCF_003597395.2 Chelonoidis abingdonii | reverse complement strand
TGGACAGCACATCAGAAGCAAGGAATATGGCAGAACTGGAGAAGTACCGCGTAGGGCATTGAAAGAGGAACTAGTAGAGGCATCCCTGGAAAGTGAAGGCCAAAGTGGGTCCAGTGGTTGTTCCCAGGCCCACCAGCCCCTACACGGGCTGGTGACTCTAAGCTGGGTGAGTGGCTCCAACAGATCCCAGGAACAACATCAGAGCTCTCTGTCCAGAAGAGTGCAGTGCTAGGAACAGCTAAGATACTGCGCAGAACGCTCAAACTCCCAGACCTCTGGTAGAGGACCCGAGGTTGAGGAAGACACATACCACCCATAGGGGTGAGGGGAATTTTTATATATATATATAAAAAAAAAAAAAATTCCCCTCTCACCCCTATGGGTGGTATATATGTGTGTGTGTGTGTCTGTGTATGTACATAAGTTGTCAGCTATAAGATACTTACAATAGAAATGTTAAAGTAAAGACTACTTCCAGGAGTAAGAGTTGCAGGAGAAAAAAATCCCAAATTATTCAACAACCCATCAGAAACAGGAATGTGTCTTGCACAGAATGAATACTATACTATACTTATATTACTCTACTTACCTGCTCTAATACTCAGTGTTTTTTTCACTAGGAGACCTATAATGTGTTCTGATGCCCTTTTTATTTAAAAATATATTTTAAGGACCATTGAGTAGCACAGTATCCCAGCCACAATTAAGAGTTAGAAAAGGACTGCTTCAGAATTTTGTTCTTGCTGGAATTCTATAGTGAATGTTCTTTAACATAAGGCCATTTTTGTATAAGTATCCTAATTGTGTACTTCCTTTTTAACTTTTCTTCCAGTTGTTTCATATTTCCCTACTGCTTCCAAAAGGCTTATAAGACTGATGCGTAGGTTAACAGATGAACCATATTTAAAATCTACATTAGTATTTACTGGGCAGAAAATGAAGACATTATAAAACAAATGAGTTGAAACCATAGTGTAGATGGATTTTTTGTGGCCTAGTCAGCAAGCATGGCATTTGTATACAGGAACGTGTGTACAGGAATTTTATCTCCTTAGGCTTATTGAAACAACACTGTAGGTGAAGTGATATTTGTGTTAATGTTGGCAAAAACCTCCTCCTGGTTTGATACCGTTTGTCTTCTCAGGAGAGGGTCAGAGAAAGGTGGAAATTGCTACTAGGGAAGCTCATTGTCTGTATTAACTTAAACTTGCTCATGATAGGCCATAGTTCTGTAGTTTCAATTAATGTACATTTAGAATGCTGTACTTTGCAAGTAGAATTCTCCCTGACACTTGGGGTGAACTCATGATGCATTGTCTTATTTGTGATCATGCGGTAAAACATTTTTTAAGACCACAAGGAAAGTAAAAATATCTCAATCTCTACATTGTTAAGAATAGCTGGCTGTGTTTGTGCTAAGCAGGGCAGGAATATTTCAAAGTGATCTGCTGAATAGTAATGAAAGGAGCTTGCAGAGTAAGGTAGTAACTACAGTATAGGGACTTGTATTAGCAGAGTACTCTGACATGAGAACAGGACTGGGAGTCAAGAAGTCCTAAATGCTAACCATGGTTCTGCCACTGACTAGCCGATTGATCTTGGGCAAAACTCTAGCTTCTCTGCTCCTGTCTCCGCATCTGTAATATAGGGATAATCATGGGATCGGTTCACCTACTTCACAGGAATATGGTAAGGAATAATTAGTCATGTTTGTCCAGTGTTTAAATGTGTAAAAAGATATATAAATGCTAAGTAGTACTTTCAGCATTTAGATTCCATGGTAATAGTGCTGGTTGGAAAACTTTTTGCTAGAAATTTTTTTCCTTTTGAAAAATAAGCTTTCCAAATTTTTTGTTTAAAAATGTTAATCATTTCCAAGCAGTGCTAGTAATAGGTACCTTTGAAATATGTAAGCTAAGTAAATAGCAATAATAATACATCTCCTCTGAGAATTGCGTTTCAAATTCCCAGTCCTGGATGTACCTGCCCACTGAAAAATAGTGACAGTGGGGTAAAATGAATGCCACCCTTGTGAATCCAAATGAATGAAAGGGAGTTTGTTTGACTCCTAATAATAGATTACAGGTGGTGATGGTATGATATATATCGCATGCAAGCAGTGTAGATGTCAAAAATTTCTTCCATTTTGAAATATTACTGATTGTGTAGAGAGAATATCTTTCAACCTGGCAGAATATATCAAAACTGTAGAATCTTCTGTGTATTTAATTTAATATGTACTAGCAGCTCTTGGGATGTTGAGTGAAATAAAAGGAAGAGTTTTTTGATGAGAGGAATATTTGGGTATGAAGTGTTATCATTTGTACGCTTTATTAATTTTGTAAGGTGCCTAGACCAGTGCCTAGACCTGTGGCTAGGCACTTGATATATAGAGAGAATTTTATTTTGGGGTTCTTCTGCAGTTAGAGATGTTGATTTGAATATCTGAAATGTCTTTGCTTTTAAATTATTCCAAAGAGAACACATACTGAGAAGTGGAAGAAAGTGTATGTTTGGAATCCAGGTGATCGTAAGCTGAGCTAGTAGCACTGCCTATAGTTATGATTGCCTGATATTTCCCATTATAACACTTTTTGTTTTTCAATTGCGTATAACTGTGTAAAACTCCAGCCATTATGGCTGAAATTTTTCATATCATGTGTCTGCCTCAGGTTGAAATTGTATATATAGTTTCAACAAAAATAGTTCAGCCGTTTCCAAGGACAAAATCAGGGGAAAATACCTTGTTTTGCCCGTGTGAAAAGGAACTCATATGATTGTTTTGTTGACAAGACCATGCACCTCCATGTTTTGGAGCAGTAGAGGGATTGGCTCTGGTGTCAGCAGTGTGCTTTTTGCTGTCTCTGTGAAAAAATATCCAAATTTGGCCAAGTTATAAGTCTTTGAAATATCTCAATTCATACATCTTCAGTAGAGTCTTATTAGAGTCTGGCAGCTAAACTGTCCCAAGATTCCATCTGCACTGAACACGATCTAGTTCAGGGGTAGGCAACTTATGGCACGTGTGCCGAAGGCGGCACGCTAGCTGATTTTTCAGTGGCACTCATGCTGCCTGGGGCCTGGCCATGGGTCCAGGGGGCTCTGCATTTTAATGTAATTTTAAAAGAAGCTTCTTAAACATTTTAAAAACCTTATTTACTTTGTGTACAACAATAGTTTAATTATATATTGTAGACTTATAGAAAGAGACCTTCCCTTACTGTATTACTGGCACGCAAAACTTTAAATCAGAGTTAATAAATGAAGTCTGGGCACACCACTTCTGAAAGATTACCGACCCCTGATCTAGTTGCTGCAGGGCACTTGACAAGGGAGCAGAGAGACCCTCTCTCTCTCCTGTGCTCTTAATGCTCCTACTGTTGGGGTCCTGACAGCATGGATGAATAGGAAAAAAGCAAACTGACTGAAATGCAGAAGCATGAGGGGCTGGGTCCAGAAGGGGTTGAGGAGAGAAGACCGTAGATTGCACAAGGAGCCTGGTGGGGGAGACTGGGAGCTGGGCTGCGGGTGGGAGAACTACTGGGACTGGCTTGTTGAGAGATTGGTATGATGAGCATGGGTAAAGAGCCTGGGCATGGGAGCTGGGATGGAAGGAAGACTGGGACTCTGAGGAGGAGACTGGAAGAGAGACTGGGACTAGCTGAACAAAGAGCTGGGAGTGAGTGGAGGCTGGGATGAGGAACTGGGTTGGGTTGGGATAAACAGGACAGTCACAGGGACTGGGAGGCAGTGCGATCTGGGACCAATAGACATACTCTCTTCTAGAAGCTGGAATTGAACCCAAGATTGCTAAATCTCAGAATATTAGCAACTATCTAGCTATGTGTGTCCTGCCAGTGGTGGTTCAGTTAGGGGACTACAACCTACTGATACTATCAATTACCCCATTAGCTCATGTGACAGAGGTCTGTGCAGTGGATTGAAAGGTTCCAAACCTGCTGATTAACTATGTTGAAGTCAATATGATTCCATCTGATGAAATTTGTTTCTTTGGATTCCTTTTTTAAAAAATTAGGAAGAAAGAGTTGCGGGACTTAAGACATTTGGGGGAGGGAGCTTTGTCAAGGCCTCAGTGAATAGGAAGACATCTGTTTTCCTGGATTTGCTACGTTTTGTGGAATGTTCAGCAGTTTGGCGTATTGGCGGGGGAACGATGTTAGACAGGACAGGTGTTGGAGTCGACTTGAGGGTTTCTGAGATGCACTGCATCACTGTATTTAGTTGGGTATCCACAAGTCGTGTGTGGCTGCATCTGCTCTATACGGTGCATAACATTCAGCTACTGAATATACAAGTGTTTATTGCAGATGTTCGCAACACTGATGCTGATGCACCCCAGGTTGTTTGCTAGTTTCTGGATTATGTTGGCTCTCATTTTTATCTTTGCAGCTACCTTCTCAAGATGATCATGGAAGGAGAGGGTGCAGTCAAGTGTCACTTGGAGTTTTGTTGGAGTGTAATCATGTTGCACATTTTTACCACAGAAAGCTACTTTGTGTGTTTTTTGGCATTCTTTTTATCAAGATGAAATGAGCTTACTATTGTTTTTCCAGAGTTTGGTTTGAGCCTCCATTTCTGGAAATATTGTTCCATATTTTAGAGGTCCTCAGTTAATGCTTTCTCAATGTCATGGAGGTTTGATGCTTGGATTGTCATGGCAAGATCAGCTGCATATCCAAATTTTCGTGATTCAGTTGGAGGCATGTCACTTACATAAATATTTTAAAAGGTTGGCACAAGTACAGAGCCTTGTGATATCCCACTGTTTATGATATGAGGTGAGCTGGTCTTGTTACCCAGGTACACTTGTAGGCGTCTGTTACTCACCATGGTCTACAGCAGGTGAAGTGTTTTGGTAGCAAGGTATAATTTTAGAAAGTTTCAGCATCAGGCCCTTAATTCACACAGTATCAGGGGAATGCCACGGCTGTCCACTCCAGGGCACCACCAGCCAGAGGAGCAGCTGCCCCACACTGCCTGGCTCCAGCTTCCTGCCTAGGATCTGGCCAAAGGTTGATGCCTGAGGGGTGATGAGGGAGAGAAGGAGCGGGATTTGGAGATGTCCTCATGTCTGCTCCATTCTGAGTAAGGCACTGCAGTTTGGTTGGGGGGAAACACCCTCGAGCCCCCTCACCTCTGCCCATAGACTCAGTGGGGGGAACTCAGGGTTTCAGTTCCCTGCCTTTCTGACTTTGGGAGGCAGGGGGGTGGGGAGGTCAGAGTTTCAGCCCTGCACTGCTCCCGGCTTCGAGGGAGAGAGGGGACCTTGGGGTTTCAGACCTGTGCTGCTCCTGGCTTTGGCGGAGAAAGGGAGAGAGGGGAGCTTGGGGTTTCAGATCCGTGCTGCTTCCACCTTCAGCGAGGGTGGGGAATTTGAGGTTTCAGCCCTGTGCTGCTCCTGGCTTGAGGGGGGAGGGGAGTTTGGGGTTTCAGCCCCATGGAGGAGGGGGTGCGCCAGAGATGGGACTTCAGCCCCACGTTGCTCCTGGCTTCAGCCCCTGCAGGGGCACATCAGGGATGGGGCTTTCAGTCCTGCACCACTCCTGGTTTGAGCCCCATGGGGGGCGGGGAGGTGATGGGGCTTGGGGTTTCAGCAGTGGGGCCCCCAGGGAGGTCCGCATACCCCCAGTTGAGAACTGTGGGTCTAGATCAATTTACAAACACCAGAGGACCAGGAGCAGAAATAAAACCATAAATCCACAAGCTATTTTTGCAACTAAAAATTCTGCATCCTGTCAACTCCTTTTAAAAAGTAAAACGTGTTCTTGATCTTTAAGATGTAGGACTTTAAGCAACCGCTTTGAAGCTAGTTACATGAGAGTCCCACAAGTCATATGAAACAGAGATCTGAAAACTGGCTACACGTAATTCAGGCAATCCAGATGAGTGAGGGAGTGATTCACTACTTGTGTCATCTAAATCTGAAAATAGAGAAACTTGGCACATATGCCAGCATTTCACCAGAAGCAACACAATGTACTGGCATTTTTGTATGTTTCTAAATCATGCCCCCATTCCTTTTCATCTTTGGTCTTTATAAGATCACCTCTGAGGCTTGAAAATGAAATCTGTTCCCTTGACACCTTCATCTTTCCTTCACAGTAGTTTCTCGTTTGCTCATGATAGCCAAACATATTTACAGTCAAAGGAGAAACGGGAAGCTCTGAAGCATGCTCCGTCCGCTGCTCAAAGTGTCCCTGATACCCAGAGTTATGGGTCCACATGTTTAGACGGATGGATAATTGTCTCATTGTTACCTTGTGCTGGCTACACCAGGGGTAGCAGAATTTATTTCAGTAGTGCCGCCTTCATATTTGTAAATTGGGCAGTAAGTACTGATGTTTGATGATCTGTCATGGGAACTCACACTCGCACATCGGGGAGTCCTTGATTTGTCCATTTGTGCATTAGATATCAGCATCAACCACACTTGGTTTGAATTTGGTTCAGATGATCATGGAACGTCAAACCCAGGAACCTTCTGTATGGGATCTGGCACAAGGTGCTTATTTTTTAAGTCTTGTTTAGCCCAATCTGCTTTCTAAGCCTCCTTCTGATCAGATGCTGATGCTACTCCTGATGTAACCATTTGGCTCGATCAACTCAGGACCTCCCAGAGGATTCAGGGGGCCTGGGGCAAAGCAATTTTGAGGTCCCCTTCCGTAAAAAAGTTCCAATACTATAGAATACTATATTCTTATGGGGGGCCCTGCAGGGCCCAGGGCAAGTTTGCCCCACTTGTGCACCCACTCCGACCCCCCCACCCCCAGCGGCTCTGGAAAATAAACATTTAAAAACCTTCTGCATCTTCGGCACAAACACCAGTTTTGAGAGAACTTCTTTTCAGTCACTTTTACAAGGCATCAACTTGGTTCTCAGCATCAGCTAGTGCTAAAAGGCACTAAAGCTCATTAAAAGGTTGGACAAAATTTTCCATCAAAACTTTTTTGGATCAAAAACTAGGGGTTTTTTAAAAAGCAGAAAAAAAAATCATGGACAATGTCTGCTTTTCCTCAAAAAATTGTTGTTTTTTATTTTAAAAATTGAGAAGCTGAAATTAGTCTGCCAAAACCTGAATATGATTTGGGGTTTCAGAACTGTGTGGCCAAATATTTGCTGCTTGCTGTGTTGATTGATTAAAGAAACAATAAAAAAAAATTCTGCTTAAAAAAAAAATCCAAAACTTTTGAGCCACCTTAGCTTGAGACCAAATGCCTGAGCCCATCCAGTCAGAGATTTTTTCCAGTTTTCTAATACTCTACTGGCTTCCTTGTCTCATATGTCTCCATAACTTTGGGTTCATTTAGGTTAGAACATAAGAATGGCCATACTGGGTCAGACCAAAGGTCCATCCAGCCCAGTATTCTGTCTTCCGGCAGTGACCAATGCCAAGTGCCCCAGAGGGAGTGAACCTAACAGGTAATGATCAAGTGACCTCTCTCCTACCATCCATCTCCACCCTCTGACAAACAGAGGCTAGGGACACCATTCCTTACTCATCCTGGCTAATAGCCATTGATGGACTTAACCTCCATGAATTTATCTGTTTCCTCACAAACTGGAGATGGTTACTGTGGGTTTGTCTTTAGTATAGCTTATGTACATACTCCACGAACTGAGCATTTGAGCTTGTTCCAGAATCTGGGATGAGCCTATGATGTGAAAACAGAAATCCTCAAAATAGCACATGCATGTGAATGGACACAGGGTGCTAAATTAAATTAATGCAAGGGGTCTCAAACTGGGGTTTGGGACCCCTCAAGGAGGTCATGAGGTTATTACTGGGGGTCGTGAGCTGTCAGCCTGCACTTCAAATCCCACTTTGCCGCCAGCATTTATAATAGTGTTAAATATATAAAAAACTGTTTTTAATTCATAAGGGGGGGGGTTGCACTCAGAGGTTTGCTATGTGAAAGAGGTCACCAGTACAAAAGTTTGAGAACCATTGAATTAACCCCTCTGGTGCCTCGGGGAATGCAGGGGAGGGGGGGTCTCCCTTGGTAGGGTTGGGAAGGAGGTAGGTGGTGTAGGATATTGCTCTTCTCATGTGATCCCTCCCCCATGGCTCTCTTGGCTCTATCACTGTTCATTTAAAATTAGCCACTTTAGATTAAGCTGCCCTCCCCTGACATGAATCTCCCTATGGCACTGAAATTAAATGTAGACTATCATTTGGCATTAGAGAAGTGAAAGGGATGGTAGTCCTAAGGGAAAAGATAACCGCTTGGCTATTTGTGTTAAATAGCTGTCTGCAAGCCTCAAACTGCTGAATGAGCTTTAGGGTAGGGAAAGCTGTGCCTCCCCAAACAGCCTGGCCCTGCCTCCTGTCCGACCCCCACCCACTTCCAGCCCCCTGACTGCCCCCCGTCAGAATCTCCGACTCATCCTGCTCCTTGTCCCCTGACCACATGCCCAAGACCCCCTCCAACCACCACCCCAGGACCCCACCCACCATGAACCCACCCGCTCCCTGACCCCTATCCACCCCCCTGCTGAGTCCTAACAGACCCCCGGAACACCCACAATCCAACCTCCTGTTCCTCTTCTCCTGAGTGGCCTCCCCACAATCACTGCCCCCTCCCTGTCCCCTGACTGTCCCCAGGACTCCCTGCCCTTTACCCAACCCCCCAATCCCTTTACCCTACTGCTTATCCCCTGCTCTCGTGGAGCCTCAGCGAGCCGCATTCAGGAGCGGCCCTGGAAAGTACTGCAGCGGCGTGGCTCCAGCGAGACCTCAGCTCCCACCGCTCGGCCACAGCTTGCAGCTCACCCCCTTGCCACATGGCTCTGAGCAGCAGGAGCTCAGGTCCTGGCGGAGCCGCTTTAGCTCTGTCCAGGGCTGCTCCTGGGCGTGGCGCACTGAGGCACCGGTGGATGGGGGAAGGCGGAGGCAGGAGAGGAGCCTCAGAGGTTCTCATTGGGGCTCCTGTGGGGCCTGGGGCAAATTGCCCCACTTGTCCCCCACCCCCACCCCTCACCGGGCGGCCTTGGATCAACTTCAGGTGAAATTGTAGTTGCTGCTCTACACCAGCCATATGAAAGAAGCAGCAGCTCCTAGCCCCCTTTGACTGCCCATGCAGCCGGTCAGAGTTGTTCAGGCGCGGACCTGGCTCTGGTGCTAGTAGAGCCCTTGGGAGCAGCCACTGGCACACAGCCCCACCCAGGAGGATGGCCTGCTGAGGTGAGGGGGTGGAGGTGATGCTATCTCCCTGGACCCTGCTGTGCAGAGCTGGCTCGAGCCCTGCCAACCCTTACTGCCACAAAATAGAAGTCAAACTATGCCCATGCCCAAGGATCCCACCCCTGGCCCCAAGTCCCCTCAGTCCCTGCTGGGCCCTGGAGTTTTTATAGCGGGAGGGGGCGGGTGCTCAGAAGGAAGATGGTTAAAAACTCCTAATCTAGGCTGCATATATTTTTGGAAAATCTTTCAATCATTACTTGCTTCATTTGGACAGTTAATCTCCTGAACAGCATATCACTGCTAACATGCAGGTCCTTGACTGACATGGAGTTCATGGTTCCTGTGGAGTTTAGGACTACAGGAAGGGGGTATAGTGGTGCATTCTTCCAGGACACATACTATTCATACTATTTCATGTACTTGAGTACATTTGCCATATCCTTTTTTGCAAAACAAAACAAAACTTTTCACTGGGTTTGCACTATAGAACAAACATTTGATAGCTTTGCTCTGCCGTGGAAGGAGGCCTTGTGGCTGAAGTCCTCCAGTGCTGGCTGACTTCCAATGCATTTGCAAGCTCTATCCTACATAAGACTTAAATGTTTATAAGAGAATATTTAAATAAAGATGATACACAGAGTTTGATGAGTCAGTTATTAGTCATTGGGGGTAACATACAGAGTATAGGGGATGCTGGTATTTGGTTATTGGTTAGCATATAATATATACAGTCTGTAATGTACCCAATGCGGGGTGTACTGTGGGTGGGGTCAAGATACAGTAGGGGAGCAGTGAGGGTACATCTCTCATATAATGGGTTACACATAGCCATGATTAGAGTAGGCGGGCCAGGTAATGGGGACAGGTTGACCCTCACATGGTGGAATCCAGGTCGGTGGGTTCAGGACTTAGGGGATATAGTTTAGTAGAGGGGTTTTAAGGGTTTCCCCCTCCCCCCCCCCCGTGGGTGCATGAAGCCACGACGGCTCACTCCTGGTATTGGCGGTGGCCGGTGATGTGTTCAATGTAAAAGTCCCTAGACCACCGGATAGTGTCCGAGACCATCAAACGTCTCATGAGTCGCGCATAGTGATGGCCCACCCCACAGGCCCTAAGTACACTACTCTAAGAATAACCCCCTTTGCTTACTCTTTCAGATGTTAGAAAGATACCCAATCTCATCTAAACAGTGGATGTCACTAGTAAGAGAGTGGGCTTTTTGTTTCTAGTGTTTTCACAGTAATTCCTCTTTCACTAACTTACATCTGAAACAAGGTATCGCTATTCTAATAAATGTTTTTGGCTTTATTGCAGTGGATCAGTAGAGAAGCATAACTTGATCATAAGATAAAAGGATACATATTTTCTCTTTCTAAGGGTATGTCCACACTACCTGTTGGATCAGCAGGTAGTGATCGATCTATTAGAGATTGATTTATCACATCTTATCTAGATGTGATAAATCGATCCCCGAACGCGCTCCCCATTGACTCCGGAACTCCACCAGGGCAAGAGGCGGAAGCAGAGTCGACAGGGGAGCCGCGGCCGTCAATCCCGTGCCCTGAGGACGGGAGGTAAGTCAATCTAAGATGCGTCGACTTCAGGTACACTATTCTCATAGCTGAAGTTGCATATCTTAAATTGATCTCTCCCCCCCACATCTCCAGTGTAGACCAGGCCTAAGTGTCTTGTTTCAGGAAGTCCAGAAACATGATCAGGTTTTGTTTTCCTTTTAATTAATGCTGATTATCTGAAAGTTTCTTCAAACTTAAAGTTGAAATGTTTCTCTAACAGTGTACATTGACTCTTCGTTTTAAGATTAGCATGAAAAAAGTCTCATTTTCAATCACTAAATATGTCGTCATATATTTAAAACTGCATTTGTGAATCTGTCAAAATGAACTAGACTATGAAATGATAAAGATATGTGAATGTCCTTATATCAGTGATTCTCAATTATTTATCATTGTGGGTCACATCCAATACAACCTATATGGCCCTGAGGATGTCTCATGGGCCGCAGCTGTGTGCTGATTGGACCACAGGTTGAGAACCTCTCCTTATACTATAAACAAATTAAAATGTACTCCATCAATTGGACTTGAATCTTACTCCGGGCTTATGCCTCCTAGCGTCACCAATTAATGTTGACTGCAGTTACATTTGTAGAGGTGACAGTACTCAAGCAAACTCTAAAGAAGTACCTCTATAACCACGTTGTTTTGGAAGCCCTACATCACTGTTTTTGACTAGTCACTTTACAATTAAAATAAAAACCAAATGATTAAATCCTCTGTTTTCATTTTTAAAATAAACTGTTGTATAAAGGGCCCACATTTGCTCCTCCTGTTATCTACACGCACATATTCTCTTCCAGAGAAACAGTGAGGTCTACTAGCAGACTGAGCATGAGACCAGGATCCCAAGTAGTCCTGTGTTCTAATGACATCACTGTCACTGACTCACTGTGTGGCCTTGTGAAAGTCGCTGAGCTTCTGTGCCTGCATCGCCATCTGCAAAATGAGGTCTGCAGCTACTGAATATGAATATTATTACAAATGGCAAATATTCCCTTGTGGAGGGAGGAGGGGAGATTGTTTCAGACAATGCCCAAAATTTTCAAACTTGGATACTTAACATTAACCTTCTAAATCTATATCTGGGAAACTAAATAGAAATGACCTAATTTTCAAAGATGGTAAGAATCTGCAGCTCACATGGGTTTTGGTGAGACTTACAGATGCACAACACTTGGGAATATCAGGCTATTCCTGTGTAGGTGCCTAAATATAAGTTTAGGAGCCTAACTTTAGGCACCAGGCAACATTTGGCCAATTTTCTACTTTCCTTTTTTTTAGAACTGTTTTTCTTATGGTGAACTAATGCAATCATATTAAGTTCTCAAATTACACTTCCACAAATGTTTTAAAATAGACAAATCCTGTACATAAATGTGAAAGATTGCTGGTTGACTTATTTTGACCACAAAGCTTGAGTATTGCATTTAAAAAGTATCACATCAGTCTGTCGTCTTCTTAGGCTCATTCATTTTTATGTAAAATTGTTGAGGCTTTTTTTATTGTTATCTGAAGAGGACACAACTAAGTTTTATTGTATTGTGATGCTTTTAATTAGCTATCTTTGTAGATGTTTCTGGTTTTAATATTTGTATTTATGGGGGTTGGATTACATATCTTTCTGTTATTTATTGGATTCATTTTATGATAATTGCGGAGGCCAAAAAGCTAAATTAAGTTAAAGAAACAAATGTAATATAAATACAAAACATGACAAATAATTCTACATGATATGTATTGTTTCATTATCAATCAAAGTGGGATTTGTAATTTAGTGTTTCAGTTCTTTGTTGGAAAACCATGATGGGGCTATTGACCATTAAGTCTTAAATGTCTCATAACTTCTGGGCCATGTACCAAAGAGATAACATTTGTAAGTTTACAAATGCTGAAGGTTTAACCTGAAAGGACAGATTACATATGTGTATCGCAGCCAGTCTGAATTGTCTAAAAGTGACATACATCTCGGCCAAAATGAAAAAACCTGTATCAAAGGAATAGCTTAAATGACTACTATTGATTAAAATAGTACAAATGTGAATTTAATAGCCTGACTTCAAGAGTGGAAACTCATTTCTGTATTGAGAAATGTATATCCTGTACTGCCCAGCCCACACTGGACAATACAAATATATTAAGTCCATGATTCCTTTAAGCGAGTAATATGACAGTTTATTATTTTAGATAGTTACTCAGACATTTCAACTTAAACTCACTGGATTATATGAAACAGTAAAACAAGTGTTAACTACAAAGAGAGAGATTTAGATAAGGGTAAAATAAAGATAAAATGCTTATTAGTATCTATTTAAGAAACTAACTTTGTTGCAAAGCAAACTTTCTCACCAAATATTTCGAGCAAGGTTACTGACCAAACTCTTCAGATCAGGATCCCTCCCTCAGAGTCCAATGACTGTTTCTGTGTGTCTTCTCAGGTGAATAGAATGAAGTAAGCGAGGCGGGGGGAAGTTGGGGGAGAGGGCAGGAACGGCGCCAGGGTTTTTGGCTCTCTAGGCGCAGGGCCGGCTTCCCGGTCCCGCAGCTCCGGTGGACCTGCTGCAGGCATGCTGGCGGATGCTCCACCAGAGCCGCAGGACCAGCGGACCATCCGCAGGGACGCCTGCACGAGGTCTACCGGAGCAGTCTGCCGCCTTTCCAAATCCTGGTGCCCTACGCCTAGATGGAAGCGCCGGCCCTGGGAGAGGGGCATTGTCCCTCCTTTTTTACAGTTTCAGTCCCTTTCTTGAAAAGCATTTCCAGTTGATGCCTAGGAGACAGAGTGTATGTCAGGGGTTCTCAAACTGAGGGTCAGGACCCCCTCAGGGGGTCGTGAAGTTATTACATGGGGGGTTGCAAGCTGTCAACCTCCACCCCAAACCCCGCTTTGCCTCCAGCATTTATAGTGGTGTTAAATATATAAAAAAATATTTTTAATTTATAAGGTAAGATCGTACTCAGAGACTTGCTATGTGAAAGGGGTCACCAGTACAAAAGTTTGAGAGCCACTGGTCTATTTGGAAGGATGTTCCCTGATGGTTTTTTTATATATTTGTCTGTCTTTCTTTTTCCCTCCCTGCTTAATGACTCTGTTTACTGCTTAAATTGAAATTTAGGCAAGCACACATTCCTTCCTTTGTTTAAAATGGACGTGACTTCTTCCGGGCGGGACTATGTGATGTGGAACATGTGTTAATAACATAATACAGGGGAATCTTATAACTTCTTAGCAGCATTGCCAAACGTGTGCTTTCAGGACAATGCTGACCAGCAAATTAGGAGTTTTAAAATATCTAACAAGGAACAACTTTGTACAAAGAATATTACAATAATATATATGATGTGAGTACAGGGTTGTATTCCATCATTATGTCAAAATAAAGTTAAAAAATAAAGGCAGTAAATGTTATTTCTTGTTCTTATTTAGAATTATACCAAATCCTACAAGAAGAGTCTCTAAGAAGACCTTCTACAGAAGGAGCATATAGTTCTTCCTCCAGAGCCAGAGTCCCATTAGCATCTTAAAAATATTTAGGATTTATCTGCATTGTGGATTTGCCCTGGTTCCAGCTGTGGGGTAGTCAGCCACTACTGCAGGTTTCTAGTGTAGACAAGCAAATCTGCCATTTGAACTGGTAGTTATTTCTGCTTGAAATTGAGATAAGATACACTGGTAAAAGTTGTGACTTTTAGCAGTTTACCTTGTCTGTGGTGGTACAGCTATTCCAGTGGGTGAAATTGGGTCAGATCCCTAGTTTACACAAGGCCTTAGCTTGGTTATAATTTAAAAAAATTCTTAGGTCTGTCCAAAATAGCACAGATTGCAAAGTCCTAACTTTGGGCCCATTCCTGTGAACACCCCACAGCGGGCATAGGATTTGCTACCAGAGGAGTAAGCTCACTGAAAGCAATAGGATTATCTATCGTTGTCAGCACCATACTCTGTATTAAGTACTTGCAAGGGGATATTTGTGGCAACATAGTACCTGTGGTGTATGGATTTTTATTTATTTTACAAGGTTGCCTCACCAGTTACACCTGGTCGCAGTACAATTTTGTTTTTCGTTTTATGAGTATTTAGAAAAATCAGCGAAAGCTATTAGGATGTCAGAGGGCTAACTCAACTTAAGTCTGATATTGCAGTATATATGCGGTGGAAACATCAATAGATTCATTCCAAGGTAAAATTATCTAGTTCTGTAAAGTAGAATGCTACTGTGTGTATAGCTGAGTAGTGGAAATAATTGCCTCATGTTAATTGGATAATATCCAGTAGTAGCCCAGCTGTAATTCCTAAGCAGTGTGTGACTCATATGGCCACTAAAATCTAAATGAAGTGTATTTGTCATGCTACAGTCCTATAGGATTAATAGCACTTGGATTCCTTTGATCTGATTTATGCCAACAATATTAAGTTGCCAGTATTTCTTTTTATTGTCCTTTGGGCTTTTTTTTCCTGGCTCTGTAAGCCTCGTATCTTATTTTTTGGAAACTGAGCTGAGACATGACACACACTTCTGGCCTGTATTACTAGCTCTGGCAGAGTTGAAAAGTTCTTTGCAACCTTTATAGGTAGGCATGGATGATAGCTTACATCAAGTATAGCAAAAAGTATAGTACAATATGTAGAACTTTCCCACTTTTTTCTTTCTCTTTTGGGATTAGTAAACATTCTGTTTGCTTTTTGTACTAATAGATGAACTGTGAAGTCTTTCTAAATTTTTGTAATTCACTTGCAGTCCCTAATAAATGTGTATAGACACTCTGACATTTTAAAACAAAATATTTGAAAGAGATCCTTTTGTCATTTATCTACATAGTGAAATTTACCATCTCTAACTCCCCCTGGGAGTCATTTCATTAAATAACTTTGAGCTGGAACTTGTTCCTGGTTTTATGGTTTCTTTTATGCAACTGTATTTATTTAGCGTCTCTGGTGTGTATGGCACTTTTCAGACATGGAAGGAGACTGGTTCCCCATCCAAAAGCTTTACAATCCAAATGGAAAATTAACTGGGGGTAAGAGGAACAAATACAGCATGAACGGAAAACCATTCATTAGTGATGAGACATACAATTTTGTTAATTTTTCTCTTAATTTAATTTTGTGTGAATTGTACTGTGAGCCATAAACAAAGGATTATGAGGTGAAAATAAGTACAAAGGGTGACAGTTCATGGTGCAAGGCTTGCCTAAAGAAATGAGCTCTTCAGTGAGGTTGGATAGACATGATTGAGTATACTCGGTGTAGGGAACAGGGTGAAGGGCAAGGGGGCTACCAAGAGAATTATGCTTATCTTTGCCTTTCTGTATTTTTCTTTTTTTCCACTTATTTTCCTGTTGTGCTATGAACCTTATTGTAAGTTATTAATTATTATTATTACTTTTGTTGGCTGAGATTTTCAAAGGGAGTTTGGGGCGCAGTTTGAATGCTTAACTCCTTTGAAAAGCCATGTTCTTGATATTTGTCTCTTCTGCAGAAAGTCCTCTTCCTCACATGTTTATAATCTATAGCATGCTATAAATTTTGGAAGAGATTTTAAACCTCATGATTCTGGATTTTAAGACAATCTCTGTTAGGGATTAGAAGGGGATCTGATGGTGGGGTGGGGGACCTTTTATCCCTCATCAGTGACTAAAGGGTTCTTCCACTTTCCTCCGAATCATCTGTTGTTGATCGTTGTTAGAGATGGGATTCTGGGCTAGATGGACTTCAGGGCTGATCAAGTCTGGCAGTTCCTATATTCTTAGTACATGTGTATCTATAGCTAAATCATCATCTTTCTGAGATAATGTCTGTAATGGTCTGTCTATCTATTATAGGTTAGAGAGTTGCCTAAATTGTCAACTTCAGAAGCTTAAGTGATGGGGAAAATAGCTATGCAGTGCCATCTCAACTTCAAAAGGGAGGCCAGAAGTTGGCATTGTCTGTGAAGTGCCTGTCTGAACAAAGGATATGTGTGTAGATAGATAGGCTTGGCAGAAAGGAGGCACAGTGAAGTAGTGTGAACATGCCTGTTCATACAGTTGTCGCATCTGTATAGCTAATCCTTTTGTAAGGCATATGATGGGCATAGCACAGTGAGGACATCCGATATGTGCTGGAAGAAGAGAGCCAACCATGGAAATAGTGAGGGGTGACATGTATATAGTAACAAAATCTGTAATAACCGTAGAAAAATAGGATAATGCTATGTTACTGCCAGTTTTTATCTGTA
The DNA here is from genome assembly GCF_003597395.2 of Chelonoidis abingdonii. NCBI lineage: Eukaryota > Metazoa > Chordata > Testudines > Testudinidae > Chelonoidis > Chelonoidis abingdonii. Next base: position 54,820,354 of record NC_133775.1, on the reverse strand, counting down.
GCTTGAAATTTAAGTTGATATATAATTCTTTACATTTTGTTAGAGGAAAAAAGTGGTTAGGTGGATTTAATCTAAGAACAATTATTGTAGGACTGAGTCATTCGGTGATGTTTGAGCAAAGTTTAAACATCACAAAACCTGCCCATTGTGTTCTCCCCTCTAGCATTCTTCTAGCAATTGTCGTATGAAAATTATTTAATTGTTATCTCCCTTCACGCAGCCCTGGCATCTCATCCTGGCCTTCTGTTTTGTTCCTTCCCTGTAGCCACCTGTTCCTCCACCTTCTGTTTAGACTTTCCTTTAATTATGCAGTGCATACACATTCAGCCCATTTTAAAAATTATTATTTAATGATACAACAATAAACCCATAACAGTGCTGGATTACAGGCTCACAACTTCTAGCAATTAGTATAGATTCATGGTTAGTGACACAATTATGGCACTTGGTTAGCTGTAAAATTAACCCTCAACAAAACTATTGTCTTACAATGTAACATGCGTTAGGGCCACAATTCAGGAAAGCGCTTAAATATGTGCTTAAATTCCATTATGGACCTAAGCACATGCTTAAAGTTAAGCAAGTGCTTACATGTTTTACTGAATCAATATTCCAGTCTGTACAGATCATTTAATTTAAAGTTTAAGTTACTGTGTATTTGCATGTCTCTTCAAATGAGAAAAAAAAATATTCCAAGGTCTCAGTGGGGCTGCTGCTGCTTGATATATGATTAAATGATTGCATATTTTAAAGCAAATTTTTATCATTTTAGAATATAATAGAAAATTTCACAGATCTAAATCATTATGGTTAGAAGTATCATAGATTGGACCAGACATTGTTCTTGATAGCGCTGAGTTAATTAAATCAGTTCTGTTGAGAGAAGTACCCACCACGCAGCTGCAGGGGGGAAGGGTTCTAGTAGTAGTCTTCTTCAAAAAACAAATAAATAAATAAATAATCCTTTTTAGAAGAAAGGAGTAGGATGCTCTGCATTCTCAACTGGGATTTCAACTTGCATAAAAATGTAAACAAGAAATAATAATTTGAAGGGATGTAGTTGATGTGTTTATTAATCTGTACAATGCAATGGCAGACCTTATTTGTATCTCTCTTCCTACATGTACATGCTCTTTCTCAATATGCTCCAGATTTGGGGGTTTATCTTAAATGATTATTTGCTTATTGTTTGTTGTTAGATTCGTTAAAATACTAAAAAGAGCACCTATTCATGTGCTGTAGGCATCCTTGGCATAAATTCAAAATACATTGCATGGAACAAAAGTGCACCAGTCAGTTCAATATAGCCCACCCCCAGCAACTCAACTCCTTAGAGCATATCTACACCAGTTTGGGGCAACTTGCAGCCCATCAGGGTAATCTGATCGCGGGCTGCGAGATGTTTGGTTTTTGTTGACCGTCCGCAGGGACGGCCCCCTACAGCTCCCAGTGGCCGCAGCTCGCCATTCCCAGCCACTGGGAGTTGCGAGGAGCCATACCTGCAGACAGTCAACATCAGCAAAATGTCTCACGGCCTGCAATCAGATTACCAGGATGGGCCACAGGTTGCCCACCACTGATCTACACTGTAATCACAATGGGAGGGCAGGTTGTGTAGCCATTCCTGAGCTAGTTTTAATCTAGCTAGCTAGAGTGTTGGTATCAATGAAGCCTCAGCTGTGTTCGAGTAATTACTCAGTATTCCATGCAGGCTTATTAGTCTTATAAGAATGTATTTAGTGTTTAGACTCTATGAAATAGTTGTAAGTTGCTGCATGCATTAATCTCACTTACAATATCTGTATTCCATGCTACAAGAAAATATGTAAGTTTTGCTTTATAACCTTTGAAAATGTTTGCTCTGAACTAGTTAACTAAGGCATGGAAATTGTCACCCCTCTCTGCCCCAATCCAGAAGGACTATCAAGAAACATTGCAATACAAAGGATTGGTTAATGGCCCTATCAGACTTGGGAAATGATCCATGCAAGGAAGCTGTGGGCTTGGAAGCTGAATGAAGGAATTAAACAAAGCCACAGGAAAATTTCCATCTTTTTGGTTGTTTGAACTCTGAAGGGCCAGAGATTCTGAATTGCCAGAGATCTCCAGGGGCTGCCTCCTAGGTCCACCCCGAAAGACACTTTGAATCGACACATCAGTACAACTCTATCATTCTTAAGATTTAGATGGTAACACACATTTTTGTGTATATGTTTGCTTGCTTTAACCTGTACATAACTCTTATTCCGTTTTCCTAGTTTATAAACCTTTAGATAGTTTGTTACAGGACTGGCTACAGACATTGTCTTTGGTGTAAGATCTAGAATACCAATTGATCTGTAGTAAGTGACTGGTCTCTTAGGACTAGAAACAATCTGAATGTGGTGTGATTTTGATATAAGTGACCATTTATCACTAGTCCAGTTTGTCTGGGTGGCAAGATAGACTGGAGAGTCTAAGAGGACTATCTCTGACTCCATGGTAAGTCTGTTATAGTGATCCAGGAGTTCATATTTGTTACTGACGTGGTGAAATCTAATTATAGAACTCACTACCAGTTTGGGGTGTCTGCCCTGGTTTTAACAGTCTGCCTTGATATAGGTGCTCATAGTCATGAGCCACTCCAGACAGCATGACAATATCCTCCTTTGATAGTAACAATTCTTGCGGATAGGGGCAAAGCAGTAGATGTCATATACCTTGACTTTTGAAAGGCTTTAGATACTGTCTCACATGACCTTCTCATAAGCAAAATGGAGAAATGTAGCCTAGACAAACTACTATGTGGTGGGTGCACAACTGACTGGAAAACCATATTCAGAGAGTAGTTATCAGTGGTTCACAATCGAGCTGGAAGGGCATGTCGAATGGGGTCCTGCAGGGATCTGTCCTGGGTTGGGTTCTATTCAATATCTTCATAAATCCATTGGATAATGACAGAGAGAGTACACTTATAAAGTATGTGAACGATAGCGAGCTAGGAAGGGTTGCAAGCGCTTGGGAGGACAGGAAGTTCAAAATGATTATAACATACTGGAGAAATGGTCTGAATTAAATAGGATGAAATTCAATAAAGACAAATGCAAAGCACTATACTTAGGAAGGAATAATCAATTTCACAGATAAAAACCAGGAAATTGCTTTCTTGGAACGATGCTGAAGAAAAGGTTCAGGAGGTTATAGAGGCTCACAAAATAAATATGGGTCAACAATGTAATACTGTTGTAAAAAAAAAAAATGAACATCATTAAGGTTGCATTAGCAAGAGTGTTGTAAGCAGGACACAAGAAGTAATTCTTCTGCTCTACTCTGCTCTGATTAGGCCTCAACTGGAGCATTGTGTCCAGTTTTGGGCACCACGCTTTAGGAAAGATGTGGACAAATAGTAGAATGTCCAAAGAGCTAAACAAATGATTAAAGGTCTAGAAAACATGACCTATGTGGAAGGATCGAAAAAACTGGGTTTTTTTAGTCTGGAGAAGAGAAAACTAAAGGGGGACATAAGTGTTCAAGTAAGTAATAGATTGTTATAAAGAAGAGGGTGATAAATGTGCTCATTAGCTACTGACGACAGGACAAGAAGTAATGTGTTTAAATTGTAGCAATGGAGATTTAGCTTTGTCTAGACAATCACTTTTGTCTGTCATACAACATGACCAACATAGGTTACACTGCCAAAAGCATCAGTGTGGACAGCACTGTGTCAGCAGGAAATGCTCTCTCGCCAACGTAGCTACCACCACTCGTTGGAGGTGGTTTAATTATACCAACATGAGAACTCTCTCCCGTCATCATAGAGTAGCTACACGGGAGACCTTATGGCCATGCAGCTCAGTTGGTACAGCTGTGCCTCAGTGAGGTCTCTAGTGTAGACATAGCCTTCGTTTAGACATTAGGAAAAATTCCTAACTATAAGGGTAGTTAAGCACTGGAACAAGTTACCTATGGAGATTGTGGAATCTCCGACACTGAAGACTGTTAAGAATAGGTTAGACAAACACCTGTTATGGATGATCTAGATCATGGGTGTGCAAAGATTTTGGCCTGAGGGCCACGTCAGGGTTGCGTGACTGTATGGAGGGCCAGGTAGGGAAGGTGGTGCCCCCCAAATAGCCTGGTGCCCACCCCTATTTGCCCCCTCCCACTTTCCGCCCCCTGACTGTCCCCCTCAGAACTCC
>NC_133775.1:54781826-54816151 GCF_003597395.2 Chelonoidis abingdonii | reverse complement strand
TAGGGCAAACAGTAGATGCTAATACCCTGACCTTTGAAAGGCTTTAGAATGCTCACCAGTGACCCTTCTCATAAGCAAAACTGGAGTACCAACTGTAGCCTAGACAAACTTACTATGTGGTGGTGCGACCCAACTTTGACTGGACACCTATATGCAGAGATAGCTTATCAGTGTTGCAGAATCGAGCTGGAAGGGCATGTCGGAATGGGTTCCGGCAGGAATTCTGTCCTGTGCGTTGGCTGTTCTATGTCCACACCCATCTTCCATAAAGCCATTGCGATATGACAAAGAGTACACTTAAAAGTATGCCTGAACATATCCAGCGTGAAGCGGGTGCAACGCTTGGTTACGGGACACGGAAGTTCAAAATGACTATACATATGACGAAATGGTCCTGAATTAAATCAAGGATTGAAATTCATAAAGACATGCCAAAGCACTATACTTAGGAAGGACATCAATCATTCACAATAAAACCAGCGAAAATTGTTTCTGATACGATCTGAAGAGAAAAGGTTCAGAGTTAATGAGCGCACAATATATGGCTCACAACTGTATACGTTATAAAAAAAAAATGACCAACATCACCTCTAAGTTGCATAGCAAGATGTAAGCAACACAAGAAGTAATGCTTCTGCTTACTCTGCTCTGATTAGCCTCATGAGCATTGTGTATCCAGTTTTGGGCACCACGCTTTAGGAAAGATGTGGGACAAATGTAGAATGTCCCAACAGAGCTAAACAAATGGATTAAAGTCTAAACATTGACTATGGGAAGGATCGGAAAAAACTGGTTTTTCTTAGTCTGAGAAGAACACTAAAGCGAGACATAAGTGTTCAAGTAAGTTACATAGATGTTATAAAGAATAGGGTGATAAATTGTGCGATGAGCACTGGACGACAGACAAGAAGTCAAGTGTAACGTATGTAGTCAATGGAGATTTAGCTTTGTCTAGACAATCACTTTTCTGTCATACAACATGCAACAGTTCACTGCCAAAAGCATCAGTGTGGACAGCCACTTTCAGCAGTGAAAATCCGACTTCTCCGCCAACGAAGCTACCACCACCGTTGGAGGTTGTTTAATTATACCAACATAGAAAACCTCTTCTCCCGTCATCATAGAGTAGCCTTACACGGAGACCTTATGGCCATGCAGCCTCAGTCTGGTAACAGCTGTGCTCATGAAGGTCTCTTATGAGACAACCTTCGTTTAGACATTAAAACAATTCCTAATTATAAGAGTATTAAAGCACTGGAAACAAGTTACCTAGGGAATTGAATTCTCGACACTGAAGACTGTTAAGACATAGGTTAGACAACTTCTCTTTGGCATGATCTAGACATGGGTGTCAAAGATTTTGGCCTGAGGGCCACCGTCAGGTTGGGACTTATGAGGCCAGGTAGGCGAAGGTGGCTGCCCCAAATAGCCTGTGCCCACCCCATTTGCCCCTCCCACTTTCCGCCCCTGACTTTCCCCTCAGAACTCCTAACCCACCAACCCCCTTCTGCTCACTGTCCCGCCGACTGCCCCCTCTCGGGACCCCCACCCCCATCAACCCCCCGCTACCTGTCCCCCGGACTCCCAACCCCTTCCACACTGTTGGCGGAATTTGGCAAACGTAAACCCGTCCTCCGCCCTGAACCACCTATGGCTAGTACTAAAGACAGCCTCTCAGCAAGCATTAAAAGAAGTCCAGCTTGACCAAGCAGGAGCGGGAGCGGGTTTAGGTGCCACTGAAAGGGCCAGCTGACCCGCATCCTTCCTCAGTACAGCAATTTGTGACAGTGCTTATATATGCAGTTTAAAGGTAGGATATGCCAGAATGTCTATTGCTGTCCAGTGCGAGTCTGAAACCAACAACCCTAGTTAATGCATAATCAGAAGTACCTCTTGCTCCATGCAAACTCTACACTGAACAAGGTTTGTTTTAAAAGGACGTGTCATTCTAATTACTCTAACTGTATTAAATAAGGACTCTTTTACTTCTCCTCTATACATCTTGCCATCACCGCACCGCCCAGATGGAAATTTGGCCACCGAAGCCTGCACTGTGCAACCGAGAGCCCAACACTCGCTTAGTAATCGTCAAGAGGTTGGGTGTTTTACTAACTTGTAGCAGACATGGATAAGATGCTTGAGACTAGTAGTTTAGCTTTAAGGTGAAAGCACTCTTGGGTCCTGTCTTGTGCCAGCCATCTAATTCAGTCGGACAGCCAGGGTCTCCTGATTTATTTCCTGACCACCTCCTCGCACAGAGTAAAGTTACTACAGAGCTTTGGGTGAGAGAACCCCATAACACCCCCCCCACCCCGTACAGCCCCGCGGACTCCCACCCCTAGCCAGCTGCCTTCAGCTCCTCGTCCCCTCGACCACTCCCCCTCCCGGACCTCATCCCTAACTGCCCCCTGGGATCCTCCCCTTATTCAAACGCTGCTCCCTTCCTCTACTGCCCTCCCAACCATAGCCACATCCCTGCCCCTGACAGGCCCCCCTGGGCTCCCACTCCCAACCCTCCCTGTTCCCCATCCCCTACTGCCCCCCCCCCAGAATCTCCACCCATTCCACCACCCCATCCGCCCTGACTGCCCCCCAGGACCCACCCCGCTCCCTTACCCAACCCCCCACTCCCTGCCCCCTTACCAGCAGCAGGAGCTTACAACCACGACACCTGGCCAGAGCCAGCTGTGCTCCCCATGCTGCCCAGCGGGAGCGGTGGGCCAGAGTGCAGCCCGCGCGGCGGCGTGGCTACGGGAGAGGGGCTGGGGACTAGACTCCTGGGCTGGGAGCTCAGGGGCTGAGCAGGACTGGCCTGGGGGCCGTAGTTTGCCCATGGCTGATCTAGGTGATACTTAGTCCTGCTTCAATGCAGGGGACTGGACTATATGACATATTGAGGTCCCTTCCTGTCCTACATTTCTATGATTCTATGATTATCAAAATAGTTTTGCATACTAAAATTCCTTAAAAGCAATCAGGAAAAGCTCTTGTCTCTTGCTAGTTCTGATTATTTTATTTTAGTTTGGATTGTTGTAATAGGGCAGAGGACTGTGATACCCAAACTTGGACATATTTAACAACTTGAACCTACCTTGAGTATTGACAACATTGTCATGGTAGATAATGTTAGACAAGGTTTTAATAATCCTATTAAGAATAAACAATGAGCTAATTAAGTTTAAGGGAGTAATCCGATTATAGTATTGCAGCACTACAGTTAATACTGAGACAATACTTCCTTTCTAAATCCCTATTTTCTTTTAGTTATAAGTACCCTTCTACTCACACATTCTTCGTAAAAGTAAATGAGCCATGCAGAAAAATCTAATGTTGGTCTCTGCCTAGACATCAATAATATTAGCATTTAATGAAATACCAGCCATATTTTGAGAGTTCCTGTTGTAGAGAACCCCATTAAAGTTTACAGATGCTTTTCTTTTTCACTCAACTTAAAAAAAAAAAATAGTATGAGTTAAAACTAAATAGTCATCTATATAAGACTGAAATGAACTGGTACCTCTAACACTAAAAGAAATTTTGGTTTTGGAATAAGCTGCTTGAAAATGACACGTTTTGTTTGTGTGGCATTATATTTCTTGTCTTCTGAAAGACCCACCTGACTGTGATGCATGGACTGTTTGGAGGTGCAGGTCTTTTATTGCCTGCCCATCTTCATAGCTCCAGTAATTAGTTGACTTAACAATTGAGTGTCAGGGGTATGAAGACTGGTCTGGGCCTGACAATCTTTCAGCTCTAGAGAAGGTTCTTGAGTATCATAACCGCAAATTTATATTCCCGCTAAAAAGCTTGACCGTTTTACTGACCAGTTTTCCTTTTCTTCACCATTAACTCATCTCATCTTTTCAGCTATTACCGGCAGCTGAACAGATGATAATTTTGGCATAACAAACCCAAATAATGATTTACGGTAGCAGAATAAGTACATCTTGGGAAGACATTCTCCAGGAGACCCAGATATTTGAAGAGGCAGGAGCTGGGTGATTGAAAGAGTGAGGTTCTGTTAATCTGAATATGCCTGATGTGTTTTTCAAAATGAAGAATGTTTGGGCTTAGGATAAGTACTTGGACAGGAAAACTTCAAGTTCAAAAGGAGTCTGTGGAACAACCTGTACTTCCTGTATATCACACATTAGATTACAAGCCTCAAACGGGACTGCAGCTGACAGGAAAATGCAGTTTCTGCTCTAACACAATAGGCTAATCCTAATGTTTTTAGATACAGAAGTTCCTGGAATTATTTGGATTTATCTCGAATGAAGATAGTCCTTCATTTCATGCTTGCTCATGTTGGATACCTTCCTGTATTCTGCACTGTACCCAGCAGCCATAGCGTTTTTTATTTATTCTTTCTGAAATACATTATTTTGTTAGTAGTTCTTATTCTTGCTATGCTGAGGAGGCACATTCATTCTATATCTAGGCTCTTTGGAAAATCCCAAGAGAGTTAGGGGCTCATCTCTCACTGAAAATATTTCTGGTTTCAGCGGTTTGTGATGCTTTAAAACCATCAGACATTTGTCTTTCAGGCTAGTGTTTCTCATAGATATTCTCAGCTCAAAATAATTTATTGGAAGCGTAGACAAATCCATGTTTATATGTCTGGGGATTGGAGGTTCAGATAAAGGCAAATGTGTTCTTGGTGCAATACTAAGTGATTATTTCTGTCTTAAAGAACTCAAATGCAAAATCTGTATAAAACAATAAAATGATTGCACAAAAGACAAATAAATCAATGTTAAGATTCTCACAGTAACCTTAATTCTGCCCTTTGTGTATAATATAGTACACATGCAGTGCTTCATCTGCAGTAGCTAATAATTGTGTACTTTGCACTTTAATTTTACAGCTCTTTCAATCCAAGAATCTCAAAGTGCTTTATGAACTTTAATGTAGGCTAGTACCCCTCCCTCCTTATTTTCCTGTAAGACAAATAGGTTTCACTGAACCTGCTTAAGAGTATACCCTTACTAGACAATACCCTTTCTTAAGAAACCACCCCAAAGTATCCTACCTGTATTGAGAAGAATCCCCCATCTTTGTTAAAAGCAATGGATGTTTATCAGTCCTTTCTTATTATCCCCATTTTCCAAATGAGTAATTTAAGACACAGATTACATTGTGTTTCAGACACCATTTGTTGGGCTAAGTCAGTGGTCCTGGCCCCTGGGAAAGCACCCACCAAAATGCCACCGAATTTCAGCGGCATTTCAGTTAAGACTCCTCTCGATGACGCCGCTTTCCATCGACAAGTGACGTCATCGAGAGGCTTTGCTCCCGAATTTCGACGGCAAGTGGCCTCATCGAGAGGCATCGCCGCCGAAATTTGGCGGCATTTCGGCAGGTGCTCCACCGCCGCAGTGGTCCTTTGTCTGGTGCCCGCCAGACAAAAAGGTTGGGGACCACTGGGCTAGGTGCAGGAATCACTGAGGGAAATTCTATGTTCTGTGTTATGCAGAAGTTCAGTCTAAATGATCATTATGTTCTTGTCACAGCTCAGCATTGAACCTGTATATCTCCTTCCCGGCCCACCAAGGGCACCCACCTTTAGCCTCTTGGCTCCCTTCTCTTGGACAGGGACGCATATCTGTCACTCTCCTGATCAGGGATTTTCACAGTTCCCTGCCTACACTGTGATATCCCCAGCAAGCCAGACTGCCTAAGCAGGCCAGTGTCTGCACTTTGCTTTCTCTTCGAAGGCTATAAAGAGTATAATTGCCAGCAGTTATAAGTTACCATTCAGCCCTTTCTAAGCAAGCATATTTATTCTTAGATGAAATCATTGCAGAGAAGATATATTAAAAACAATGAAAGAACCTACGCATATGCTAATAAGCTTTCCACAGATCACCCCCCCCCCCACAAGGAGACAGTCCTTCAAATCCCATAAAAGGGTTTTCTGTGGTTAACAAGTCTGCTTCAGAATCAAAACAAGCATGAATAGTACAGTCTTTCTGTTATACAGCTTGGGTCTTTTGATCTTGGCCTCATGTACCAGGTGATTAGCAGATAAAGGCCATCTCCTCAGGGTGTAGTTTTAGCATAACCAAAGGTGGAGAATTTGCAAAATCCACTTCTCACATATTGTCTCAGAAGTCCATTCTTGTCTGCTATATTGTTCAACATAGTCCTTTAATCATCCATGCCTTACAATAATACATCTATAATCTTTGCATTTAATACAATTAAACTTAATTCAGTAAGGCTTTTCCAGGATACTGTAGGAAGTCGCTATATCTGTCTCAGTTCCTTCCTTTAAAATCTATGACTTGTGCATATTCACATTGAAGTTTGCAGTACAGCAAAGAGAAGAAGCCAGATTTCTGGGACCTAATCCTCCAGCACAACTGTGGGTTGAATGGGGAGAATAAAATGAAAGATGAGAGAAACAAATCATAGGAATTGAAAAGATATGTGATGGCATTTGCATAATTTAGTCTGGTGCATGGTACTGCAAAAATGAGCACTATGTTAAGTTTTGTTTTTTAGAAAGATACATTATTGTGTTTTTCTCTTCTCTGGCTACAAAAGACTGCAAGTGGGAAATGTGGGTTACCAACAGTATCTGTTCTGTGAGAGCACACAGAAGAGAATACATTATTCTACATGTTCAAAAGCTTCATCTGAAGTAAATATGTGGGTATTGGAAGCACATTGTGGGGATAATTGTTGTCAGTTGCAAGAATGTTCATTTGATTATTAGTAATAGATTCACACAATTGATATTATTTTTGACGTTTATGTTATTACTTTATACGTATGAATGATTCCTGCAGGCATTGAATGACCAAAATCTTCCAGCTACAGAACTAAATTCATACTGATGTTTAAAAGGGTTGTCAGTTTTCTCTGTCTATTGCCCTCTCACTGCTGTCACTGTTTTCCTAGGAAAACTGTCATAAGTTTTGCTTTGTTTGCATGTTGCTTAGTCATTCGTATGGGGCATCTTTTCCAGAGTGCTGTGTTTTCTAATTCATACATGGACCATGCTGTAGGGTTCCTACCTGTTAACAAGCTTCCAGCAAGGGCTGCTTCCCTCACTGGTTTCTCTTATTTTTCTGTCCATTATGGGCCGTAATCATGAACACAGGGAAAATGAAAGCATTGTGTCCTGTATGAAATATCGGACGCTGCATATCCAACTAAAATTGGATTAATTAGAAAAAAAAACAACCTCTAACCTCTTTATTAAACTGCTTTGATGGAACCGGGAAGTGTATGTGAATTTGTGTTGTTTTCTGCCCACTTAATAAAACATTTTATTTGGGGGTAAATTACTCCAGCCAGTATAATTGCAGCCCTTAAGAAAAGTGACACTATTGCCATTTTGCAAAAGAAAGAAATTGTGTTCCTCTCACTGCCTCCACAATATGGCTGTAGCTGGAGAATGCATTCTTCTAACTGGTCGAAGCCACAACATAATGCAAAGCAGAGCAGTAAAACACCATGTTTGATTACACACATTGATCATCAGAATAAGTACTGTGAAAATGGGGCTATATTTATGAAGAATTTGCCGTGATTTTCAGAGAGCATGTGTTGAGCATGTTCTGAAAAATCAGGCACCTTTATAGTGTCTCAGATGGGACATCTGAAGCACCTGAAATCACTAGTCACTTCCGAAAATGTAAGCCTGAGTATTTAAGAAGTGGTGCAATAATATATAGTCCCACAGATTCATCTCTACTCGGCATTTTTGGAGGCATCTAAGTTGCTTGAAAAATCATTAAAAAATCAACAAAAATCTTAGCAGCCATAGCCTGCTTTACCATTCCAGCACACTGTGCTCTTGAGGGGAAACTAATGGAGGCATGTCGCTATTATAAATGGGCTGTTTGATATACCAGTTTACTTTTAAGACTGTCTGCATAGCTTATGCCTGAATATAAATGTTTTAGGAGTTTCATATAATAATGTTTCATATTTAATGCCAACTTTGAACACATTTCTGCATTTAGTGGAACATTGACTTCAAGAGACACACATGAAAAAATTGAGAGCGTGAATAATATGTATGTTAATTTTAAAATTCTTTCAGTTATCAGTTTTGTTGAGAAATGCATAGTAACTGTAACAATGTGGGATTAGTAAATGGATTAATTCGTTCTGAGTTGGATTTTTTACCGAGAATGTTTGTAGTATACGACCACCGAGATGCACACAAATAAAGCAAGATGTGTTGCTTCTGATTGCTTTGAAACCTATAAAATTGCCCTGAAAGTCAGTGCAACCTTTTATGACTTGTTAGTGATGCAGTTTTCAGCTTTTGTCCATCTATATTTAATTTGCTAGGTAAAACTGTAACTTGTTTCAATGTACAAAAAGCCATTTAAGGTCTGGTATATTAATGAGAATTAGATAACACATTCTACTTGATACCACTCAGAATTTCCTTTTAGTCTTGTCTGAGTATTTTTTTACTATAGCAAACTCTTCTTGAGGTTTTAGTTCCCTAAAGCAACTCATATCACCTAACTGTGTGTGTGTAATTCTTAAGAACATTTTTCAGCTTGGAAAAGTAAACCATGGAGACCCATTGCAAAATCATGTTGTATACCAAAGGTTCTCAGACGTCTTCATGTTGTGAACTATTGTTTAAGATAGAAGTTTCCTAGGCACATCTCCTACCTTCCAAATTCTGATTCTCTTTCCTTCATCGGGTGCGGCAGTTGGCTTTGTGAAAAAATAAAATGAGGACAGTGCTGAAGAAACACAATGAAAATAAACTTTGATAAAAGACATGACTACAGTTGTTTTGGTTATGACCCCTCATTTTAGTCTACATTGTTTATTTCCTTACTCGGTGTGTTATTTTTAAGTATTGCAGAAGCCTTGGAAACCAGAAAACCCTGATCCTGAAAACAATGTGAACCAATATCGTATGACTGGGGAGGTTTCTGAATCAGGATATTTCCAGTGCTCAATAAGGGAGTAGCTGAATTATTAAAATTTAGGAATCTGATTACAGAAAGGAATTTTGAGACAGAAATGGTCCAAAGGCGATAAGACCACTAACCTTCCTGGCCCTTGTATGTTACCTACTACAGTGGGTAGAAAAACTAGCAATGTAATCACTGGTAAAGAATCAAAGATATGTTTGAGGTTCTTCCAGATATTAAAGAGGATAGGATGGGTAGGTGCAAATACAAGCTTCCACAGGAGTATGTCCTTGGCCCCCTCCTCCTATGGCATTTATATCCCCTCTGGGTAAGTTCATTTGCTCACATGTCTTCAGTTACCATCTTCATGCCAATTACTCACAAGTCTACCACTTTGCTTGTCTTGTCCACATCGATTCAATATTGCATCTCAACCTGTCTCTCTGACATTTCCTGGATGTCTCACCATCAAAATGAACTCCAGATCTTCCCACTCTTCTTCTACCAATCTCTGTTACAGCTGACAGTTCCACCATCCTATCCTTCTTGTCACACAGACTTACCTTAAACACCTTTCTATTTGTCTTGCCTCAGATAACCAGGGTGTCCAAATCATACCACTTCCTCCCCTGTAACACACCTGAAATCTCACTTATTTGTTCTATCCATTCAGCTAAAACTCTTGTCCAGGCCCTCAATAGCCCCGTTATTGCAACTTGCTTCTGCTCTGTAGCTTCTCAGGCACCCTAATTCAATCTGTACAAAATTCAGCACATTTTTTCCTTACCCATCACTTTGAACACTTCACCTTTTTTTCTATTTGTCATTTGGCTCTCCTCTTCCACTATGTCAAGCTCAAGCTTCTGGTTCTAATCCTCATTGCCCTTCACCGTTCTACCTCCCCCCATTTCTTTTCTCATATCTTATTACATCATGTTCTTCCTCCCCTCTGCAAGCGATGGCAGCTTCAAGCACCCACTTATTTCATTCCTTCCACCTCATCTTTGCGCTTTCTTATGTGCCATTCCTACTCTTGGATCCCTCCTTAATCTGATCTGTTAGACTTTTGCTATCTTCTCCTCCTCCTATTCCAAGTTCCTTCTCAAGACCCCACCTGTACTGTGCAGCCTGTAAGGCATCAGCCAGTCATGAGGTATAGGCTGAGAAATAGTTGCGGAAGGTTTGTACTGGATGTAATCACTACACAAAATCACAAATAGCAAATCGTAGAATCATAGGACTAGAAGAGACCTTGAGAGGTCATCCAGTCCAATCTCCTGCACTCATGGCAGGACTAAGTATTATCTCTAGACCATCCCTGGCGGTTGTTTGTCTAATCTGCTCTCAAAAACCTCCAATGAAGGAGATTCAGCAATCTCCCTTGGCAGTTTATTCCAGTGCTTAACTACCCTGACAATTAGAAAGTTTTTTTCCTAATGTCAAACCTAAACCACTCTTGCTGCAATTTAATCCCATTGCTTCTTGTCCTATCCACAGAGATTAAGGAGAACAATTTTTCTTCCTCCTCCTTCTAACAGCCTTTTATATATTTGAAAACTGTTATCATTTCCTTTCTCAGTTCTCCTTTTTCTAGACTAAACAAACATAATTTTTTTAATCTTCCCTCATAGGTCATGTTTTCTAGACTTTTAATCCTTTTTGTTGCCCTTTTCTGGACTTTCTCCAATTTATCCACATCTTTCCTGAAATACGGCACCCAGAACTGGACACAATACTCCAGTTCAGGCCTAATAAGCACGGAGTAGAGTGGAAGAATTACTTCTCGTGTCTTGCTTACAGCACTCCTGGCTAATACATCCCAGAATGATGTTTGCTTTTTTTGCAACAATGTAATATTGTTGACTCCTATTTAGCTTGTGATTCACTGTGACCCCCCAGATTACTTTCTACAGTATTCCTTCCTGAGCAGTCATTTCCCATTTTGTATGTATGCAACTGACTATACCTTCCTAAGTGGAGTACTTTGCATTTGTCCTTATTGAATTTCATCCTGTTTAATTCAGACCACTTCTCCAGGTTATCCAGATCATTTTGAATTATAATACTATCCTCCAAAGCACTTGCAACCCCTCCCAGCTTGGTATTGTCCGCAGACTTTATAAGTCTGTATGATATATACTGTCTATGCCATTATCTAAATCACTGATGAAGATATTGAACAGAACCTGACCCAGAACTGATCCTGCAGGACTTCACTTGATAGACCCTTCCAGCTTCACAGAACCAGTGATAACTACTCTCTGGGAACGGTTTTCCAACCAGTTATGCACCCACCTTATAGTAGTTTCACCTAGGTTGTATTTCCCTAGTTTATTAATGAAACGGTCATACGAGACAGTATCAAAAGCCTTACTAAAGTCAAGATATACCACATCTACCACTACCCCCCTATTCACAAGGCCTGTCAAAGAAAGCTGTTAGGTTGATTTGATATGGTTTGCTCTTGACAAATCCATACTGACTGTTACTTATCACCTTGTTATCTTCTAGGTTTTTGCAAATTGATTGCTTAATTATTTGCACCGTTATCTTTCCGGGTACTGAAGTTAAACTGACTGATCTGTAATTCCTCGAGTTGTCCTTATTCCCCTTTTCATAGATTGGCGCTATATTTGCCCTTTTCCAATCCTCTGGAGTCTCTCCTATCTTTCATGACTTCCATGAATATAAAAAATTTAAAAATTATGTATACAAGACAATCTCCCTCTCTCACATTCTGAATGTGTTGTTTGTTTTTCTTAGACTATAAGCTCTTCAAGGTAGTACCAGATTTCTGTCCCGAGCTGGAACATCCCCATGGCGATCAGTTATTACATGGAAGTAGGGAATTCTCTGGATACCATGACTGTGCACTCCAGAGTTATTAGGGATGAATTATGTGCTTGATAGGGAAATTAAAAAAAATTTAGGGTGTTAGCTGTACTAAGTATTACTGTCTGTTGAACAAGCTTTTGGAAGGGGTTGGGGGTAGGTGCCTGGAATTTTTAGTTGGTGCAGATACTTCTGCCTTCTTTTATAATTTCCGTGTAACAAATGAGGAAACTGTAGCATGGAGATGTTAAGAATTAGTAATTTGAGCATGCAAAAATGCAGTTTTCATGGTAAGAATAGGTGCGTAATTGTGTGTTAATTTTAAAAATCAGGTTCTAGTAACCTACCATCCTAACGTTGACTGTCATCTCTGCATATCTCAGGAAGTGTCTTTCCTTTTGACTTAATGGACTTTGGATCATGCTCTTAAAACACAACAGAAGTGATTCCATGCCTGTTCACAAATAAAGGGAGGTCATGTGCATATATTTGTTTCTGCTCACTGAAAATATTTCATTTAGTTACTTTTCACCAGGAGCTCGATATTCATACTACTGGGGGGCTTGCGAGCTGCACTTTAACAGAGTTTGACCATCCCTATTGTATATCAAAAACCCGGAGATCAGTAGTGACTGTAGATCAAAGTTTTTTTCTTTTTCTAACATTTTAAGTTTTTGTAAGTATGCAGGAGAAGTATTAGGTCTAGCCCAGGGGTCTCAAACTCAAATGACCACGGGAGCCACATGAGGGCTAGTTCATTGGCCCGAGGGCCGCATCACTGACACCACCCCCCCCGGCTATCCCCAGCCCTGTCTCCATTCCACCCCTTCCATGAGGCCCTGCCTCTTCTCACGCCTTCCCTGCCCCCACTCCAACCCCTTCCCTGAAGTCTCCCCCCACTCCGCCCGCTCCCTGCCCCCAGAGGGTGCATGAGGGGTGTGGCAGGGGCTCAGGGCAGGGAGTTGAGGTGCCGCAGGGGTAGGTGTGCAGGCAGGGGGCTCGGGGTGCAAAAGGGATGTGGGGTGCAGCAGGGGGCTCAGGGCAGGGGGTTGGGCTGCTTCAGGGAGCACCACGGGACTCAAGGGGGGCAATCCTGTGGGTGTAGTTTGTCCACCCCTGGCCTGGAAGTAGGCTGGGGAGGGTGGGCGCAGGCTGCTTGGCAGGCTGCAGGAAATAGCCCTGCGAGCTTCATGTGGCCTGCGGGCCGCTTGTTTGAGACCCCTGGTCTAGCCTATCTTTCAGTTTGGAATGGTGTTTGAAAACAAGGTTAATGGTTTGAATGCAGTTTGGCTGGCTGTTTATGCATGGGCAAACCATGCTTACAAACCATACCTCTCACACCAAAGGTCACACACCAAATTTTATTTCATACTGATTTAGGGAGTTTTATTTGACCTTTTTTAAACATACACAGCTTGGCTCTTATAGTCACAGTAATAAACTTGTTTCATCTGCAGGTTTGGCACCATGCATACTGCCACCCTGCTCTCTTCTCTGTATCGATCTTCCAGTGTCCTCTTCAGTGACATCTGATCTGAGGTTATTTAGTTTCTGTTAAGATTACCACCTGGCCAGCTTTCCACTGGCTCAGCTGTTTGTTTTTGCCTGAAAGCAGCAAGCTCAAGCTAATCAGAAGCTAGTGTTTATTTTCAATTTTTAAAAGACTTCAGTAAATAAAAATATAGGACCTTATTATTAGAAGAGCTGAGTACCTGCTGCTCTCAGTGACTGGAATTGGAGGTGTGGGGGCTCAGAATTTCCTAAAAATCATGCCTAGAGGCTTAGTGATTAAAGCACAGGACTCGCCATTGGGAAATCTGGATTCTGTTTCCAGCTTTTGCACAGACTTGCTGTGTGATCTCGGCTGACTGGGACCTGATTTTCCAAAAACAAAAACAAAAAACCCCCAAACCCATAGCTGTGCATGGATTTTTACCATGACTTTGCAAGGAAACTGCGTGTTTGTGTTCTCAAAAGACCAGTCTCTTAACATCTCTGCTTCTGTTTCCTCATTTGTTGTATGGAAATAATAATTCATTAGTTTGTACATTGCTTTGAGACCATCAGAATGTGCTATAGAATGGCAAAGAATTATGGGACAAATCCTGCTTTCTTTGCTCATCGAAAATTCTCATGATCTCATGCCGCCCCCCCGCCTCCCACCCAACCCTTCCCTCTTTGAGACCGAATAAGGACTCAAAGATTTGGTTCTACATTGCCATTTATTATTTACCAAAATGGACCAATAAATGTTAAACAGTTTTTATTTTGAAGATGTTTGAATAAATCTTGAAGTTACCGAATAATAACTTGTAGTTGCGTCCTACCAGTCTGCTTCAGTCTGATTTCCTGTCTCTTTACCAGAGAGATTTTCAGTTTTTATTTTTAATGTGTTCAGCGCGTTCATGTATTTCAGGTGGATAAAAGACACACAAGGCCATGGTCTAACAAACACTGTCAATCTGTTTCCTGTTTGTTAAATCAGTAGATGGCTCATTCTTTGCTTGTAATACAAACTTCTAGCCAGTACTATGAGTGTTTTTTTTAACACATAGTACATGAATATGAGCTGTATTTTAAAAAGTGTTGTTGATTTGTTGTTGGTTTTGTTTTTTTGAAGGACCAAGGTGCTCCATGCAGCAATGTTAAAACATACAGTAAAATGAATAGGCCAGACACCATTGTTGCTTCAAGTGCCTCAATTATGAGTTACTCTTTAAAATTTTGCTTTAGTGGCAGATCGCGAGCCGTATTTTCTAGCAGCCTGGGGCAAAATGTGAGTCAGCAATGGAACAGTGCCAGTCTATTGACTTTGTCATGGTTGTGTGTACAGGAGTCTTACAATGTGGATTCAGTCATGTAAATTATCATAGCCTAGTGTGTGTATAAGGGAGGCTGGGGACTTTGTAATGTTGTTGGTGTTTTTCATTAGCTTTGGCAGTTGATAGAAGGATGTCCTTACTTTAAAACAAGTATAGCTGGTGGTCTGTGCATCCTATGAGTCAGTGTGTGTTACATATTCCTCCTCTGTGTCCGATCCACAGAGGATATGGGTTTGTTACAGCTTCCATCTACACAGCCTGGTTGTTTAGTTCAAGCTGTAGACATGTGTACTTTCATCTCTGGGGTTCAGTCTCTGGTGTTGGGCAAGATGGAAGCCATCAAGTATGCACAGTATAATATTTTGTGTGTGTGTGTGTGTGTACTCATGTACATATGCCACATGTAGTGGTGATGTCATGTGATTTCTTCTGGTAAATTGTAGAAACCATATGATAAACTGCTTTTATTGTGTACCTTTGACCAGCTGTCAAAGCTTTTAAATGCACTGTCACATGTTCCGCTTTTCACTGTAAAGTTATAGCCCCATAACCAGCTGACATAATTAAAGTTTCAAACTGCTTTGTGTTGTCATGATTCTAGGAAGTGAAGAACGTGGTCCTATTTACTCTGGGTAAACTTCTAGCAAAATGTTAACTTAATTAGAAGAACAAATAATTGTTAATATAAATATTAAAGGAATTCAGGTGGAATCTAATAATAGGGTTGCCAGATGTCCGGTTTTCGACCAGAATGCCTGGTTGAAAAGGGATCCTGGCAGCTCTGGTCAGCAGTGCTGACCAGGCCACTAAAAGTCTAGTCAGTGGCACAATGGGACTAAGGAAGACTATCTGCCTGTCCTGCTCTGTGCAGCTCCCAGAAGCAGCCAACATGTCCGGCTCCTAGGCATAGGGGCGGCCAGGGAGGCTCCGCGTGCTGCCCCCGCCCTGAACACCAGCTCCGCAGCTCCCTTTGGCCAAGAGCTGCGGGGAGCAGCACCTGTGAGAGCGGGCAGTGCCAGAGCCCCCTGGCCCTTCTGCCCAGGAGCCAGATGTGCTGGCCACTTCCAGGAACCACCTAAGGTAAGTGCTACCCAGACGGAGCCCACACCCTGAACTCCCTCCTGCATGCCAATCCCCTACCCCGGTTTGGAACCCCCTCCCGCACCCTAACTCCCTCCCAGAGCCTGCACCCCTCATCCACCCCAGCATCCCAAACTCCAGTGCTGAACCCCCTCTGGCACCTCAAGCCCCTCATCCCCAGCCCCGCACCAGAATCCTCACCCCCTCCCACACCCCAACCCCCTGCCACAGCCCAGAGTCCCCTCCCACACCCTGAACCCCTAATTTCTGGCCCCATCCCGGAGCTCGCACCCTTAGTCGGAGCTCTCGCCCTCTCCTGCACCCCAACCTCCTACCCAACCCGGTGAAAGTGAGTGAGGATGGAGGAGAGTGAGCAACAGAAGGAAAGGGGAATGGAGTGGGTGAAGGGTGGGGCCTTGGAGAAGAGACCGGGCCTCAGGGAAGGGGCGGGCCAAGGGTGTTCAGTTTTGTGCAGTTAGAAAGTTAGCAATCCTATCTAAGCCAGCAGTTCTCTCTTGAATACATCCTGATGTAACTAGGTGAAACAGTACATCTCTAATGTAATATCAACTGCAGTTGGCTTTGGCTTACTAGAGGAGGTAAAAGAATTCTGGTCTGACATCACTGAAGTTTTTAAGTCTGAGGACTCGTCTATACTTACGCTGCTGTAGCAGCACGGTTGCAGTGATTAGTGAAGACACTACGTACACTGATGGGAGAGCTTCTCTGGTCAGTATAGATACTCCACTCCCTGAAAAGTAGTAGCTGTGTTGGCGGGAGAATCCCTACCACTGATATAGTGCTGTCTACACAATGGTAGTATGGGCTTAGGTAGGTATAACTATGTCACTCAAGGGTGTGGATTTTCCACATCCCTGAGTGATATAGTTATACCACCACAAGTTTGTAGTGTAGACCTGGGCTAACTTTTAATGGTATTTCAGGTCAGTTTATTTAGATTTTCTTTTAAGGCTGTGTCTACACTAGCACTTTTGTCAGTATAACTTATGTCTCTCAGAGTTGTGAAAAAAAACACCCTTTGGAGCAACATAAATTACACTGACAGAAGTATTGGTGTGGACAATGCTATGCTGGTGGGAGATGCTCTCCCACCAACATAATTACTGCCGCTCGTTGGAGGTAGGTTTAATTCTGTCGACGGTAGAGCCCTCTCCTATTGGCGTAGTGGCTACATGAGTGATCTTATAGCATCACAGCTGCATCGGTACAGCTTGTGCTCCTGTAAGCTTGCTGTATAGACATGGCCTAGCAGTCATTTATTTTAAGTACTGTCATGCATATAAAAGTGTAAATATTTGACCTTCAGTAATAATTACTGTTGTTGTGCTGTTAAAAGCTGCTGCATTTCAGTAATGAATGAAGTGATCCCAGCATATAGTTTGTTTGAGAAGTGTTTGGGGATCCTACAAAATGATGAGTGGTTTATAAATATCAATCATTTAAAAACATTTTAAAATATTTAAATAGTTGTGAAAGACTTAATTGATAATAAGCTGTAAGGCATTCTGAAGCTACCTTTCAGATTTATGTTGAAACAAATGTATTTTGGCTCATGTGCTAATGAAGCACAGTCATCTTAAAAAATCAGACTTCTTTCTGAGACTGTTACGTGCTATTGTTACAAATAACATCCAAGGTCTAAGATCATTGTAACTAAAAGAGCTAAAAGTGGAAAAAATCCTCTTTTTCTCAGTCTGTTCGCTTAGTGTATTTTGATGACACTTTGAAGAATTAGCAAAACAGATTTTATTTATACAGTTGTTCTCCAACAGGGGGAAAAAAAATCTTAAAGAATAGGAAAAGGTGACTCTAGGTTCACAAAAATTTGCATTTGTTAGTATCTGAAACTGATTTTAACTAGTTTTTTAACAAGCTAACTATACTTCTTGTGTACCATGTCCATTTAAAAAAATCATATACATAGAATAATATGTAACTTACCTCGGAGCTATTATCTGCAATCTGGTAACTAAATATTTTAGTACATTCTCTGCTTTGGAAACCATGTCCTTTTAAAAATTAATCCACTTTATCACAATTTTAAGTTCTGTTAAAGATGGAATTTGTATCTAGTTACAGGATTGATGTCATGCATGTGCTTAAGTTTTTGCAAGATCAGGATCTGCAGACGTGCATGTTGAGCATCTTTACTCTCAGGAACAGTCCCATGTTAGTCAATGGGACAACTTACATTAGTAAGCAATATGCTACTCAGCGGTGTTAGCAGGATGGGTCCTTAATTAATATTTCTGAGTTTGAAGCTCAACTTTCTATTTATTTTTCGTATACATTTCCTTAAAAACATTATGAACCAAAGGAGCTTTTACAAACCTTGGTATGGGGGGCAGTAAGAATCTGCTTCTAACCTGAGTCTTTCTATGCCAAGGTTGTGCAGAGAGAATATTTAAAATTAAGTTAATAAACCTCTTGGAAATTGGTTTGAATGGAAACACTAACAGACATTTAATTAATGTGGCACTAGTGGTTGCCGCAATGCTAATAGCATCTGGCAGTACAATCATTGCCATCTGTTAATACTCAGAAATTCTGGTATAGCATGTCCTATTTGGTGGAGCTATCAATAATTAAGAAATCTATCAAATGAAATCATTTTAATTTGATGACTGCTTTACCTTGATTGTGATAAGGTGCAACATAATGGGGAGATATATCTTTGAAGTACAACACAAAATGTCCATGGTTGTTATAAGACCTGACCTCCTTTTTGTTATCGAATATCCAATACAAATATTCAGCCATCACACTCTGCTTTTAAAAAATATATATGTTGTAAGGGGCAGTGTGGAAATAGCTACAATATTGTGAATTTGCCACATCCTTACAGAGTGTGTGATCTCGTGAGGGGGTGAAGGGAACCAAGGTCCCTTTTAAAGTTTAGTTTAAATTTGTAAAAAGTGTGTTCATTTCTATTGCATTCAAATATATCATATTCAGTCCTTGTTAGTGGAAGAATATTTTAAACTCATGAATTATGTAGCTGCATCAGCAGGACATAGAGCACAACAACATGGCTTTAAATTGTTCACCCACACATATACACATCCTACATACCATTTAAAGAAAAATAACTTTTCTGTTTGTACTGGTTTCCCAAAACACGTTTATGAAAGAATCTTTTGTAGACAATCACTAGAGAGTAAGGCATCACTAAAACAGGTTGCTTTTTTAATCCAAACAAAAATGAAAAAGAGTGAAGCGTACATCTATATATTTTGTTAATCATTTTATGGCGTGGGACAGCTATACATGTTCTGTTGTGTTCTCTATATATTTTTATGCCATGCTCATCACTATGGTGTTTGAGTGCCTTCCAATAAATAGTGTGTTATGACTACACATCCGTCGTGGTGTTTGTACTCATCGTTTCTCCCAAGGGAGGAGCATGTGGAATGGAACATCTTAGATTCTTATTATCTGATAAATATACCTGTTAGTGTTTATATTACAGAAGCCAGGGTCAAAGAAATGCACCTCGCAAAGAGCAGAAAGTGGTGAGGTTTGTGATAGTCCCTAGTTCCTGGAAAAGTTCATTCCACCATAGGGCCATATTGGTGGTAGTGGTGTGGTCATGTGAGGTGAAGGATAGGCAGAGCTGTGTATCTTCTGCATATTGCTGGTACTTGAGTCCATGTCCTCTGACCATTTCACCTAATGCTTCCAAGTAGATATGAATAGGGCTGGAGAGAGAACTGACCCTTGCAGAACACCACAAGTGAGGGCTCTAATGGAATGATGTGCAATTTCCCGTCACTACTCTTTGGGTGAGTCTCTCTAGGAAGAACTCAAACCACCTCTCACAGGTAAGGTTGCAGTATCTCATGATCAATAGTGTTGAACATTGCAGAGTGGTTCAGGAGGATTAGAATGGTTCTCTACCTATTAGCAGGAGGAGATCATCCTTCAGTGCCACTGAATTAGATTCAGTTCTGTGTTCTGGCCTAATCCAGATTGTGCTGGTTGTAGAATGTTGGCTTTAGTTAGCTGAGCTTGTAGTTGGCCTTTTGCTAGTTTCTCTGGGAGATTTCACAGGAATGACAGGCTTGACATGCTTACAAGCTGTTGAGTTCTGTTATTACATTTCTTTCTTCTACTGTTGCTGTTTTTCATTTTGTGGTAATGCCCAAAGGCTCCGATGAGGATGGACCCATTGTGCTAGGCCCTGTACAAACATGTAAAAAAACACAGTGCCTACCCTAAAATTTGGAGTTCCAATTCTTCAAAGCTGTAGGACTTACCTGTATGCAGAGTTGCACTGGTTTAATTTAAGGTTTGATTTTTAAGCTGATTCAGTTAAACAATTGCAAGAGGCTGTGTGGAAACCCCTATTTTGGTTTAATCCAGACTCATTTTTATTTAGTTTATTTTGATTAGGCCTGTCCACATAGGAAAATTGTACCAGTTTAACTTAAATCAGTTTTTAAACCAGTATAGCCGAACCAATGGAAACCCATTCTTATTTCAGTTTAAAAGTAGCTTATTTCAATTTAATTTGTTGAGTGTGAACAGGTTTAAGTTAAACTGAAAAAAGCAACACTTAAATAATAACAAGTTTGTACGTAGACATGGCCTCACTCAATTGCTTTAATTTATGCTTGTGAGTAGTCCTGTTGATGTCAGATTAAATTAAAGCAAATACATATTTGTTATATATATGCATTGCATATTAAGTATTATCAGGATGGGTGCCTGAATTAACTCTGCACACAATAAGTATGTGTTTATGGGTGTGGAGAAGAGTAACATAAATAGCACTGCATAGTTACATAGGCTCACCAAATACATAGCTTGATAGTTCCAAATCATTTGTAAGTTTTTGTTGGTATTATTTGATATAAGAATTCAGACAATTAATTATTATTGAATTAATTTGTCGTCCAAATTTTGGGAAATATTTGGTTTATTTTGTTTATGCTTTAGAGAACTATTTCTAGAACTCTGTTTTTATCAGAGCAAATATTTGTCGTATGTTCCAAAATATTGCTGGTAAATAATAGCTATAAACATAGTGATGAGCCAGCTTAAGACAGAACCTTACAAGAATGATTTGGGCACGGTTTTTATTTGTCTTGGATTTTTTTTTTATTCCTTTTATTCTGCCCATTACTCCAGCTGAACAACAGATGGAGAATGGAGGGGAGAAGAAACACACTCTGATTAGATAAAATAATTGAAATGTATTAATTATTGATGCTCATTTCGTAAGGTAATAGAAATTGTCACAAAAACACAGGACTGAGAGTCAAGATGGGAATCTGTTCCCAGCTCTGCCATGAATTTTTCCAAAGTAACCTTGGTAATCTTTCTGCACCTGTTTTGTCATCTGTAGTATGGGTATAAAACTATGACCTGGGCAGTGGGGGCTACATTAATTAATTTTTGTATGCTGCTTTGAGATCTATGAACAGAAGTCTCTATATAAAGGCAAATTATTTTTTCTTTGGTCTTTTAATTGCTCTTGATTAATAAAAGTTTCTCCTCAGAAACCACCAAGGCCTTGTCAATAGTGGGGATTGTCCTGTTTCCAGCCACCCATGTAGCTAAACTTCTTTTGGGGTTTGCACTGGACAAGGAAAGTTGTGATTTACACTGATGTAGTTTAGCTCTGCTTGAAACCAAAGTATGGTGTAAATCACAGATCTCTTTTCTTTTACTTTGCACTGATGATAGGAATTGGCAGGGACATGGTGTGTATCTTTGGGAGGAGTACAAGAAGTGGTATGAAATGAAGTGTGGCATATGAGTGTTGAGAAAGTGGGGATCACAGAATTCAACTTCTATTTTCATTATAGGCATGCACCTGTAGCCACTGAACTTGCATACTTTTCGATGTATTCTAAATGCAGATATGTGATACACATCTCTGTATGTCTCCAGTATCCATTATCACATGCTAGCTAGCACAGCAGCAGATATTTTGGGATACAATAGTAAGACATGCCATGTATATGAGACTGGAAGTTGATCTTGTACCTCTGTTTCTGATATGTTACCAGCTTAGCATCTCTCTTTCCCTCTGATTAGCACTGAAATCTACTCCTCTTCTCTTTCACTTGACAGTTTTATTGGCTTATCTTACATGCACATGTGCTAAAAAAGTCATCGACAAATAACTGTTGAAGCAAGATTAAAAAATGCTATGAAAGCAAATGAATTCAGAAGGTGTGGGATGCACTCCTTTATCCTGATGCTTCAGCATTGTACCATTGAGTAATGGTGAGATAATCACTGATAAGTGTGTGAGTGTGATCTTAGCACTTTCAACAAAGTGCTGAATTGACAGCCTGGGAGAGGGAAGTCTTTAACTCCAGCCCTGTTTTGAGAGAGCCAACTCTAAAGGTAAGAGGTTAGTTAAGTCTCTGTGAACATTCAGTATTTTGCCTCACAACCTCATTAAAGGTGTCAATTAGTGGCACTTGTCATGTAACCTGTCTATGATTACTAGACTCAGATTTGCACAGGTCACTAGACAGTCATCTGATAATAACAACTTTGATCACTATCAGACTGTGTTGGATTTGAACCAGTGACCTGGACACCCAAGGTTTTGTATCCTAT
Organism: Chelonoidis abingdonii; assembly: GCF_003597395.2. NCBI lineage: Eukaryota > Metazoa > Chordata > Testudines > Testudinidae > Chelonoidis > Chelonoidis abingdonii. Next base: position 54,793,923 of record NC_133775.1, on the reverse strand, counting down.
TACAAATCCTCTGAGCCATGAGGTCCACATTTGTCATTTTTAACAAGAGTATCTGTAGGCTGCTAGCTATACTATTACAGAACTGTTCTAGATTTCCTTAAAGATTTTATTTGGTTTCCTCATGGTTAATGCTTTATGTTTATAAATACCTGAATTTTTACAAATCCATTTGCAGAGGCTGGTTTCTCTGTACTAAAGAGTAACATTCTGAGGACAAATATACAGAAAGTATGTTTAATAAATGCTGATTATATATGTGTTTTTGTGTGTTTCAGGAAAAAAGTGCCAGTTCAAATATAAGACTTAAATCTAACAAAGAGGTCCCAGGATTAGTACATCAACCCAGAGCAAAGTAAGTTACACTCCATAATTTTAATAGAAATGAATGCTTATTGAATTAAAACAATACTGTAAAATACCCAAACTTTGCCCAAGTAAAGGCTGCATTGGGAGCTCCCTAACAACGAAGGGTCACACGTAGCTTAAATAAAACAGAGAAGAATGCAGCCATCCTCACATTTTTGGCCTTGTCTACACTACCTGATTAAATCGAATTACTTTAAATCGATTTTATAAAACCGATTTTATAAAATCGATTTAGTGCATCCAGGCTAGGATTCTAAAATTGATTTTGTGCGTCCATGGCCCACGTCTAGCGTCGATTTCAGGAGCGGTGCACTGTGGGTAGCTGTTCCACAGCTATCCCATAGTTCCCACTTCCTGGTTGAGAGCCCAGTGCCTGCTGGGACCAAAAACATTGTCCCGAGTGGTGCTGGGTACAGCCTCACCCCTCCATTTGTGAAAGCAGCAGCCAACCATTTCGCGCTTTTTTTCCTGGGTGAAGAGAGCAAACGCCATAGCACCAGCAAGCATGGACCCTGCTGAGACCATGGACCCTGCTGAAACCAGTAACGCAATCGTGCAAGTTGTAAACACCAACGCGCACTCTCGTGCTGTCTATGCTGAGCCATGAACTGCAAATTTCAGGAGGAGAGGGGGAGGAGGAGGAGGAGGAGGAGGAGGCGGCAGCTATGGCACCGCACCGACAAGAGCGATGATGATGATGACGACATGGAGACTGATTTTCTCCTAACCGTGGGACCAGCATTTTGGAGCTACTGCTGGTAATGGGGCAGCTTCTACCCATTGAACGCCGATTTTGGGCACGGGAACAAGCACAGACTGGTGGGACCGCATAGTTTTTGCAGGTGTGGGACGATTCCCAGTGGCTGCAAAACTTTCGCATGCGTAAGAGCACTTTCTTTGAACTTTGTGACTTGCTTTCCCCTGCACCTGAAACACCTTAATACTAACATGAGAGCAGCCCTCACAGTGCAGAAGCGAGTGGCAATAGCCCTCTGGAAGCTTGCAACTCCAGACAGCTACCGGTCAGTCGGGAAAGTCAATTTGGAGTGGGAAAAATCTACCGTGGGGGCTGCTGTGATGCAAGTAGCCAGCAAGCAATCGTTAACGCTGGCTGCTACGAAAGTTTGTGACTTCTGGGAAACGTGCAAGTCATTGGGATGGCTTTGCTGCAATGGGATTCCCTAACTGTGGAGGGGCCATAGATGGAACCCATATCCCTATCTGGCCCCAGAGCACCAGGGACCAGTACATGAACCGCAAGGGGTACTTTCCATGGTGCTGCAAGCACTGGTGGATCACAAGGGACGTTTCACCAGCATTCCATGTGGGATGGCCAGGAAGGGTTCATGACGCTCGCGTCTTCAGAAACACTACTCTCTTTAAACGGCTGCAGCAAGGAAAATTACTTCCCAGACCACAAAAACAGTTGGCGATGTTGAGATGCCTGTCGTTATCCTGGGTGACCAGCCGACCACTTGATGCCATGGCTCATGAAGCATACACAGGCAGCCTTGGACAGTGGTCAGGAGCTGTTCAACCTACAGGCTGAGCAAGTGCAGGATGGTGGTAGAGTGTGCATTTGGGGGCGTTAAAGGGGCGCTTTCGATCATTACTTACTCGCTCAGACCTTCAGCCAAAAGAATGTCCCATTGCTATTTGCTGCTTGCTGTGTGCTCCACAATCTGTGAGAGTAAGGGGAGACCTTTCTGGCGGCGGGGTGGGAGGCTGAGGCAAATCACCTGACTGGCCGCTCACTACGAGCAGCCAGACACCAGGGCGATTAGAAGAGCACACACCAGGAGGCGGTGCGCATCAGAGAAGCTTGAAAAGTTAGTTTCAGCGCGGGGCCAGGGTATGGTTGTGACTTGCAGTGCTATGTTTCCCCTTGATGAACACTCCCGCCTCTCTTGACTCCCTGTAAGCAACCACCCTCCCTTTTACTTACAGCTTTGCTGAAGGACTTTTAAAAGCAACTCCCCCCCGCCCTTTGATTACATCTAGCTGAAGGAAATAAAGTCAGTATATTTGAAAAATCATTTATTCAGTATTAAAAGTCATTTGGTTATTGTGCTTAAAAATCATGAGTTCTTTTTTAAAAAATCATTCCCTGTAAGAAAACCCCCTCCCCCGTTTGGGTGTATTCTTGATTAGAAAGTAATTATATAAAGAGGCACTGAATTATCTAGGTATCCCTGCATGGTGTGCTTTTGGGAGGAGGATCGGAGGTAAAAAGGAAAAGCCCATGAAGCACATTTCAGCTTAATGTCAGCCTTTTGGTTGGGCTGTCCATGGGGGTGGAAGTGTTCTGGTGAAGAAAGCCTTCCCCACGCATTCTAACACGTCTGGGTGAGGGAGATATGGAACTGGGAAGCTTCGAGGGTGGTTAAACATGGGCTGCAGTGGCACTCTGTAACCCGCCGCTGTTCCTGACCATCCACACCATGCGTCTGAGGATCTCAGTGTGTTCACGCAGCAGCTACAGCGTTCCATCATAGCCAACGCAGATCTTCCTGCCTTACACCTCTGATCTTCCCACCAGTCTTCCTTGCGCCACCTCTCTTCTACCTGCCGGTCTTCCTCCCGCACCTTCTGTTCTTCCTGCCCACTCTCTCATCTCGAGCGTCTCTCCTGTCCTCTGTCCGGTCACTGGCATCTTTTGTATTTTTGCTACCACTTCCTTCCAATCATTATGATGAGCTCTGTTAACTGGTGGCTTACTTCCATGATTTCTGAAAACATTTCATCTCGAGTTCTCTTTCTCCTCTGCGCTTTTGGCTAGCCTTCCAGATGGGCAGGGAGTACAGAACAGTGCGCAGCTGTATGGGGGAGGTAAGAGAGTACAGAGAAGTATGTAAAAAGATAAGCATTTTACAGAACAATGATTTGTTACTCACAGTGAACCAAACTCATGCACCTTACATAGCACATGTGATTTCACTACAAGGTCGATATTTTGCATCTTTTAATACTGAGAGCCTCTGTCCCTGGGGTCAGAGCACACTGCAGACGCAGTTCCCGGTCCTGTAATCATAATTCAGCTTCCATGCAGCCATGGTAAGTCTTTATGTTTGACTTCTCCAGGGTTCTCCAGCTCCTCACTCCTCCCTCCTAAAGCATCCTCCCTCCACCCCTCACAGCGCGTGGCTGTTAGCTGGGAAGAGTCCCTGCTCGCCAAACAGACAGAGAAGCCCAGCACAAGCCTTCCTATGCTCTGTGAAGCAATGATTCCCCAAATTACGTCATGCATGCCTGGAGGGGGAAAGTTTCGTTCAATGGGGGACCGGGATAAGGCTTCCTTGCCCCGAAAATCTACTGAAAAGGCTCTTTGATTCCTCCAGTATCAATTCATGGAGATTTCTTGGGAGGATTTTCACTCCCATCCCAGACATGTTAATGAACTTTTCTGTAACTGTACTGGCTAAGAAGGAATGACAACGCATGCTTCCAAATTTATAATTAAAAAAACGCTTGTTTGTAACCATGATTGATAGAAACATTCACTCACCAGAGGTCCCTTCCATGGCTTCACTGTCTGGGATAGTGGCTTGGTTGGGGCTGGGAGGGTAATTCAGGCTCAAAAACAGCTTCCTGGCTGCTGTTGGTAATTGAGAGCTGTGTGCTATCTGCAATCTCTTCCTCCTGCTCATCTTCGTCATCTGCCCCCTCTGCAGAATCCTCAGACGTGTTGATACCTGGCAACCACTGACCTCTGAAATCCACGGGTGGGGTAGCTTGTTGCCAAGCCCGAAAAATTGAATCCAGTCGCTAGACCTGCTCATTTTTCGCACCTGCTCCAGACCTTCCGTGTTGCCTCTTCCTGGTTCTCATATGCCTTGCCCTCAGTTCTTTGACTTCAATCCTACATTGCAACGAGTCCCTCCTGTGTCCTTTTTCAAATCATAGACTTGAAATTCTTTCGAAATGTCTTTCTCATTTTCGTTTGACGAACGGAATTGATCATATGCACTAATCCTCACACAGCTCACATACATAGCACACTAGCGTCTTGCGTAGTGGTCCATGTCCCTTGGATGCTCTCTTTTCTATCTCTCTCAGCGGTGAGACTCTGGCGCATTTAATTCTGTCGCTGAGCTGGGTGACGTGTCACTGTGCTGCTCAGAGCCCACGCTTGGCCAAACAGGAAGACTGATTCAAAACCCGCGGCGCTTTTCCTGTTTACCTGCAGTGCATCGGAGTTTTGACTCTCTGTCGCAGAGGGGTCGTGGTGCTCTCTGGGATACTCCTGGAGGCAGTAATTCGATTTTCCATCCACACTACAACTAATTCCGAATTAGTAACATCGATTTTAGGGTTACTCCTGTTGGTTTGAAGACAGTACTAAAATCGATTTAAATGCCTTTTAATTCGAATTACAGGGGGTGTAGTGTGGACGGTGACCCATCTTAATTCGAATTAACGCTGTTAAATTCGAGTATTAAGGGCGCAGTGTAGACGGGTCTTTGTTACAGATTAGATGCCTATTGAGAACTGCTCATCAAGCTGGGCATTGCACTCAATGATGTTTATGTCTCGTGCATGGGTTGTATTCATGATGGAAGTACCCTTGAGACTTGCTGTACAATTCCATAGGTAGTAGATGGGTCAAGGGCTGAACTTCAGCCATTCCTTGCAACTACTTGTTCTTGACTTGATTTCAAAGATGCAAAACTTTTTTCTTCTTGTTGAATAGAGATTTTACCCTGCCACACTTCCCAGGGTACCTCAACAACATGTAGTTCTCATATGATACATTTGTTTATACACATAAATAAATACACTGTCACCGCCATCCCAACAAGGGTGCTTTGTTTTACAAAGGATTCTGTCCAATTGTTTAGGCAACTTTGGTAGATAAACAGATAACAAATTCGGGAATTAGACTAAACTACTTGCCATTTAAGATGATGATGTGTTTGTTATTTGCTGATTGGCATGTGCTTATGTGGCAGTCCAGTTTATGCAACCCTTAGATTAAAGTTCTCTTGCTATTTCCTTTTTTAAATCAGGTCAGTATTAACACAGCACACCATGCCATATTCATAGATTCCTAGATTCTGGGACTAGAAGGGACTCAAGGGTCAAAGTCCAGTCCCCATGCCCTCAGGCAGCGACCAAATCCTGTCTAGACAGTCCCCGTGGTGGAGAGTCATAGACATTTATCTAACCTTACTCTTAAATATCTCCAGAGACGGAGATTCCACAACCTCCCTAGGCAATCCTATTCCAGGTTTTTAACTACCCTGACAGTAGGAGCTTTTTCCTCATGTCCAACTCTAAACTACCCCTTGCGGACAGGTTAAGCCATTCTCTTTTGTTCTGTCCTTAGAGGCTAAGGCCAGGTCCTACACTGGCGACTTTTAATCGGATTTAATGGCCGATTATAGCCGATTTAACGCTGTATCCGTTCACCACACGTCGTCATTAATATTGAGTTAAACGGCTCCTTAAATCGATTCTCGGAACTCCTCACCAAAGAGAGGAGTAGCGCTAAATTCGATTAGGCGATAACTCGGATTAGGGTCGTGTGAGAGGAAATCGACGTTATTGGCCTTCCGGGCGGCATCCCAGAAGTGCAGCACTGACCGCTCTGGACAGCAATCTGAACTCGGATGCAGTCGGGCAGGTAAACAGGAAAAAGCCCCGCGAACTTTTGAATTACATTTCCTGCTTGACCCAGCGTGGAGTCTGAATCAAAGGCGGACCGGCTGGCCGATGCAGGTCTGAAATCGAAAGAGCTCAAGCATTGTAGACCGTTACGGGAGATACTAGGTCTATCGCTGTATGGGAGACAATCTTTGTATCAGCTCCATTACCAGAACACGAAATGCCAAAGCGTTTCAATAAAAAACTCCGGCATACACAGCGCTGGGTGAAAGCGTAACGGGAAGCCAGAGAGCTTCCAAAATGGACGCTCATGAAGGGAGGAGGGGGTACTGAGGACTCAGCTATCCCACAGTCCATAGGCAGTCTCTGAAATTATTTGCATTCTTGGCTGGAGCTCCCAATGTCTGTAGGTTTCAAACACAGTGTCTGGCGTGGTTTCAGGGAACAGCTCTCAGTTTACCCCCCCCCCCACACGTGAAAAAAAAAGGAAAGATTGCTGTGCTATGGCGTTTGCTTCACATGCACTCCGCGAAAAGGCGCCAAGGGTTGTCTGCTGCTTCACAAAGGGAGTAGGTGAGGCGTACCAGCACCAACCCGGGAAATGTTCTTCTGCCCCATCAAGGCACTGTGCTCTCAACACGGAAAGTGGGAACTAGGGATAGCTGAGGAACACTACCGACAGTGCAATCGCTCTGAAATCGATGGTAGCTTTGGACCATGGACGCAAACAATGATTTCGGCTGATCCCACTGTGGACACGCTAAACTGATTTTATTAGATCTAGTGTTTGTAATATCGGCTTTAAGCTAATTTCGAATAATTGTGCAGTGCAGTGTAGACGTACCCTCTGATGAACAAGTTTTCTCCCTCCACCCTTATGACACCATATTTACCTCTTGTGACAGTACTAGTGTCAGTATTACTTGTTTCATATCTCAATCACCATTACATTTTAATCACCAACTGAATTGAAAATAAGATATTTCTAGCATAGATTTGATACTTAATAGTGAAGTGATTAAAGCAGTGTTGTTGCATGCTAAGCAATAAAGGAGACACTGTTCTTTACTAGAGATAAGAGCCCTAAAGGCACAGTATAAACTTAAATTTGCTGCATTCAAAGTACATTGTGCAAATTGTCACATCATATAACTTTCAAGAGAGTCATTGAAATACAGTGCAGCTTTTTTTTTTTTTAAGTCTAGAAATCAGATAAAAATTCATTTGGGTGAGAGGGACAATTTGTACCCTTCAACAAGGCAGTAAGTACTGCAGTATTTTACTTCACTCAAAGCATGTTCATGGATGTAAAGAACACTTCGGTACAGATACATAATGTAGCTCTTCCTCTGTGGCTGCCACTGCTAGCTGGATGACTATCAGATTGGGGTAAGGGGAAAAAATTACTTTAGTCAGCCATCTGTTCAGCTGCATCTGAGGCAGGAAGAGATTAATGATTTGTTTTCTGTGTAATTTGGTTGATCCTTTTTTGTTTTCAAGCAGGAGTTTAAAAAGTTCCTACAGAAACCAGATTTAACAAAAGAAATACACCTAGATAAAATGATAGACAAGTTCTGTTGTCTTTCTACAAAAATAAATATACTGTTATCTCTTATAATATAAGTCTGTTCTGTAAAACCTGCACTATTTATCCAACATGACCTGATCCTGCTAACACTTACCCACTGACTGGCTTTACTTACAGAAGTATTTCCACTGAATTCATGTTTACATTTACACAAACATCTTTGCAGGTCTGGGTACCAACTTACCAGCTAATCACTTGTTAAATATCAGTTTTTTGTTTTTGTTTTTTTTAATTTAGAGATTTAGAAGCAGAAATAAAGCCTTAAAATGCCCAATTTTGGATTACAATTGGTGTTGGTGTATTGGATGGAGAGGGCTGTTACACTTGAATATTCAAAAGTAGTTAAATATTTTTTGTAAAATGTTTGTTTAAAAAAAAAAAAGCCGAACTTGGACCAAATATTATAAATTGAAGCATAAATTGAGGATTTTTTAAAATTATTTGTTGAATTAAGTGTACAAGTACAATCATGGAGATTCCTACTACATCTATCAGAATTTGGATTTTACAAATCAAAGCCCAGATCTTGCAAAGACTTACTCAGATAATTATCTTCTACATACGTGATTAATCCCATTAAGTAATTGGAACTACTCGCGTGCATAAATCTCAGGATGGGGACTTTAGGAAGTATAATGAATGAAATAATCTATTTTGTACTATTGTATCTAACCATGGAATCCAGATTTTTGTAAAACATTATTTCTTCCTGTATCAACTCATTCTTAACTGGTGGCACACTATGAAACTTATAAAATGCATACACATCAAGATACTTTCAGATTTCTCTTGCTGTAATACATAAAATATCACAAGAAAAAAGATTATTCAGACATTTCTGTTTGTCAAAAGCATTTTCTTGAAGAGGAATACCCCAGAGTACCGTCTTAGATCCTTGAGTAGTTTTCATTCTCTTCCAATAGTTCATTCACTCTTTGTTTTATATATTCCCAGTATTATTGTAATTTACACAATTCCAGAGAGTATCTATTAAGTCAGCATTTTCTGTATTGCATCTCCAACATGATGGCAATTTTACTGCCAAGTTATGCACTTCTGAAGATAACGGTTTATTACAGTGACAGTTTATACAGACTTTTAATGACAGAAGTATTCTAATAAACTATTTTGAATGATCTTTTTACCCACGTAGCAGTAGATAATTTTTTTCCTGTAATTAAATAGTCTTCCTGAAAATTACATCTTCGGTAGGCCCTGAAAGTCTCTTATTATTGTGTTGGAAGCTGGCACTTTGAGGGCTGTGGAGGCAGACATGAATTCCAAATGCTCTTTCCTCCTAAGAAAATGTAATATGATAACTAGGCTGTCGTGGGTGTTTGCTCATTCTGGTTGTCTCTGTCATACTTTGCATGTCATTTGGGTTATCTGCTGGAGCTAAATTGCTACATTATCTTATAAATGGTGTATCAGAGTTATGTTTCTGTCCACACCAACACAGTGTGTGTGCTGTATCTCAAATGGAGAAATTAGTTTGTGATATATGCCCTTACTGAAAACTGGTTGGGAATGTAATAATCCTAATAGTGTTAGAAAGCAGATTTGAAGTAATGACATGAACAAACTGTTTTCTTTGGTTCTAAAACTTCAATCTTATTCACTTTTTTTAATCCACTCTTTAAAATTCTTTCTTGCTTAATAAATTGACCTAGATTGTAATTTAACTTCCAGCTCCCCTCTAAGAACTTTCCTTTGGGTATGGCTACACTTGAAACTTCAAAGTGCTGCACTTTGAAGTGTGAGTGTAGTCCCAGCGCCAGTGCTGCACGTACTCCACGTCCTCATGGGGTTTAGCTTGCAGTCCTGGGGGGGTGTTTTTTTCACACCCCTGAGTGAGAAAGTTGCAGCACTGTAAAGCACCAGTGTAGCCATGGCCTTTGAAACCTATTTTTCATTCAAGGTCACAACATGAGCAGAGCGCTGTGTATGCTCATTGTGATAGCAGATACAGCATACGTGCATGGTTTTGTTAGACCATGTCATTGGGCATTTGAGTGGGTTATTAACTTGTTACAGCTCAAAGGATCATATTGAAAAAGTCAAACCTCGGGACAATCTGAGAGTTGAATTTAACAAGCTGGATCAACTTTTCATATTAGTTAAATAATGGCATTATCAAACTGCAGTTTCTCTTTAACTATCTGACAGCATTGTTAAGATCTGCACCTCTCTTCCATTTCTCACTCTTCCTTTATGCTTTGTTCAGTGCCTGGCATTCCTGCCCTATCCTAATGTGCCAGACACCCCACCAGACCCTCTTTTCATTCAAATTCCACCTGAAAACTCACTTTCCTGTGAGCTTCGCAAATAGGCTTACCCACGTCACTAAAAATGCTCTCATCACCCAATACTTCATTATTGTTTTTTTTAAAAAACCCCTCTAAGCAGCATCCTCTGAATGTCCCTGTCCTTTTTTTGTGTCTGACCTTTCTGTATTTTCAGATTGTAAGCTCCCCTTGGGGCAAGACCTGTCTCGTGTCTTTTGTGTCTTGTTCCATACAAGCATGCTGTCAGCACTTTACAGATAACTAATAATAGTATTTTCCAGTGCTGCACACTAATACAAAACACAGTTTCACTAAAACATGAGTCTCCTGGTGCCGCGGAGTTAATGGAAGTAAATGATCTGAGTGTCTGAGAGCAGTGAAACTCCTCTCTGGGGATAAAAAAAGAGAGTTGTGCAACAGATTCCCAACTATTTAACATGGAGCTTGAGTGTGGTAAGACTGTGCTCTATAAAAGGACCTTTCAGGGTAAGGTTATAAAATGGGCTTTAGTTTCACATTGTAGGCCTCTGATTGGTGTGATGGTGCACTCTACAATCTTAGAAATCTTCAGTTTCAACACAGAGGGGTCTGTCAGTACTTGGCTAGCTCAGCCTCCGCTTCTGGAGTATGTGGCTGAATATTAAGTTCCTGCAGTCTGTCTGACAAAAAGAAAAGATGCTGAAAGAGTTTAGTCTCCTCTTGATAATGCACACAATTCCTAATAGCATTAATGGGAGTAACATGCATACATTCAGCCAAATCCGCCAGTCTTAATATGGGCAAAACTTTCTATCAGTTAATGGGAGTTCAGCCTGTCTACAACTCTCACTGACTCAGTACCTTGCACTACTGGGCCCTTAGACCGCTTCTGACAGAATCCTGTACAGCTTCAGAGTGGGGAGCTTTCCAATGTTACATATGACATTTGATGTTGTTGTCACTGTTGGCATAAGCACAAAGTTCATCTCTTTCCAAGTGGTAATCCAAAGTCTGAGATTGGCTCTCTAAATAATTTTGGAATACTGTATTAATCTGAAAACAGATAAATCTGTGCCTACATAGACACTCTTCTCTCATGTCTTTCAGCATGCACATTTCTGAAAGCCAACAGGAATTCTTCAGAATGCTAGATGAGAAAATCGAAAAGGTAAGAATCAAATAAATAAATGTTTTTGTTTGATAACTACAGAGAGTACAGTAGATGACTGACATACAGGTATCCTAGCCATATGAAAGGAGGAATTCAGCCACAGTATATTTAATATTCCATGCTTTACCAGTTCTAGACGATACATCAGTTTCGACTTGAAGCAGCCACTTGTTGGCATAAACCATTATGGGAGTTGGTTGTCTCAATGATGCTTTTGTGTGCAGGAGAGATGAGAGAAGGGTAGGGCAAGAGTTTACAGAGTGAGAACAGTTTGGGAAGGAAACTAATTTTGGAAAAGTATTCAAACCCATCATGAATGGCAAATTAAAGTTAGCCCAAGCATTAAGGGAGAGTGTGGATCAATTAATAAACAGAATAGCAAAGCAGGTTTTTATACCTCCTATGATTTTTATACTCTCTAGTATTGAAGTTTTGTTTCATCTTTTGGGGTGGAGGGGGTGTTGAAATTTAATCCTACTATCAGAATTATCAACTGTCATTTAAAGATCTTTCTTGAAATAATGCTAATGGTCTCATTTTATTTATTGACAAGCCTTTTCAAATTAACCAGCCTTGCAAAAAGCCACGAATACAGACTGCAGTTATAAGCATCTCTGCAACAGACTTTCACTGAATAGAGATGATAACACTAGAGATTTTTCAGAACAGTGTAGGAGATTTAGGCACATTAATCCTCCTAGCCTGTTTTGCAAATCTCAAAGAATATTTTTATAGCAACTTTCATTTGTGAATCTCAGAGTACTTTACACACCTTTATTAACAAAACCTCACCGCATTGCTGTAATGTATTATTACCAGTGGGAAACTGAGGCATTAGAAGCTAAATGACTTATGCAGGACACCTAGCAAGTCAGTGACAAGTTCAGGAGCCAGGACGCAGAAATCCTCTTTCCCTTTCTCCTACTATAATCACTAGCTGATACTCTCTCATGAATTCAGCAAAGAGTCCTGTGGCACCTTATAGGCAAACAGATGTTTTGGAGCATGAGCTTTCGTGGGTGAATACCCACTTCGTCAGATGCATGTAGTGGAAATTTCCAGGGGCAGGTATATATATGCAAGCAAGAAGCAGGCTAGAGGTAA
>NC_133775.1:54734038-54779031 GCF_003597395.2 Chelonoidis abingdonii | reverse complement strand
AAACTGCTGAGCTTCAGTTCATCTGCAAATTTGACACCATCAGCTCAGGATTAAACAAAGACTGTGAATGGCTTGCCAACTACAGAACCAGTTTCTCCTCCCTTGGTTTACACATCTCAGCTGCTAGAAGAGGACCTCATCCTCCGTGATTGAACTAACCTCGTTACTTCTAGCCTGCTTCTTGCTTGCATATATATACCTGCCCCTGGAAATTTCCACTACATGCATCCGACGAAGTGGGTATTCACTCACGAAAGCTCATGCTCCAAAATGTCTGTTAGTCTATAAGGTGCCACAGGACTCTCTGCTGCTTTTACAGATCCAGACTAACACGGCCACCCCTCTGATACTGTCTCATGAATGTGCATTTTAGGCTTAATTTGGGATGAGGTGCATCATATAATGTAATCTTTCTATTTTCAGAAGCCAGCTGAAACAGAATTAAGTATACTTAAAAATTGCAGTGATGAGTTAGAGAATGGGAGGGTATTGAGTACAGCTCTATAGACACCAGTTTTTGCTCTGCAACTTTTCATATATGGAAAACAGATTCTGTGAATTTTTACAAGAACAGGCATATTGGTTGATTGTGAGCTTCTCCCATTTCTGCCAGTGATCACAGTACTTTTGAAAACTGGCAACATGCCTCACTAAGCAAATCACGTATTTGTCTCAGGCAACTAAAGTGTTCTTTATTCCCTGAAAAATCACATTTTATTTTGGTGAAAGGGAAAATTTAGAGGAGCTGCAAGTATTTCACTATGTGACACCAACAAATAGACATTACTGTGTATTAAAGAGCCTTTTTTAAATACCTAGAGCTGAATTGTTAATTTGGAAGGGGAAAAAATGTTTGGCCTTGAAAGAAGCAACATAAGGTATTTCAGCTGAGTAGAATTCACTCTGTGCTCCCTTTACGCCAAGTGATTCCACAGTGACAATTCTGCGTCTTTTTAATTTAGTTGGAGGATTATTTCCTTAAATGCAATAGTCCAGCCTAAAGTGTCTCTCTTTATTCTTCTGGTTTGGGAGGATGACAGGTAAAGTGTTACACCAGAAAAGGTGCGATGTTTGTGACTGGACTGTTTTGGCAGAAGAGTTCTCTGAACAAAGAAGTGTTTATAGGTTCATTATAAGAGTTTTCCCATCTCAGTACTCTACTGTTTCCTGAATATTTAATCAAACAAGGAGCGTGGTTTTATTTTAATCTGTGACATACCCTATCAAGGATTGAAAAATAAGCTGTCATGTTCATCCACATTGCAGCTGCTTCTAGCCCTGATAAGCATGTTGACCTAATAAATATTTAACACTTATTGCTTGCAGTTTATCATCCTTCATAATATTAAAATGTGTCAGTGAAACAGTAGATACTGTAGTAAAGGACATTTTAAAAGGTGTATCTTCCCTAAAGAGTGAACTCATTCCAGTGAGTTTGTCTGTGGTGTGGGTTCATGTTGTCCTTCATTTTCTGGATTTGTTTCAGAACAATAGACACAATTCACCAGACAAAGAACTAAGAAGGAGGTTGACTCCTTGTTCTCACTGATGGGCAGATTCACATTCTCATACGTTTATGGCTGTCTTCAGTGCCCCTGATAGTAATTTATTATCCCAAGGGCCAGGAAATCATTTACAGGAACAAAAGTTACAATTGTATCTGGTAAAACTGAATAAAGAAGATTCTCTCTTGCTTTTCAAACCAGTGACAACTCAAGAAGACTGGCATGGATTACTGTACAGCAGAATCCTATATTTGTGGTGTTTGAGGGGTTCATTTGTTTGAGGAAATGCTCTCTCAATTTTTACTCTTCTTTAAAAGATTTTTTTTTAGTAAATATTTGTCAGAAATGTAGTTTTCTGAGTATCTGCCAACAAAGCAAAATGGATGGGAAAATAAGATACTATTTGATTTTTTTTATATAACGCTTTCTGTCCATTTTAAAGGAAAATACAGGACAATAATAAAACATGCAATTAAAAGGAACTGAAAAAAAATGTTATAAATCTGATTTCAAAAATGCTGAGTGAATTACTTGACTTTGTTTGAAGTGGACTGACATCTCACCAAATTGAGCTGGGAGGAGGCACTGGGATTAGGACTCAGACCAGACCCAGACAACACCACAAAAAGATTATGTCTGTGTCATAGGTCCTGATGTGTCCAAGGCTTTATTGTCTGACTGTACCGAAAGAAGGCCAAGAAACATTTGACATGGGTTTAATCAGGCCGCAAGTTTATTATTAGATGTCTGGGACTACCCTGCAGATAAGTGTACAGTGGAGGTAATCCCATGTCTATTCCATAATTATCTGGGGGTTTTTACCAGCTCCCCCTCTTTTTCCATCCAGCTTCCCTCCCCCCCGTAGGAGGGTTATGGTGGGCTATAATAATGGGGGTTGGCTCCCTGCTGTACCAATCATAGGAGTCCCCAACCACCATGACCCCCTCCCTTCACTCCTTTACTGAACACCTCTTTTTAAGTCCTTTTCCAAGCTATTTATCTAGTCACTGTTCCCCGTTCCCGGCCAATGGGAGCTGCTGGGGGCAGTGCCTGAAGCAACAGCCACACACACCCCTGCGCCCCTCCTTCTCCAGGTTCCATCGGTTCCCGGAGCAGCGCAGGGGCAGGGCAGGAAGGCAGGGAACCTGCCCTGCCCCCGGTGCGTGTTGGGCCGGAGCCACTCTAGGTAAATGCTGGGGGGGTGGGGGTGGGGGGCCGTGAGGAGCTTGCAGGCTGCAGAAAATAAACCAGTGGGCAGCCTGCTCCGTGCAAAAGGGAGAGCTAAGGCACAGGGCAACCATGCTGACTCTTTCTCAGTAGTTGTAACCACCCCCCACCATAAAGCGCACAGTTCCCTTCATTTAGCCAGCCAGCTAGCGAAATCTCTTCCCTCCCCCCCACCGCTTAAAGGTGCAGGGCGGTCAGTCAGGTTATAAAATGCAGTGAAGGTTCCGTCTCCACTACAAAACAGAACTGTGTTGAAACCGAGTCATGATGTAACTGCATCCACAGACACACTTGTATTTGTAGTGGAGATAGGGATGGAGACTGGCATTATCTAAAGCTGGTATATCGAAGCTATAAAGTGAATAATTTTAAATAAGATAATACCTCTGAATTTAAATTTAAACCCCTAAGGCTGTTAATCAGCTAGTGCAGTTGAGTAAATAGCCCAGACATTATAATGTGAACGCTATGGAGAATGGAGAAAGTTAGACGTATTTTAAACTGATTGGAGAAAGAAAAAAGATGACAACTGAATGGGTAGGAAGACTGGTTAAAATAGTAATGCTGCAATCCAAACATGAAATTACAAGAACTGATGTTTTAGCAGCTGAAAATATTAAGTATTTATCAATCCTTGAGATCAAATAAACGACAGTGATATAACTTAGAGAACTAGTATAAGATGGAATGAGGGAAGTCAGTGTCAAAAAAAACAATACCCAAGATCTGGGGGAACACTAGGACAGTAGAGCTATACTTGGTACTGGGACAGTACAGCTGAATTAACTTCCATAAAATGTGACCCAGGGGTAGAACACAGAATGTCATTCCCAACTGAGAAAGTTTCTGTCAGAACTTATTGTAAAAAAAAAAACCATTGTGAGGCATCCAGATGGAGACATCTGTTATTTTTCTTTGAATATCTGTCCTTGGTAGAAGACTTAAAAGGAATAATAGAAATGGATATCAGCATAATTATGATGATGAAAACCGTATGACTCAGAACACCCAAGGAGTAAGTAAATATAAAATGAAGAAAACTAAGGACCCAGTGCTGAATTCTGAATTATACCAACACATTTAGAGCATAACATGAAAAGCCTGAGCCATTTGTTGTGGCTGCATCCTGGGTCTCACTAGGTTCAGTGCAAGTTTTTCCAGTAACTTCAGTGGCATCAGAATTTGGTTATTGATTCAGAAAAAAATGAAAGGCATACAATGGGAATCAAATAAGCATTAAGCCATGTGGAAACTTCAGGATGATCAGCACTGAAGTAGTGTTGAATGGTCCATAGTACTGGAAAGAGTTTAACTGCCAAAAGATCACTAAGCAATTCTAGTGGTGCTTTTTTAGTAGAGCAGCAGCTTATACCCAGAATGAAAAAGGTCCCTCAGCTCATACAGTAGAAGTTAATTTTAAATATTTAGTAAATGGAGTTCTGGGGATTCCATGACAGTGGTTTCCCCTGCTGTTAGCATAGAAATCTAGAGAAAGCAATAGTGCCATGGGACTTGCTTAGCCCTGTGGTACTGCTGGTTGGACCACCGTAGAGCAGGTACACAAGATAGTGGCTTCAGTTCCTGCTTGATGCAAATATTAGATATATAAAGTAGCTAGTGAGGAAGAACAGTAAGAGGAGTAGGGAGTCTGAGGGTGTCTCCCTCCCTGCAGCAAAGCAAGCCCTGAGAGGAGGTTGCGTCAGAAATACTCCTCCTGGCTGCTAGTAGCTACAGTCCCAGTCTCATGAAATTTTCATGCTGGCATGGAACTACTGTGAACATAGTCACAGGCTTTAAAATATGACACACGCATACAAGGAGTTCAAAAATAAAGGGAAGAAATGAGAGAGAATGAGAGGCAGATAGATAGTTAACAATAGCTTAATCCAGTGACAATACTTGTTAAAAGTGCTCACCAAAGCATGCCTGAAATCACATAAAAACTCCGCAGTGGAGAGTGAAGAATTTATAATAGCCATCAATTAAGCCTGAAGAAAGAGCCCCTGGAGTAAATTAGAGAGAATTGGGTCAGAGGGACAGGTAATTAGCTTGACCTCAGAAATCAAGGCACAAATATTATCTTCAGAAACTCTAGATAGGGAAAGCAACAAAACAGAAGAGAATAAAACGAAGAAGAGCAATTCTCAGGGTACGTCTACACTGCACGATTATTTCGAATTAGCTTAAACCGATATTACAAAACAGATCTAATAAAATCGGTTTAGCACGTCCACAGTGGGATCCCGAAATCGATTGTTTGCGTCCATGGTCCAAAGCTACCATCGATTTCAGGAGCGGTGCACTGTGGGTAGCTGTTCCTCAGCACAAGTTCCACTCGTGCTGAGAGCACATGTGCTGATGGGGAGCAAACATTCCCCGGGTGGTGCTGGTTACGCTCACCTCCCTTGAAGGCAGCCAGACAACCTGTGGTGCTTTTTCGCGGAGTGCATGAGCAAACACCATAGCACGCTCTTCCCGTTTTTCACGTGGTGGGGGGGGGAAATAAACTGAGGAGCTCGCAGCAGACACGTGTTTGAACCTACACGACATTGGGAGCCAGCACGACTGCAATAATTAGAGACTGCTGTGGACTGTGGATAAGCTGGAGTCTCAGACTCCTCCCTTCATAAGCGTCCCATGTTGAGTCTTGGCTTCCGGTTCCTTGTCAGACAACACGCTGTGATCGGAGTTTTTTATTCCAACGTTGGCATTTCGTGTCTGTAACGAGTGATACACCGATTGTCTCTCCATACAGCGTCAAATATAGTATCTCTAGGTCATGGCGGAGCTTTTTTCGATTTCAGACTGCTCGCCAGCCGTGTGATCAGAGTGCCACGTGGCAACGCAGAAGGGATATGTATCAACAAGTTGCGTGCTTTCCTGTTTATGCCGCTGCATCGATTCAAGATTGCTGTCCATGAGCGTCAGTGGCACTCTGGATGCCGCCGAGCCAATAGTCGATTGCCGTCCCCACGAACTAATCAGTTATGCGATCGAATTAGCACTACTCCTCTCGTTTGGGAGGAGTTCCGAAATCGATTTAAGGAGCAGTTTAACTCGATATTAATGACGACGTCGTGTGAACGGATACAGCGTTAAATCGGTATATCGGCCATTAAACCGATTTAAAGTCGCAGTGTAGACCTGGCCTCAGAGTCATCATAGATAGATGGTTTCTGAAGCTGATTAATTTTGCCAGAGAGAATGCAACAGAATCAACCAGCTCAATTTGTAACATATGCCTGAAGAGGAGAGGGGGAGAGAGGGAATTTAAATAATCTCAACATTGTCACAGAAATGGGCATTGACTGGAACATTGTGTTATGGCTGAGGATGTTAAATGGCCATTTTTTAAATGGCACCCACTGTAAAACCTCCAAGGAAAATAGAGATGTATTCTTGTAGGAAGTAAAGACTCCCTGTTACAGACACACACTTTTGGTGCAGAATACAAAGATCAGCATCTTCAAGTGGTGCTCAGAATAATGAAGCAGGTACATCAGCTCATGCTGTTCTGAGATAAATCAGAGATGTAATAATGCACGTGATGGAGCAATGCAAGGAGCAAAATTATATCTGAATTAACAAAGGATTGCTGTGAAGCACAACATGATCATCAAGATCACTCAGAGCTGGTGATGAAGAAGAAAAGAATTTTCATGTCCTGCTTAAAAAACATTCCAATCTGTGCTTCCCCCATAATCCAGCAAATAACTGAATAGGAAAGAGAAACCCAAAATTTACTTGGGCTCTGTTCCTACAAAGGTTTTATGGCACATGTTTACCTTTACTGAGTAATCCCTTTAGCTCCAATAGGACTAGTCAGAGTAGAAAGTTAACCATATGATGCAAGTTTTTGCAGGCTCGGGGCTTTATTTTGCAATTTTTGGGGGGGATTATGGATGTGCATATACTTCTAGTACAATGGGGCCCTGATCCTTATCTGGGATTCATAGGTGGTACCACAGTGCAATTATTATGTGGTGATGATGATGATTTTAAAAAGGGATCTGAAGTGGAATATATGCAAAATTGCCCTAATTAAAGTGTTTGGAAAAAGAATAATCCTGACAAATGGCCTCCAAGCATCACTGTTTTAACCAGATTCTGAAAAATGATTGTTTTACCTTAGCATCACAAGTATGAAGCATGATATTAAAATGAGAAATGAAATTATCTTCATTATAATCAATATTTTATTTATAAATTGTTTTTCTCAATCTGTAGGCACATTTAATATACTCCTAGAGCAAAAACATCAATGCTATGAGATATAATTACATACCTAACAATTAATGTCTGATCTGTGCTGGGGATTTTTTTCATCAATTGTAGTTTCATCAATATAAAACCCTAGTGCAGACTAGGGCAAATCATTTCTTATACCGGTGTGAGATACCTACACCACATATTTATGTCAGTGTGGCTACTCTCGTTCAGAAAATATAAGAGTGTAAACAATTTCTAGAGCTGACTTTTTCACTGAAGACCTAACGTTCTAGAGAGAAGCAGTAGAGAATTTTGAAGTTGCACAATATTTTTAAAGCTTTTGTTCCCTCATTTTGGTATATAAATGATTAAATGATGACGCATTTTCTGTTGCCACTTGACTTTGGCAAACCCTGACTCCAAAAGGAGTTAACATCCTGTTCTTGAATCTCTTAATATCTTCTGAGCACACACATTTATTTATGCATGTGATTCTTTTGTTCCGTTTCCTCTTAAACAAGTATTTTATAAGTGACTTTGTTGCTCTTGAGAAATGCCAGATTGACAGCCCTAGACACTGAAGACCTCTCTCCACAAAACACACTTACAAGGCAGACTTCTGCATAGTGCTACAATAATGTGCTTCACCCTGATCTAGAGGGATCACCTCTGGGATTCGAGAGTAGCTAGGTCTCTCTAAGAATTCAATCTTTGTCTTTTCTGCTGAAAACTGCTCACAACGGAACTGTTCATGATAGTGTTCTTTTATGTTTATACCTGTGCATTGGGAATTGGATTTAAGACCATCAACTTCCGTTGGCATAGGCCACCAAACAGTCATCCTGTGGTAATGACTCAGTAGATCTCATTAGTAAAACTGTGGGCATGAGACCCAATCAGCAACACAAAGCAGACTCTTGTACAGTGTGAAGCGTGCCATTAGAAATAAGTAATTTGCTAACTGAAACATATGCAAATACAGGAGTTTTAGACTAAAACTCATTAGTAAAGTGTATTGTTCTTAATGCATCCTTTGGTTTACCTTACAGAATAAGAAATAAAAATTAACTCAGTGTACAGTTATTTTGTGCCTCCTCTTAGGAATTTCTTTCCACCCCTTCTGTGAACACTGTAAACAAAAACAGATTGATGAAAAGAGTTCCCAAAGCTGGGAAACATTAAAGTGGTTCTTACGGTGGGATCTATTCTGAAAGAGGGCACTGTGTAGCGTCAGCCCTTTTAGCGATAGCAGAAGAAAGGACTGTTTGGTGCAATTCATTTTACCCCATCAGGCCAGCAGTCCTCTTCCTCCTTCCCCTTTATTTGCTTTGGTTCCTAGCTAAAGGATTTTGGTGCCAAACTTTGGAGTGATAGTGGAAGCAGTGTCTCCTTAGATACCTTTTTTTTTTTTTTTTTCCTGTGTAGAACTCTGTCAGCTGCACAAAAAACCATTTAACTGGGAAGGCTTCAGTATTCCTGCCATGAGAGTTTGTTTATCCGTCTGTCATCTAGAAAAACAATGAATTTTTTTGTTTATAAAGGATATCATAAAACATACAGAACACTTGCAGTTTCTAGATGCAACAAAAATGGGGGAAGGGGAACCCACCTACTAACTTTTTATTATCCCCAGTGTGTGAGCTGTTGAAGAGAGCTGCATACCATCTTTTTTCTCCCCTTACACTCACAGACTTGTATTAAAGTATTTTTGTGGTACAGGTAATCCTACAAAAATAAGAACTGAGAGGCCAAAAAAGTGGTGTGGGCTGGAAATTACCTGCACTGTTTTTTCCCTCCTTTTATATTTTTACTTGATCTTGATAACTGATTAGTTATGTTGATAACTCGATTAGTGGGAGCATTTTAAAACTTGTGCTTATTATATTGAACTGGCTATCATATTTGTAAGAATGTTACCCCTTTTGACCGAAGCCGTTAGCCAATGTTCAGGGTCTTGTGGATTGTTCCCTTTAGAAAGACAGTTTGATGCCATCCTGTTTATTTACAAATAATGTACACAAAGTTCTGTTTCCCTGAGTACAGTAGGAACCGAGATATTGTGTCAAACTATTCCAAGGCTTTTTCTAGCCAACACTCTGACCAGAAAACTCTGTCTCTCAGTCTATTTCTACACAGCGAATGAAGGTGTGATTGTAGAGTGGGTAGGCAGTGCAGGCTAGTTACCTGAGTATGAGCTTGCTGGAGACCCTGGGTATATAGTCAGGCAACAAGCCCACCTGTGCTATAATCACACCGTCCTTTGCTATGTAGAAATATCCTTAGTTTTCTCCCAGGGTCACACTGCAGGTGCTTCTCTGGTTGCTCTTGGCTTTCTGTTATTGTCTCCGGCTGCTTCTGTGATCTTTCTGTCAGCTTCTCTCACAATCTCACACACTTTCATCAAACAGTACCTAGCTCTCTGCATTTGCATTCAGACACTAGTGAAATCCCACTGTTTGTATAGCTCAACTCCTGACCAGCCTCTCATGTGGTCTGGCACTTTGCATGGTGGCTCTTAGTGTTTCATCTGTCTTATTCCAAAGGCAGCATAACTGCTTCTTGCATTTGTCCTGAATGAAGTGTGGCTGTCACACACACCAGCCTCAAGGAGGAGTCACCTCCCTTCTGGTATGTCTGTAGTTTTTCATTTTAAATGTAACAAGTAACTATCTGATTGTGGACTTTATCTTTCCAAAGCACTGAGCACAGTGGATCCTTTCTTGGCCCATTAGGACTGCTTACACACTCACAAATGTACTTAAGCACATGCTAAATTTTAACATGAGTAATACCATTGACTTAAATGGGACCACTCACTTGCTTAAAGTTAAGCATGTGCCTAAGTATTTTGCTTGCAGGGCTGAGCCCTGTGTAGTTTGTACAAGCAAAGAGTCACATATGAATTGCCTTAGGACATGTCTACCCTTGGAGCAGTCACTATAATGGTATAGCTATACCGGTATACTGTATCAGCAAAGCGCTGCTCATGTGGATATATCTTATTCTGGCAAAACCATGCTTTTGCTGGTGTGGCTTATTCCAGCCCGCTCAAGTAAAACAAGTTACCAATAAAAATGCAACATCTACACCACAGGTAGGCAACCTATGGCACGTGTGCCGAATGCGGCATGCGAGCTCATTTTCAGTGACAGTCACACTGCTTGGGTCCTGACCACCAGGTGGGGGGGGGGCTCTGCATTTTAATTTAATTTTAAATGAAGCTTCTTAAACATTTTAAAAACCTTATTTACTTTACATACAACAATAGTTTTGTTATATATTATAGACCTAAAAAGAGACCTTCTAAAAATGTTAAAATGTATTACTGGCATTCGAAACCTTAAATTAGAGTGAATAAATGAAGACTCGGCACACCATGTCTGAAAGGTTCCCGACCCCTGATCTACATGGATGCTACCCCAGCCTCATCAGTCAAGGATTGCAACTCTTCACACCTCAACCAACAGTATTCTGTTACAGAGACCTGGCTTTAGTCTTAGGCTGTTTCTTCATTAGGGAAAAAAGGTGTGATGTTAACTCAAGTTCATGAACTTGAGGTAAAATATTGGTTCAGACCAGGCAGTTTTCAGTCTAGTATTGGGTTAAAAACCTAGTCTTTGATTGTTCCTTCTAACTTGTGTGAAAACTACAAACTGGTTTGTCTTTAGTGGAAACCTTTATTACAAAGAATTCAGTTTCATCCCACCCTAAAGATATGGGGTGGGGGAGGGAGCCTATTACAAGCTTAAGTAAATAAAACTGCTGTTTGTCTTCAAACTAGACTGCTCCCTCTTCTTCTTGAGAGCTGGTGGATCTGTTCAATGCCATTCCTCCTCACTGCTCCATTTGAAGTTAAAGTGAGAAATTAATCCATAATGCAACTTGAAGCTTTTTAATGTGTAAGCACTGATGTGAGGATGCGGTGCAGTGCTGAGATGGCTGTTTGTATTAATTCAAATAGGGCCCTGTTTTCACTTTGTAATTCAATTAGTATGTTCAGCTGAAGTCTCTCTTCCTGCTAGTTGCTTTAAGGGATCGTGTGTAAAAGATCTACATGTCATGCTTCAGGAAAATGTGAGCAGTATCCCTGGTATTTCACCCAGCGCTTTCACTCTTTCTCTTTCAAGTGCTGTTGCTGCCAACGCAAGCTAATTGGAATCAGAAAGCTGACAGAATGCTTAAAAAGTAGATCAGGCATCTGAGCCGACTGCCACACCAGGCAATAATTACTTTAAAATGGTCATCACAAGGGAAGCAAATATGGAACTGCCCCATCTTTTAGGCACAGAAGTGAGCAATCCTTTATGCAGTGAAGCAGATAAATAAACAAAATGGCTGATGACAGTACCCCAACTTCAATTTAAATTCAAGGCTCGGGCAAAGAGGGTGTATGTCCATAATTCTGCTAAGATTTATTCTATGTATGTCTTCAAAAACATTTTCCTTCCATCTTTCTGCTTCACTTTCAAAAATACAGTGGAAAAAAAAGAAAAATGGAAGGAGGAAGAGGGGAGATGCTAGTTAACATTAAACAGCCTCTAACAGTAATAATGGCGCCGGGGCAGAGCATTTCCCATGGAATAAATGACCAGCTAGTGTTTCCACTTATCACCAGGAAATATCTTGGGCCTCAGTTATTGTTCTTTAATGGTGATTTTTCACAGCTATACAGTATGTTGGCCCATGTTGACAAGTACTTTGTCAGTGCTTAATCAGATAGTTTTGTTAAGAGTTTAGGAATTGTCAGTCTCTGAAATAAAGGAAACCAGGTGATTTTGGCCTTTCTGTAAAATGTTGCCCTGTCTGTCCCCTCCCCATTCTCCCCCCAGAAATCACGTGTATTAAAACCAGGTGAATTTTTTAGCTTTTCTGATTACCACAAAGGTGGGACTAAATATATAGTTGTTGAGTGCTAATCTTTTTTTAATCTACTAACAAAACCCACAAATTTCCATCTTCAGCCATTGACAACAAAGCACTGCTGGCCCTAGAGTTTAGACAGGGAGGACTGGTGCAAGGAAACACCACCAAACCAAAGTGGACATGGTTGTCCCATGGCAGCTCAATGGGTTTGAGCAACAAACCCAGAGCCACTTTGTAGCTTCTATTCCTAGCCAATGTACAGTGTGCGTGTCATGTGCATCAAATAACTTTTAAGCAGCGGCAGAAAATTAAACAAGATGGCTTTGAACACGCGTGCACACACATACACCCCGGAATTATCACCCAGATATGCCTTTATTCTTTGCAATTTTTAAACAATTTACTCTTAAAAATCTCTTCCTGAGCATAAAGACCTGGCAGGACTGGCCCAATTTCAGTTGTGGGGTATGGGCACAACTCTGTTCAAGCTCGTGGCTTTTCACCCATTTGCAGGAGGACTGAAATGTCCCTCTGTGCTTTCAGAATACTATCAGGCTTGTATTCCGGCCGGGGCCCTCTCTACCCCAGACTTCTCCAGAGACATGAGCTTCCTCTGTTTTTCCTCCTGTTCCTTGCCCCTAGTAACTATTTATTTGACATGCTTCAGCCAATAATTTTTACCTGTGTGTTTGTGCATGTGTTTGCTGAGTAGCCTGCACATAGGAACAGCAGGAAGTAGTGCAGATAGGCTTTTAATACTTGGACTAAGTTTCAAGGATTAATCTTGTCTGTGGGCATTTGGGGTTTGCGTTTGTAGCATGGAGGACCAAGGTCCTAGCACGAGCTTTGGTATTCACTGTGCCTTGAACAGGAGGCCTTGTCCCTCCCTGTCCAGCCCCTTTGGAGAGGCTAGTGGAGCTGAGGGTACTGGCATTGCATAGACCTTGCACTCAGGGGAATACGTTGTGTCTAACGCCTTTATAGTGGCACCAGATTGAGTGAGGCTCTTTGCATCCTCGATGCAACCATGCAGGGCCTGGCACCATCTGGCCCTTGATGTAGAGTAGTTTTGTGGCATTAGAAATGTTTTATAGTATGTATAAATCTTTCCGCATTTATATGGGCAAAATAGAATAGCAGTCTCTGCTATGCAGTGCAGTTTGGAAAGTGTCTGTGTTGCTCAGCAGGCCTTTAGTTACACTGAAGAGTTTAATAATAATACTTAGTGGAAACTCCTCAAGTACTGGTGATGTAGAAAAGCTTGATGAGCAGGAGAACTGTACTACTGGAAGTTTCATATATGAGATGAGACGTAAAACATAACTCACCTGGTCAGTAAGGATTCCCTGAAACTTTTTCACAAGCTTTAGGGTATTAGCCTTGTTGTCCTGGTTTAATTTTAATATGGATGTATTTTGCTTATATAAGAATCCCTTGTTGCTTTTAATGGATAAAGTATTCCTTTTATTTTTCTGTTCGCAAAATGGTTGTCTTATTTTGCTAACACTATTATAATGGCTGCTGCCTTGCACTCCATAGGTTGCTGCATTCTAGTGGTGGACCTACATCTCTGCGTCTATTTAGCTGCATCTACATGTAAAGTATCTTTATAAATCAATGTATAGAATCCACTGGGATATGTGGATGAAAGATGTGTGTACTATCCTGTAAACCTGTCATCCTACCCAATGTTTCCAATTACTTATTTGCTTTTCATTCTCTCTCTTGAATTGTTCATTTGTGTGTGTTTCTTTTTAAAGGGTCGTGATTATTGTTCAGAAGAGGAGGATATCACATAGTGCCAATTCTGCCAATCAAAACAGGAATACTACTGTGTAAATAGATTACAACCCGGTCAAAATCTTTTGGAAGTCTTCTAGAGTGAGCAGCGCTACATAGCAAAAGAAGATCATTTCCACATTGTATGCTCCATTCAGTTACAGCGTTTCTTAAAAAAAAAAAAAGACAAGGAATATTGCTAAGAACTCATATGGAACTGTGTGTGTTGCTGCTAGTTAAAACTTGTTGCAACTTTTCACTTTTCTGTGTCCAAGTATGCAGGAAATCTTCAAATTTAATCTGAAAGACGCTGTTGATTTTACTAAGGTTGCTGGCCTATTTTCTATCGGATTAGGTAGTGTTATACAAAACTTCCATAATTGAACAGTCAAGCTTCTAAGAAATCCTCGAGCTGTTTGTCAGGCCACAGATGGGCTGGAGTGCTTAGTATTACTGGTGATTTCAGCCTTTGGAGATGGGATGTGGTTGCCATAACAGGCCTTGTTTCTCTACTGGGAAGAAGTTGAGAAATTATTGTCCGTTAAAAGCATGTTATCATACAAATACTGGAAGTGATGCAGGAGCAGAAATTTGTATTTTAAAGGGAAAAAGTTTCACTTAATAGGTATCTTAATCAAGGACTAAGCTTGCCGTATTGGCTTTTCTGAACGCGAATGGAAGTGTGATCACAATCATTTGAATCCCTCTTTTCTAAGAAAATAAACATTTACTGTTTTTATGTATTCTTGTCTTTTACCATTCATACAGTTCCACCCTTTCTGAGTCTGGGGGACTTGGGAAGGCAAAGGCAGCCCTCTACAGCTGCAACTCCAAGATGCTAACACTTTAAAGCACCTATGCCAATTTGTAATGTCTGTTGTGTGTTCTGTAGAGTTTTATTTTTCCATATTATGCAAAGGAGGATATTATCTTCTTACAGGCAATATTTTAACAAATATTGTCATGAGCAAAAATAACCCTAAAGGGGCGGGGAGGAGAGATACTCTTTGTATTTATTCTTTTAAAGTAGTTAGGTAACTGTGCCTGTCTTTATATGACAGTGTGTAACCCCAAAAGATGACCACACCAGGAAGAGATTCTGTTTTTGTCAATGTGATACCAGGACACAGAGGTTTCTGTATTAAGTTTGTTTCAGTGCAGTTTTGTTGGATTATATATGTGGAACATACTGGGGATTTTGAGATGCATTCAAGACAAGATTTTCCAATGACTCCTGATTTTAGGTGCTTCCATTTTTTGGTGCCCAATTTGAGGCATCTTAAAGGGCCATTATTTTCAACTAGTCACATTTGAAAATCTTGTCTAAAGTTATGAATCCTGAGTATTGGGAGTTGTGGAGGGCCAATGATTAAAGAGGTCTCCAACAACAGAATGCAGTGATGCTATGGGTAGAGTTAACAATCAATATGAAAAGGCTTTGTACTGTTTTGAAATTGTCATAGTGGAGCAATTGATGCTATACTGTTGCTTGAATGGTGTACAACACGACCCTCAAACCTTTCCCTTCTCTCTCTCTCTCTCTCTCTCCCCCTCTCCCCCCCCCCCCCCACTTCCTTATTTTTCCCGCCAGACTTTTTCCTTTTTCTGACCAGAGGACAGAGAGAAGAAGCAATGAGTTAGAATCACATATTCCATGACATGCGCACTCTTGAATAGTCAGCATAGTATATTAATACTTGTTACATTTCATCTTCATGCAAGACTGGTTCTATAGCAAGAGTAATATGTCAGGAGGCTTTAGCAAGACTGCTATATCAAGAGTCCTAAATCCTGCCATCTGATATGGGCATCTCAGCCGGCCATCAACAGTACTGAAAGTTAAGTGCTCAGTACATCACAGATTAGGACACAAAGTTACCAATAAGCAGCTAATATTTTTCAGGGTAAGATTCCAGGAACAACTGTCCTAACAGACAGGGATTCTACCAGATTACACGGATTTTTATCCTGCTTGTGGCTGAAAATTGCAGGAGAATTCCAGTTTCCCAGATCTTCATTCAGTTTTATCAACTGATTTTAACAATTCAGTCTTGTTTATTTTGTGGCATAGCATATCCCAAGCTGACCAGAAGCTACATTTTCTCATCTGTGGTCGAAATCTCACATCATTTTTATCAGGATTGTCCTGGTTTCTCCTGGAGCTGAAGCATGAGAGAAACAGGTTTGTGTTCTCTTACACTGTGACTGTGCCTGTGTAGTACTGAACTTGTTTCATGAGTGGTGTCATCTCTCAGTAAGGTAGCCATCGCCAGAAGGAGCATCAGGAACACTCATTTTAATTCCTTAAACAACTTGGGGCCTGGTTTTGCATGCCCTACTAACGGGAGCAATCCTTACAAAATTAAACCTCACTGGCTTCAAGAGAGTTATGAAGGGTTGCAGGACTGAGCCCTTTCTTTTCAAATATAATTAATAGTTTCCATGTGATAAATGTTTCTTGCCATGCAAGTTCTGTGTTGAAAAACACATGTACAGCAGTCCTTAAATCCATCAGCCTCCGTCAGTATGGAGTTACTTTCAGCGTGCTAATACTAAATGTAAATAAAAATGTATAGTTGTTTATAATGCTAAAAACAAAGTTGATTGCTATTGTATACTGTTCTAAGTCTTATGAAGGAAAAAAAAACATACCTGACCCTTCTCATGTGTCTAATGTGACTGTACTGTTAAGCAGCTAGTGTCTTAAGCCTTTGTGTAAATTATAACCTGACTTGCGTATTGCTGCCTTCAAGTGACAAAAGCAGCAAATGCTTGGGTGGGCGGTTGTATTGGTAGTTGCAATGGTGGGGATGAAAGTGTTGGGAGGAGAATTTGGAGGGAAATTAATAGCTGCCAGTTGCTCTTTGTGAAATTCAAGATTGCAGTAGACTGCCAATGGGTGTGGAGGGATTGTCAACAAGATTCATAATTACTTTACCAATTTTATTGTGCAGTAAGTGTGAATAGAAATGAGAATTTTATTATTCCTGTTGTTGACATCTAGTCAGCATATCGTGGACCATCGCAATATTTGTTATCATTGACAACCACTATGCAAAAAAGAGAATTTTGCATTGACAGTTTTTTGTGCTCTCTCTTTGGCTATTGCCTAATCATTTAACTAGCTGTCTTACTCTTTTTTACGTGAAAAAGCAGAATTCTGCAGTTGTGATAAAAGGAAAGAAACTCTGTTTCCTGAAACAACAAAAGAACACAGCAAAAGTCTCTTATTTTCTAATCTCCAGTGTCAAACAGAGTTCTGTGAAATTAAGATGGCTTCTGAACATTTAAGGCTCTGTTTTGACATCCTTCTCTCTACACCTGGACCACTGAAAGCTGTCTGCTTTGTTTGGCAAAGCAAGAGGACTCCACTGGAATGTTTCTTGAAAATTTGATCAGTGAGGTACTGAGAGAACTTCAGCAGAACAAGTGGAGAGAGTGCATACAGCTGGCTGGAAGTAATATGCTGGAAAGTGGGCAGTGAACAACTGGACCTCCTTTAAATTGAAAATGCCTAGGAGTGAGATCTTAACTAAATTCCTGTTCTGTTTTGCCATTGGTGAAAAACAGTATTTAATTTATTTGTTTTTTGTAAGAGAGAGAACTTGCAGGAACCAAAAGCAGAAGTGTTAAGTTCTTCATGTAAATTATATTTTTAATCAGGTCTATTTTGTTTCCTTTGACAAAGACATATCATATTTTGCTAGAAACCTAAACATATAGTGCCAGTCCTCCTCTGCTAAAGGTCTATAATAATATAAGCAGATTACTGTAGATTTAAAATTTATCTCTGCTCAAGTTGTACCTCAAAGATACTTTTACACGATCAAATACATTTTGGGGGAGGGGGAATTTAACTTTACACACCGTATGTGCTGCTGATTATTTTTAAGGCATATGATGCAAGAAGCACCAAGAAAGTGATTCTAGACCAAAGTGTATTGTTAATAAGGTACCTTATTAAGGTGCCTGGAAGCTTAGGGTGAAATTCTGGTTCTCTGAATTCAGAGCCTGAATTAAAGGGCTTTGTGTTTGAATCTGCACCATTTGAATTTTCTTTTCCACCCACAGAGTTGTGGTAAATGCTCACATATATTGTCATAATTTATCTGCATTAAGGACCAAATCCTGGCCATAACCCCACAGGCATCCTGCAGGTTTGCGCAATGTGTGGAGTGAAGGAAGAATTTTATAACCTATTAATAGAAAATAGTATCACTGTGCTAAGCATTTGGGCTGGTGACTAAAATTCATTAGCAGTTTTGTAAGGGCATTTATTTCTATACTCTGGATCCTTAGGTAAATAAAATACCAAACTTCTGAAGAGCATTAAGAGACACTGAAAAGACAGTCTGGCACCATTGGAGTGTGTTCACTACCTAACCCCTGGCAGAACTGTGCTGAGTTCTCTGTGTAATAGTGTTAGCACAAAGGCAGAGGGCCACTAGTGGATACTGCCAGAGAACAGGAGGGAGTGGTGGGATGGGTTTGTCCATTTCAGAGCCCCCTTTGGTTGTGATGAGAATTTCACCATTACTGTACTTGATTAAGACACAAAGGGGGAATGGGGATGGAGGTGGAAAAGAGTTTTTGGCAAAGGCAAAGCTCAATCTTCAAAGGATCTAGAAGGGGGATATTTGATAATGTGCTGAGCAGTGAAAGGGTTAATTTTCTCTTCCTAGGCAAGAGAAGGTCTCCAGCTGTTGAGAGTCACTGAATCAATGAGGCAGACTGCAGCTGGGTATGGTTTCTTATCAAACAGATAACCCTCTCCAAGGGAGGTCTGGGGAAGCTGCACTTTCCTTCTGAGAATGTCTCATGGAGGGCAGGGCTGCTTTGCCCACAGGACTCTTTTTATAGTCCTGATTAAAGGGTTTTTATTTAACCATTGAAGTTGTTCTCTCTATCTCCTGAGACTAAGCCATGACCCATTTTTTCCAGGGATTCAGCTCTCTTTAGGCCTTCACATGGCAACAACCCCCCACCTGTAGCCTTTGCTCTCATGCCGAATTTTGGGAAATAGGTATTTACTTGCATCTCCAGAACAGAAGGAACTCTTCAGCGTGAACAAGATGGCACTGTGTTTTGTACAGGAAATATGCCATTGAAGCTGAAGAAATAAGTTTCCTGGGGCTGCACCGAGAACATGGATAAGAAGCTGCAAGTCAGGATTTTTATGTATGTATTTCTGTTTAAGTGAAATATTTTCTTCCAGCAATATTCTCATGTCTTGATTTAACAAGCATCCTTGTGAAGTAAACACTTAATACAATGTGCATATAAGTTGATCTCTGGAATCAGGGTATTGCTGAATGTTAAACTAAAGGTACATGACTGGCAGGAGAGTATCACACTTCTAAAACCTTAATCTTGGGTATTGTCTTGAATTGGTCATTGAAGGGAATCCTGGATCAGCTCTGTTTTGTGGACATCTGGCACTGGGGTTGTCAATTTTGGTTGGATGTACACCTCTACCCCAATATAACGCTATCCTCAGGAGCCAAAAAATCTTACCACGTTATAGACGAAACTATGTTATATCGAACTTGCTTTGATTCACTGGAGTGCATAGCCCCGCCCCCCCGGAGCATTGCTTTACCGTGTTATATCCAAATTCATGTTATATCGGGTTGCGTTATATCGGAGTAGAGATATGTTCCTGGATGTTTCATCACATGACATAATCTTTAATTCAAGGCTAATCTTTAATTCCTGGAGACTCCAGGACAATCGTGGAGAATTGGGAACCCTAACATATTATTTTAATACCTCTGCCACTTACATCGGGGGAGGGGGGATAGAGACACGGGAATGCTGCATGTGCGCTTGTCTTGTGAGGCTTTCTCAATCTTCACTTCGGCCAGTGTTCCGTCTCAGTTTCTGTATCTTGTGCAATATATGTAGGTACACCTCTACGCCGATATAATGTGACCCAATATAACACGAATTCTGATATAATGTGGTAAAGCAGTGCTCTGGGGGTGTGGGGCTGTGCAGTCCGCTGGATCAAAGCAAGTTCGATATAACGCAATTTCACCTATAACATGGTAAGATTTTTTGGCTCCCGAGGACAGCGTTATATCGAGGTACAGGTGTTTATTAAAAGGTAAACTTTGGCCCAGCCTTAGTGTTGCTGCTTTGTACTGCCATGTGGAGAAAATCTAGTTTTAGGATCTAGACTCGTTGCCCAAGCCAGTGAGTTCTAAGGGGCATTGCTGGATCAGCTTTTTCACACTCTGAGCATCAGGAATGTCATGTGTTGGTCTTCACTGACCCCTCAACCAATTAAAGGTGCTAACAAGATAGTTTCCACAGTTGCTTTCTTAGTAGGATTGTGGCCTTGTGGCTCAGTGGAAAGGTGGGAAAGCCTCAGTGCTTTCTCACGTATATCTAATAGCTGATGGAGGGGATCTGACTGTATGCTACACTTGTGATGGGGGTGGTATTATGGGTCTTTTCAGTTGCTAACTTCTGTGATCTCCTTGTCAGAGTACTCCAGCTGGCATTCTTGAGATGGCTGCAGTAGTGTTCTTATGGTTACAGAACCAGGCTTACAAGGGCTACAGAATTCCAGTGACCCTCATCATGTTATAGCGCATGAGTTAGTGAGAGATGGAGAGAAGAAAGCTGACTTCTTAACAGGATCCTGTTAAAAAACAGAATAGACAACTTTGTTCTTTGTATCTCTCATGTTGCCTAATATTAAAGCCTCTAGATTTTGAATGTTGAGAAAATAACATGAGAAAAAGATTTTCTATCCAGTTGCTCTTTGTTATCTGAATGTATTCTCTAATCAGCGCACAATGTGAGATGGCACTGGTTCCCCTCAGCTTATAATAAATTTAACTGTGGCACTCTAAGCCCCTGAAGCAAGAAGTGCTGCATTTGCTCCCCCATGCAAAATCATTATGTATTAATAGTACCTTATATATATATATATAGTGTTCTTCTATCATGCTTTTCGTCTGTAGATCTCAAAGCACTTTACAAAGTAGGTCAGTGTCATTACCCTTGTTTTACAGATGGGGAAACTGAGGTACTAGGAGGTGAAGTGACTTATCTAAGGTCACCTAGCAGTCCAGTGGCGGAGTCGACAGTAGAATACAGGTCTCCTGAGTCCCAATCCAGTGCTAAAGCTTTTAAACAGAATCTTATGAGAAACCCTGGTAAGGCCCATAACTGCTTTTTTCAAATGAATGACATGAGGTTATTTCTGTATGTGCTTGACATCACCAGATCTTTGCAGTGCTGACTACAACAATTCAAAACATGTAGATTGCATGGTGAGGTCACAGCAGACAAAGCCAACAACCCCAGGTGTACATTTTTGTCTTAACACTTGAATGAAGTCAATCAAGCATCTCATGCTTAACTTTGAATATACATAGTGTTGCTTTTCATTAAGACTTACTAATGTTCTTCTGTAGTAACTGTTCTATCTCAAGGGAAGCCGGAATCTTGCATGTGATGTTTTTGTGTTATTCTGTGATACTGACAGCTGTAGGATGCTGAAAATGTCAATAGCCCAAGCTTTAATGGGGCTTGGAGGAAAATTCTGTTCTATCCCAAAGTCACAGAAACAAATTCTGCTCTTTCACATGCAAGTAAATTTCAATCACATTGATTCCAGAGAAGTTACTCGGCTTTTACCTGCGCTTTTACTTCATATAACTGAGAACAGAATTTGACCCAAGTCCTGTCTCAAGTCGTGAAAATCTAGTTTAAAAAATACACTCTAGGTCAGCACTTTTCTTTCTTCTCAGAGAACAGGAGAACGGTGATCATTCAACTCATTCAAACACTGGGCACATTGACTAGGTTTCTGTAGAAACCTGGAAGCATAATCCAGTTGCTGGCACAGGTTATAGTGACTGAGCCTGTCAAAGGATTTTAACATCCCGCAAAAACAGATGTCAAATGCCACAGCTCAGCACTGTTGATAACTGTTGTTGTTGTTTCCATTGGGTAGCTTGCTGTCAGTTTCCTTGGTTCTGGGCTGCAGGTCTCCTATTTGCTACAGCCTCCTTCTATGCTGGAGCTGAAAGCTCGTCAAGCTTGTTCCCAGGCCTTTATTTCTGTGTGGTAATACTCTTCCAGCTGCTCTGAACTGTAGTGCTCTTGAAGGGAGATTGCGAATGACTCTTTAGGTAGCATCTCACCTTGACTGATGGAACACAGTGTTACAGAACAATGCCATTGTATAGAGCTAGTAAACTGGATGGCGAGTGCCTAACTAGTATGGCAGTGCCTGGATGCTACAATAATGGGGGATATGTAAAAAATAGATATACAAATTCTAGCATCAAGAATCTGAAGGCAGCAGAGGTAAGAAGATGAGGTAACACAAACCTAGGAAAGTACTCCCACTTGTAAAGGGACCTAGGCCCATAGCCAGAGACATCCCACATAGCCCTCCTCCCCGAACAGACACCGTCATTTCTGTTGACATCCAGCTGCTTTCAGAACTCAAAGGAGTGGACCAAAGGTTCCTGCTTTGGCTGCTATACTCCATGGCTGGCTTCTCTTTGCAGCTGTCTCCCAAGCCCATGTGTTGGTGGTGAGAGATACCACCCTGGGTCCTTGTGTTTCCAGAGTCAGAGTGGGGTCGGGAGGAAGAGTGGCCCTGACTGGGTCCCTTTTTCCCCATGCCCCTCCGGTCCCTGCTTTGGCTGCTTCTGGTCCTACTGGCTGGCTCCTCCTTCCAGCTGGCTGCCATGGGGTCACAACACTACTCAAATTTGGCCTTGCTGCTCCTCTGTCAGGTGAAGTGGCTGGGCCAAATTCGAGTGGCATAGTGACCAGGCATGCAGGGGTTGCAGCACCACTCGGGTTTGGCCTGGCTGCTCCCCTGTCATGAGAGAGGGGGCAGCCAGGCCAAGCCAGAGTGGTACTGTGACCCTATGTGCCAGGTATGCAGTGCTATTCATCACTCAAATTTGCCCACGCCATGTGAGTTTGGGTTGGCCAGTTGGAGCACTGGGATGAAGAGGAGCCACCTTAACCCAGGATGGGAATGATGAGTAGCCAGGAGGCCCCAGGGACAATAGGTGAGAGTCTGGGGGGTGAGTTGTTAGTGGGCTATGGAGTGAGTTGGGGAGTGTCAGAAGGCTTTTGGGTTAGGGGTTGTGGGCAAGTGAGGGTACTTGTTTAAAGGTGGGAGAATGTGGGGTTTTTGGGTGAGTGGGGAATATTGGGAACTGTGGTTAATAGGGCTAAGGTGTTTGGGGCTGCAGTGAGTGGGATGTGTCTGGGCTGCTGGGATGTGGGAGGGAACTATCAGTATGAGTGAGGGCTGGTGGAGGAAGGGTATATGTGGGGTTGGAGGTTCATTCAGGGGTCTGTTTGTGGGGTGGTAAAGAGGGGCATTCTGGGATATGTATGGCACTTTGCTGAGTGGCTTCTGATCAGAATCAATTTCTTCTCTCTGTAAGGTAAGCAACATTTTAGATTTGGAAATTAGGAGGCAGGCCCTCACCTATTCATGCACCAGCACTGTCTGGGCCGTTGTTACACCATGGTAAATGACCCCTTGTGGAACACTATGACGCAGGTATTGGTCACAGAACATGGAGTCTCACATCTAAGTCATTGGCTCAAATGCCCCCAAAGTTGTTTCCATCTGATAGCTGTTTGGTGGTGAAAATAAGCTCAATCTCAATTCAGCTCCCTAAGAGAGAGAGGTGCATATCACAAGATCCAGTGCTGTCACTGCTCCTGTCTCTGTGTCGTACTTTAAGCGAAGAGGCCATGGACTGAACTAGTCTGAAATACTGATTGAGGCAAACAGGATGAGTAGGGTCATGTTTGGGAACGTTGTGTTCATATATAGTGCCATGCTAGTGCTGTGTACCTGTTCTATGTAGTTATCCTCTTTGTCTAGCACTCTCTGTCTAGTACTCTCTGCAAGCATTAAAATCAGTAAAAACACACATTTAAATATAGATATTTTTGAAAACAGCTGACGGTTCTGATAACCCCCCAAGAGAACACATCCATTTCCTTCCAGGTGTTGAATACAGGGTGTGTACACAAGTACAAAAATATAATCTTGGAACTTAATCT
Organism: Chelonoidis abingdonii; assembly: GCF_003597395.2. NCBI lineage: Eukaryota > Metazoa > Chordata > Testudines > Testudinidae > Chelonoidis > Chelonoidis abingdonii. Next base: position 54,755,386 of record NC_133775.1, on the reverse strand, counting down.
GCCACAAATAATTCTTCAGAGGGACTTCAGCAATCTTCCATCTTAGTCAGATCAGCGTTACCCTCAAACTGAACTGGTTACTTGACTGTGGAACTACCCATAACAGGTATATTGTGCACCCCCATTTATCCTGTACCCCATCCCCACTGAGGCCAGTGTCCAAATACAGTGTTTTCTAGGAATCCCATTGGGAATTGCAATGGTGTAGAGTTTATATTGATGTGTCTGGGCTACCTTTGAAACTTGGTAAAGATTAATGGGAAGTGCTGTATTCTGCAGAGGAAGGAGAGGAGGGCAGAAGTACTAGGCTGGTAGTGTGGTAGGTTTCCCCAGACTTACAGGGAATGTTGGCTATTTGGCAAATGTCCTTTCTCCAGACTATCATGTGTGGAGATGAATGGTAATGCAATGCCATAAAAACCTGTCAGAAGGATTCACTTTTTGCAATTAGCTTTGAATGTTTCACTGCAGGGCAGTCCTGTGCAGCACTTGTGCAGTGCTTTGAAACATCTAGGACAGATGGTTGGATGGTGGGTGAACAGATTTTACTGAAAACCGCAAGTAGTTTACAGCTTTTGGCCAAATCAACTTATATTAGAAAATGGAACATAAAAACAAATTGGTTAATAATGGGCTAATAATATTGCTGCTCTGGTTCCAATGTACAGAATTTTAGGCCCAAGGAACTATGAAATGGGAATCGATCCCACATGCCCTCTTCATGTCCACTGAGTTTATTTGCATGTGTGTGAACCTTGCAGGGTTAGTCTATTGGGGCTTGATCCAGTGGGAAGTCTCATTGATTTCAGTGGGTTTGGATCAGGCCCTTTATAAAGAACTTAACTTTAGAAAGGTGACTTGGGAGGATGTCCAGGGGTGTAATAATTTTTGACCATGCACATAACATTCTTGATGGGGAATGTTTTGATAGTCTTCACTGCTTGTCATTTCAGTTTTGTAAATACGCCTGCTTTAAAAATCCAGGTTTATATGGAAGAAGAATCTGTTTTTTGCAGGAAGAGAAGAGAATCCATCTGTCTTTGCTTTTAATATAACATCTGGTCTGTCTTATCCTGTCTCCCCCCCCCCCCCCACAAATATTTTCAGTAGTGTTTGAATTTTCAAATGTATCAATATGTATCTGAGATTTGGCATTAGATGAGGGTGGCAAAGGCTCAATCTAGATATGACCAAGGTGAAGTTGGTTGGTGGGATTCAACTGGAAAGAATTGGTGATGATTATATTGCCAACCCTAATTAAGGCTAAGAAGCCACCATTTTATGATGCTGGTTTGTAATTTTGTGGTCTTGTTAAATCCAAGGTAGCTACTTGCTGTTCCAGTAGCAGCTGGAACCTTTTTTATTTTTATCCCCCTTTTCCCCACCTGGCAAGACAAGTGCGACAGTTTCTTTTGGATGTGGATCTCATTATACCGAGCCATGCCATTGCCACCTGAAGACTAAAATACTGCCACGTGGTCAATATGCAGTTATATCTTGAGACTATCCAGAAACTAAACATGGCTTCTGATTCCTTTCACAGAAGGAAGATCATCTTGTGGTTAAAGCACTTGAAATGGAGGTGGCACCACCCCTCGCGAGAATCCTCTTCTGGTTGGGTGTGAGCCTGCTGTCTGTTAGCTTTTGAAACAGGGTGGTACCCATGTCTTGCGAGTGGCCCCCAGCCAGTGGCATGTCCCTGCCTCAGCCCTGCCACACTGAGCTATCCATCCATGATCCTGCTGCTCTTCCAACCAGCCAGAAATCTGGTCCTCTTTCTTCCAGCTCCAGGCAGCAACTGACTGCTCTATCTCTGTTGCTTCTTTTTCTATGGCCCTCCTGACCCCTGATTGGCTGCCTCTATTCTAGGCCACCTTGAGGACTTCTCTGCTTTTTTCTGGGGCAGGATGAGGCAGGGCCACATGGCCTTCCAGCAGGGGGCCTCTGGACCTAGTCCACCCAGTCACAGCACCAGACTGAAATGCAGAAGGTCTGAGTCTTGTCCCTGGCTCTGTCATAGACTAACTGCTCGTCTTTGAACCAAAGCCTAGTAATCTTGCTGTGCCTCAGTTCCCCATCTGCAAAATGGGGATAAAAGCACTTCTTTGTTTAGATAATATAAACTCTTTGAGGCAGGGACTGTGTATGTTGACCAGCACAATTAGCCACTGATATCATGTGGGGCCACTAGATACTACTTTAATAAAAACAAAAAAAAAACAATAGTTCGTTATAAGGAAATGTAGGCAGTCTTTAATATTACACATGATGGGTTGGGGATTTTTTAGAGTGCACATTTTTAGTCATTGTAAATGTGCCGGAAGTAATGGATGGGCACTTGTTACAAATTAAAATAAATACTTTAGAATCTGAGTTATAGTCTCTGCTATAAATAAGAATGAGCTGAGAAATTGAGCACTAAAAAGGCAAATTTGAGCTCCAAAAGCTGTCAGTTATAATATAAAAATTAGTTTTATGATAAACATTCAAATCTCCTCTTATATTTTAATTTTAGCAAGTTTATAAAACAATAATTATCTGTCATTTTGATTTGGAGTTAGAGAGAGATGATTCATCTCAATCTGCTTGGTTGACACAGTGGGCCTTTACAATAGCGAAAGCATCCTACTGCTTAATGTACATGGTTACCAAGGAGTCAATTAAATGTAAGTTAAAAAGAAGCCTGATGCCCAGATGCTTTTGAGCTTTTCCTGTCTTCCTAACAGCATCAGTTAGCTCTGCCTCTTCTCAGATCACAGGGCCCAAAGTGTTATTTTTCCTGCTCTCTTAGATGATCAATCTGTTCTGTAGCATCTGTAACATGGACCCTTCTTTAAGAGGCCAATAATAATAATGCTGTGGTCTTACCAGTCAGTGAGGCTTTCATGTAGACTGTGTGTGTTTGTGTTTAATGTGCACATTTTATATGCATAATACACATTTCTATGGTGTGCATCCCCATAATGACTATTTTCCCCACCCCTCTCTAAACCTGAGACTCCCTGGGCATGCAGTTAGTTTTTGCAGAATAATTTGAACACCAGCAAACCTGAGCTTTGACAGACCAAAGGTGAAGTGGATATAGCAATCAAAGCCCGTTCCCTGAAAGTGTCCTACCTCTGGGCCAAAGGTTTCCCAACTGTGGTATCTGTACCACTGGTGGTGTGAGAGCTTGTTGAAAGTGGTACACTGTAACATAGTGGTCTGACTCCTGTAAGATGTAGTGGGCCTGCTCCGGACATGATCCCTTTAAGGAAACGTATTCAAGAGAGCAGCAGACTAGCTGAGGAAGATAGGTACTTCTTTAAGGTGATAAAACCGAGCTCTGGTGACACTTCCAGGAAGATTAAGAGGGAGAGGGCATATGTTTGTCTACCCGGGCTTTGGCCTGCACCCAACTGCAGGAGGGACATGCTCTGCCACTACCGGAGGTCTTGCTGCCTCCCTCCCCGCCCCGTCCTTTTTTCCTCTCTCTTTAACCCCACCAGGACCCTCCCTGTACTCCAGCCAGAATCTCTACCCTAAATCTAACCTGTTAGAGCTTGGCAGGAAATGGTTTTCCTGTCTTGTGAAACTTTTTATGACTTCTAAATTTTTCCCATTCTGCATTGAGATGAACTTGAGATCTTTTGAAGTTTTTCTCTCTCACACACTCACATACACACACAAGAACCTTGAAAGAGACAGACACCCACTCATAGCCAATAGCCGGGCGATCAGGGTACTCATCTGAATCAGTCAGACCTGGTACTTGAGCCTTGGTCTCTTACATCCTAAGTGCCCTGACCAATAGGCAGTGCTAGGGTGGGTCCTTTTCTCTTTGTGATTTTGACCAGAAATTGTATCCTAGACCCAAGAAACATTTTCTAATGAAAACTTTCCCACAAAGTGCCCCCCAAAAATTGGTTTTGACAAATGGGCATTTACTGACCAAAACTTGTTTAGCTGAAAAATTCCCAACTATATCTAAACATTATGTTCTCTAATCCTTGCACCCAGATTTCCCCCTGCCAAACTCTCTTCCCTTCTAATTTCCCTCAAGCAGCCCTCCATCAGCCTAATTCAAAATTAGTTTTACAATGAGTCTCTAAATACTTAAGATCGCCTATTTAGGCTACTAAAGGAGAAATTTGCATGTAATACTTCAAACATTAAGAAGGTGGTATGTGAACCCATAAAATTTGGGAACCACAGTTTTAGGCCCTTCACAATTAAATCAAGGGGCTGCTAGTCAGCTTGTCAGCTGATCCCCATTGTTTGGGATCTTACAAGGAAATAAATAGAGTCCGAGATATTGATTAAAACCAACACCTTGAATTGCATCTGCAAGCCAGAATAGATCTCTGAGCAGAGCCACAGCTTGTTTCTAGTAAGAAATCCCCTTAACAAATGGGTGAAAGTTTGAGTAGCCTCCATATAGGGAGCACTGCAATATTTCATCTTGCAGGTGACAGAGGAGCGGGTCACTATGGCAAAGTTCATATCTGAAAGAAAAGGTACTAACTTTTCTGGCCAGGATTAAATGATTCACTGTGCTCTTGGCTGCTACCATAGCTAGGGCATCCAGAAACAGCTGAGGCTCTAACATGAGCCCCAGCTTGCTAAGCTAAACTCTCTCAACTGAGGGAGCTGATGTCACTCTTGATGTTTCTTCCAATGTCCCCACCCCAGGCTGCCAGCATAATTTTTGTCTGTTCTAAATTAAATTTGGCTGTTTACCTTTATCCAAGTCTCAATCCAGGCAGCAGACTGAGTAAGACCTACTAACCAGGAAATGCCACCCATGTTTTGGAGATGCCACAGCACTCTGCCCCTCCAACAACTTCACAGATGTTATACAGGTGACATTACTGAATAGAAGAAGGCCCTTCAAGGAGCAGATGAGCAATTATACTATATTACCCTCTGGGACATCTCAGCAAGGATAGAACAGAGTCCTGTATCCTTCCTAGCACAGGTCAACAACACTGTGTCAGTAAAATCAAAATCAGCTTGGTTTTCATCCTCAGCTAAAGATCACCAGTCAGCCAAACCAAAGTGCTTACGCTACCATTCTCAGGGTTAAACCAAAAGAAGCAGGGTTAAGGAAGTCAGATGACACTGCCCTCTCTGTGTATACAACTGTTGTATTAAAAAGGAAGATTGGAGACAGGGTGACAATTGGAGAAATCATCAGTGTCAAGGAATGGTCTCCTGAGGAAAGACGAAGCAATGACTTGTTTCAGGAATGGTTCCAATATTCCCTCCTGAAGGGAAGTTACTGGCAGTCCCCTACAATCATGGACCCATTGTCTCTTTGCTACATTTTACCAGCCAGGAAGGACAAGGGTCCATCTCACTCTTGAATAGTAGCCTGAAGCTCCATCAGAGCCTTATTGAGTGATGCAGACCAAATCTCAGTGAACAACTCTGCATTTGCTCAGCCTTTATGGAAGCCAAAAGCTTGGTCTGTCAAACTCTCTTATTATGCAATAAAAATACCTACAGTGAGAAACACTCAACTTTACCCCAATGTGGAGACAACAAGGATCCATCTAGCTGTCTGCCTTCTAGAAGAGGCCCATTGATCATGACTAAGGATATGATTTTTGTCATGGAGGTCACGGAATCTGTGATTTCCAAAGACCTTTGTGACTTCAGCCCCTGCAGCTGGGAGCTTCAGGGTCCCACCGCCTCCCACAGTGGCAAGGAGCTGTGAGGTATCCCCACCGCCTGAGGCAGCAGGCCCCCAAGCTCCAAGCCGCCGCAGGCAGTGGGGTTACCCTGCAGTTCTCAGCTGCCGCAGGCGTAGGACCCCCACCACGGTGGCTGGAGGACCCTGGCGGCTCCCTGGCTGCCGCTTCAGGTCAGGGGGACCCCCGCAGCTCCCCACCAGCCATGGCAGCGGGGGGACCTCGGCAGCTCCCCCGCCGTCATGCAGTTTGGGGATCCCTACAGCTCCCCACTCTGGCAGTGGCAGGTGCATTCTTGCGTCACCTCACTGCTGGGGAAGGGGTAGGGGGACCCTACAGCTCTGAGCCCCCATGGGTGGTGGGGGCCCCAGAGCTCTCAGCCACCCCACAGCTACCCAATCTCTTCCCATTTTATCACGGATATTTTTAGTAACAGTCAGGGACAGGTCATGGGCTTCTGTGATTTTTTTTCTTTATTGCCCATGACCTGTCCCTGACTGTTACTAAAAATATCCGTGATAAAATCTTCGCCTTAATCATGACTTTAAGGGTGGTTTTCATTAGCGATCTGTGTTCTGAATTGCTGCTAACAATGAAAAAATTCTCTTTTTGACTTAGCTGCCTTCTAGCAGTTTGAAAATCACCTACTTAACACAGGTGAAGGATGTGGTAAGTTGTCAGGTGCACTGTCCAGGAGAAACATACTAGGTAGTTGGAAGCAACTGCTGTGATCCTCCTTAAACTAGCCAGTTGCCTTGGAAAACTAGGTAACATGAACCTCAGTAGCTGAAGTAGTATAGATACTGCCTATGCTAAGTCTAGGAAACACAACAAATGCCATATAACTTTTGTAAGAAAAAAATTAGCTAAATTGTAAAGATGACACTTGAGGGAGCAGGAGGGACTTAGCTCTTGTGTGAAATATCGGAGGTGAAATGTTACTAAATACATACTGGGTGGTTCAAGAAGCATACAAGCCCCATTTGCATATTGGCTGTATCCAGTTGTCGTTGTCTATTTCTGATTTAGTGGCAGGTTGCTATGTAACAAGGTAAGAATCCTGCTGTCTCTTTCTTTACTCTGTTGGATTGACTTCATTCCTCTGTGCTGTTGTGTGATCTCATTCTGGGCTCGTAGCTCTTTAAAATCCTGAAATTAACAGTGAAGGAGACATGAGTTTATTTTAAGATGGATAATAGTGACAGTTTCACCTTAACTGGTCCATTAACATGAAGCATTTTCCTGAATCTATTTTAGTCCACTGTGCTAGGCACTGGTTGAATGTAATACAAATGAATGTATAAGACTAATAATTAGCATCTTGAATCACTATCAAGCTTTTTTCCTTCAAGGGTTTGAAGATGTATAGCTCTGTGTTGAACAGAAAATATGTCCTTTCTGTTCAAAACATCTTGAAACACAAAGGTTTAAAATGAGATCGTGGTTAAAGCCTAGATAAATACATGGAGACTGAATGAAATTTTCAGTTTCTAGCATTCTGATATTACTTCTTTTAATAGCCTGTTTGAATGAGTCATATGGAGATGTATTTATTCACTGAGCTGAAGAGAGCAGCTACCTAAAATAGCTGCTTTATAATTTTTTATGGTGCTGTAATGCCAGTGACATCATTTTACAGAGATACATTATTGCCAAACTAAGTATAATTAATGCCAAAGCTACTATCTGTTATATAAAATACTTATGGAAATGTCTCCTGTCTCTTGAATCGCCTTCCACTTTTCCCATAGCGCCTTTTCTATTTTATTTTCTTAACTAGACAAAATGCTTCTTGAAACCTTTTTTCTAATTTCCCAAAACTCAGCTTTACGGGTGGAAAGGATGTATAAAAATCTCCAAAAGACCCCAGTATTATCTATTATATAGATGCCACCAATGCGAAGAAGAGGGCAACATGAAAAAAATCACAGAACTATCCATTAAACAGTACAGTATCTACCTTTAAGCACCTCACCTGCACTCTGCCCACTAATTTATTTTACCTAGTGTTGCTTCTAGTATTGCAAACCTCTGCAGAGCTTCAAACAGCTGTCATTTAAATAAAAGCCACAGATGATGATCTTTTGTCCCAAAGAAATTCTTAATTTTACCTCAATGCACATTGTGCAAAATTTAATTTTATCTTAACACACAACCCAAAATACAACAATTGAGGCAGGCAAAATTCATTACTGGAGCAGGGACTGGTTGAAGTTCTGATATCCTGTGTCCCATTAGGGTTAGAAATGTTTGATTTATGCCATGGAAGAGCTGAGCATTCCTAGCTCCCTAACAAGAGAGAGAGCACTTGCTTCTAACCCTGGAGGTCCCAAAGTGTTGACCTTAAAAACAAAAACAAAATCACATTATATATAGAGACAAGCTATTTGATTATTTATTTATTTATTTAGATTTTAAAAGTGTTTTTGGTTATAATTTTCTTCTCCTTCTCTGGCCTGTACAGTTGGACTCCTGATACTCAGAGAACCTAGTTTTCCAGACAGTGGGACATGAAACTCATTACCAAAACTGTTAAACCACTGTAAAACATTTGAAAAGGTCTTTCTGTAAAATGTTGTATTCAGAACATATGAGGATGCAGAGTAAAGGTTGTGTTAGCGCTCGTTTGGGATGGTCTGCATAATTCACTTGTGGCTTTGTCACGTGCATCTTTCCACTGCTCCAAACTCTCCCTGCAAAAACATGTAATCATCTGTTACATAACAATCATCTGTTATACAGAATATTATTGTTGTGTGTGTGGAGTATGTATATGTACATGTGTATATGTAGGTCTAATATATATTTGTGTAAACACACCCACACAAACACATTGTTTAGCCTTTGTTAATCTTCTTAATGTACAGCCGTCCTTGAGCCTTAAGATCCCAATTCAGCAAAGCACTTAAATACGTGCTTACGTGATTTGCTGAACTGAGGCTGGAACAAACCCTTGTGTATTAGTGCCTTTGTTAGCCTTCCTATTGCATATTTCCCAGCATCCAAAGGTTAATAAAGTGAATTATCCTACATCAGTGTTTAATATCTTAATTGAACCTTTCTGTAACCATCTGTTTTACAGAGACCATTTGAGCACGACACATTTATTAACATTATTTTTTTATATATAGGGCTTAACATGGCAATAGGACTCTTGCACCATCAAAGGCTGGCGAGGTTTCCTCTGAAAGTTCAGTCTGTTGCAGAGCTAGCTGACTGGCTTCATGGGAACCAGGATCCGATTTTTCATGAGAACACCTCGTTCTGCAAGATTTGTCCACAGTGAAAGAATTCAGAGTGCCTCTCCCTTCTCTGTGTTGCACTGAAGTAATCTTTTGTTTCTATTAATAGACAGGGCAAAACCCTGTCTTCTTCTTCTTCTTGTAATAATGCTCTTTTATCCTCAAGAGGATTCAATTGTTTGCTGTTGTCTCTGATGGTTTTCCATTGAAAGTTGTGAGACTTAGCAATGCTAAATAGTTGAGCCTTGCATTGCATGGCCAGTTATACAGGACTGATGACAACTCCTTCTTACTTGAATATGCCACCAACAAGACATATTATCCCTCTGGTGACTAATGTTTACTCCAAATCTATACAGCATTCTTTTAATATAACTAAATTATTCCTTAAATATTACCCACACGTGCATCTCACAATGATTACAAATCTTGACAAGCTATGAGCTTTCTGTAGATACCTTACATGATACTCTTTATGCATAAATATTCCATAAGTTTGGTGTAGTGAGTTTGTAGAGTCTGAGGTGAGAGTTGCTTGCAAAGAACAGGGGACCCTTTCCCTCTGTGTCACAATCTCCCTTCCTGTTTATCACCCAGCTTCACTTCCCTTTCCATTCATGTAGCAGCCCTGTGGCAGCTACGGCACTTGTTTACATGGCAAAAGTAATAGTGGGAATGAATTTGAAAGCAATCTAGTGTCTGAAAGTGAGGAAGAGGGCTAGAGTAGCAAGTGCTCTGTGAAACACCACTGATTAACCTCACTTACTGACCCCAGCATTTCTTCTGAAGTAAAGTTCCTCCATGGACAGGTTCCCATTTATTTGTAGCTTGGTGAACTAATATTCTAGAATGAATCTCTTATCAGTTATCAACTGTACTGTATTGATTGATACATCTTGAAACTGTTTTGCCATTAAAAATTATTCTCTGTTCTCTTCTATAGCACCTTTCATCTATGGACCTCAAACCACTTTTCGGGCATTAATTTAAGCTTGTATCACATGGCATAAGTAAATATTATTGTTCCCATTTTATGGATGCATACATTAAAGTATAAAGAGTTCAAGTGAGTTACATATGATCTCACAGGTAGTTAGTGGCAAAGCTGGGATCCAGAAGTCCTGGCTCCTAGTTCTGTGCTTTAGTCACTAAATATGCTGCCTTATTAATGTTCTCTTGTCACTGTGATCAAGTTCAGGGTTTCGTTGAGGACTCAGATGTTTTCCTAGGATTTTGACTGGAAAAGAATTGGTATTGGTCTTTACTGGCTGATTTCTTTTTACTTTGGGAATGGTGTGGTACTTTGTGAAGTAGACAGACAGCCCTGCGGCTAAGTGGATGCTGCATAAAAATAATTTACTACCTTATATTTTCAGGTGTCTGACCTTGTGTGTGGTGATCATCCCAAAACAGAGAATGAAATTACAATCACACACTGGCGACCAGATTGGGGAGCCTTTATTCAAGGAGTCTGGCCCTGGAGCCTCTACAATTTCCGTTCTTTTGGCTAGACAGAAATACAGCTCCCTCTTCTATAGCAGATCAAGTTATTATAATGGCAGAGAAGAATGGGCAATTTGTGACAGGAGCAGAAACCTCTTAGTTAAATAATATAGAATCATAGGACTGGAAGGGACCTTGAGAGGTCATCTAGTCCAGTCCCCTGCACACATGACAGGACTAGGTATTATCTGAACATAATGGATAAAGATGTAATAGAGAATTATTTAAAAAACAAACAAACCTGAAAACACAGAAAGCTACTTCCCTTTGCAAATCTGAATTCTCAAAGGGCTAAGGGAGGCCCTTACTAAGAACAGAACATTCCATCTCTCTTACAGGCTTCAGATCTTTGGGAGCTTTTATTACTAATTTTTTGTGGGTGGAAGAACTGGAGCTTGCTCCATATTGACTTAAAGTGCTCTTACCAACCCCGATAACATAAAAGTCCAATTCTCTACTTGCTGCTATTGTTAAATAAACTTTTGTACAGTATCAAACTGGGGATTGAAAACTGAAACAGAAAGCAATTTGCCACAGGACTTTATACATCACAAATCAAAACTGGTGATTTCACTATAGGGGTGACCTACTGATAAGTTGCTGAACTGCAAGAATGAAGGAAAAAGAGGGGATCACAGAGACAAGGATTGAGGGAAGAAAGAAGATGTTTGTAAGGGAGATGAAGTTCAGGAGAGGTGTTTCTGGTGCTGCTTCTAGGACTCCTGGTCCTTGATCCCACACACTCTGAAGTCCAGAAAAAAACTCCCATTGACTTCATTGAGCTTTAGATCAGGCCCTTTGTCCCAGACATCACTAGTGAATTTATGATCTATATTATGGTAACACCTACAGATTGCAGCTGAGATTAGGGTCTCGTTTGGCTAGGCTCTGTATGGGACACACAGCAAGAGATAACATTGCCTTGGGAAACTTACAGTCTCAATGGAGAAGATGAAAGGTGAACATGCACACAGCGGTGAAGTGATTTGGCCACAGCAGGTTGGTGACAGAGCCAGTAACAGGACTGAATCCCAGTCCAGTGCCCTTGCTGCCTCCTTATAAAGAAAAGATAATGGAGGCAGGGCTCACTGTTCCCTCTAAGCTGTGCGCGTGTGCGCGTGCACACAGATCCTAAACCCTGCACACATGGCAAAACACCTTGCACACAAAAATGTGCACACAAGAAATTTTTTGCCCACACAGTCTGTTAAATATTAGAGGGAATGTTGGCAGGGATTAGAAATATTCATACTTAGGGTGACCATATGTCCCGTTTTGGCTGGGGCAGTCCCTCTTTTAAGCCCTGTCCCAACTTTTTTGGCATGGTGGCCATTTGTCGCATTTGCTTTTGCCAACTGATCAAAAAGTAGAATGAAGACTAGAGGAACATGAGGAGGCAAGCAGTGACACCAGCCCTGCACAGAGGGGGAGGCAGGGCTTGGGCGAGCAGCGACGACGACAACTCCAGGCTCACACAGGATGCAGGCAGGGCTCAGGCGAGCAGCAATGCCAGCCCCCTGGGATGGGAGCTTGTGCAAGCGGCTTTGGCCAGCCCCACATGAGTGGGGTGCGGGGGAGCTTGGGTGAGTGACTGGAGCCATCCCCGCGCAAGTGGAAGTGGGAGTGGGGCTTGAGCAAGCAACTGAGGCCATCCCTGTGCCGGTGGGCCTTGGGGTAGTCCCACATGTTGTCCCATTTTTCCTTTGGGAAATATGGTCACCCTATTCATACTCTGCCGAAGGTTTTGTTTTGACTAGATATTCACTTTCCGTGTGTGTGTTTGCAGCTGAACAATGTCCCCTTTGGGCATTGGTTCATTAGAAAGGCGTAACACACTGAGTTGTCATCACCACCTTTTTTGCCACTTTGAGCTTTCTTTTAGTCTCCTGTCCAAATAATGAACAAGACTGGCCCTGCGTATCTTGTGATATTTGACAAAATAGCTTGTATGGGTGCTGGGAAATGCACCAATCTCAGAGCATGAGAGATCCTCTCAGCTAGAAGAACTTTATGGCAGTTTTCAGTATATTAAGAAAAGCTACTAATCTTTCCCAGGTGAGCTAGCTTCCCACACCCTTATGCCCAGGATTGTGTCTGATTGAATTACAAGGGTTTGTAATTTTTCAGATAAGAAAAAATCAGACTAGATATTAGATTGAAACGTCCATATTCCACATTAGCATTGCTTGTCTCGTACGATTAGCTCATTCAGCAGGACCTTAACGTAACTGCAGGGAAATGGAATTGACATATTGCAGCATCTTGGAGGGGAGTGAGCAGTGCTTTGACTCAGTCTGTGAAAAGCTGAAGCAGGGTAATGGAGGAGAATAAGGGATGAGGATGCAGCTGCCTCTGTTTTGCTTTGTATTTTCAGTGGAATTTTTTTTTTAATGTTCTGATTCAAACCTCTGGTCTAGTTTCACCATCTGCTGGTTAGAACCCCCAAACAGATCTCTGAAGCTGATTTTCCAGTGCTATGCTGTCCCCCACACTGTTCTGACTTCAGCTGCTGGAGAAGGTTTTTAGTACACAGAACACTCTTCTTGAAGGGAGCGGATTTAAACCTGTCCCACTCTATAAGCAGTGAACAAACAATCAGAGGTGCCTCAGTATTAAGTGGGGAAGGAGAGAGCAGTGAAATACAGAGAGGGTGAAATACAGCCCAAATCACCAGCTTTTTGATGGGTAGCTCAGCATGGCTGGGGGGTGGGGAGTGAAGCATCTCACTCTATTTTGTGGGCAGGGTTCCCTTCAAGGGTGTCAAACCCCTGGCCTGCATGATGAATTTGTCACCTGTGTGAGACAATCAGATTGTGCACAATCTAAACTTTTTTTAAAAAAAATGCATGTTTCTGCCCCTCACGAGTGCAAAGAGAACCTGCCAACCATGAACTGGATGTAACTGAAGGAGTGATGTCTGCCTGAGTCTGCTGACAGCCTGAAAAAAATGGCTCTGAGAGGTGGGGACTCCTGTGTCTTTTTCAGTCACACTGGGATGTAAATTGTGCCACCCAACAACAATACTTTAATGTCAACATTTGACTGTTGCATTATGGATCATTTTAGGGGATGAAATGGAAAAGGGAGTTACAATTGTTCCAGGGAAAGAAGAGCAGAGGGGAGACTGAAAAATGAAGAGGGAGACATTGAGGCTCCTAAAAGCAAGAGTATTTTCCTATTCAGTGACATAAACCAGTGAACAAATAAGTAATAATGGAAAGTTCAGTTATTTCAGCCTTCATCTTTGTAAAAACTTCTCTTTGACATCGGCGGGAGAGCCACTGTAGATGCATAGTCCTAAATTTATACCCTGGACCAATGAACCATAATTAGAAATGGAATTCAGTCCCCAGCACAGAATGAGTTTGACACCCTGATCTAAAGTAGCTAGGCAAGCACACTATTCCCATCACTGTTCTATCTGGGTACCTGGGCTAGAATAGCATCAGCTGCCACTCTGCTAGAGTTTGGGGGCATTAGATCTGTGTAAACATGGCTCTGCTCCCAAATAGCCCCTCTAAACCAGCCTATTTTGGGTTCCTGCAGATCCCCATCTCCCAAAGTAATATGCAGAGGGCACAGAGGACCATTGAATGGCTGCTCTGCTAGTGCCCCCCTCTGCAGGTGACTTGTTTAGTGTGAACGTCCTTGTTTAGCCCTTCAGTGTGGCTATGTCACCCGCAGAGTCTTCTCTCCTTGTGTAGAGTAAGCTGAGTGTATCTAGTTAACATTCACCCCGAGTGACCCACTGTTGTGCTGTTGTTTCATCTCTATTCCTCTCCCTATTGTTCCATCAAATTTTGCAGCCAATGCCCTGCCAGCATTTTCATGTCTTGATTCCAGAGTGAGACTGAACAGAAGGCTGTGTGCTTGCCTGTTAAGCTCCCCACCCCCCCATGTAGCATAATGGAATAGTGGCTTGATGCTATTTCCAAATTCTCTGAGAACAAACATCATCTTAACCCTGGGGTTAGTTGTTTTGAAAATGTTACGGACTCCTCATGCTCTGGCTGTTTATCAGACTGCAAACTTTTCCCCACTGTTTCTGAAGAAATAATCCCCTAGCCTCATCTCTCTGTCACATGCCCCTCCTCACCTCTCTTTCTCTCCTCTTTGGGTAAATTGTTTTAATTAGTTTTAATCCGCCCTCTCTTTCTGAAAAGCACAGGTTTGTGTACAAATCTTGGGCAGATTTCTTAATTTGAGGGCCTCTGAATAATTTTCTTCCTATCTTCCTTTAGCATGTTGCTTTATTTCCATTTCTGTCCATCCCTGATAAAACTCTGGGCTGTTAGGCTTTCAAAAAGGCTATTTATGTTCAAGCAGTTTCACTGTCTCCCCCACATTGGCGTATTAACTCTGTCTGTGACTACGTTACTTTGAGCTATTTCTGATTGCTGATTTCTTTACATAATCTTTCTAGTGGAGCAGCCTCTCTTTACTACACATTATCCCCATGTCTGCAGTTTGCTTTTCTCCCTGTACTAGTTGTTCTAATAAGTTCGATACTACCACTTTATGTGAAGTCCAGCTTCAGCACCACAAAACCAATGATGTACCTGAGATGCATCACTGATCTTTTCATGCTCTGGACAGACGGCTTAAACGCCATCATAGATTTCCATTAAACTCTCTCTGGAACACTCGTACACCAGCACCTACTTCCTGGACACCACAATCAGCTTCAGCAATGAAATCTTACAGACAACCATATAAAAGAAACCCACTGATCACCACACCTGCCTTCACAGATCCAGTAACCACCCCAGACACACCAAGAAATCTGTTATCTATGTCCAGGCATTCAGATACCAAAATATTCTCCAAAGAGAGAGTTTGGGTTATGCACCTTAACACACAAAACCATCTTCACCAAACAAGGACACTCCACCAGAAAAGTAGATCACATCATGGATCAGGCCATCCAAATACCCCAAGAAGACCTGATTCATTATATAAATAACACCCCCTCTGACCTCACGCCCCTAGTTGTCACCTACCACCCCACACTGGAATCCATATGGGGTATCATCAAACAACTACAACCAATACTTGATGGGGAGCCCATCCTGAATGAAATCTTTCCTGATTCCCCTCTTCTGGCCTTCAAACAACCCCCCAAGCTCATCATCAGAAGCAAGCTCCCCACAGACCAGGATACACCAACCTAGAGCGGCACCAGATCCTGGCAGAACAACTGATACAAAACCTGCAGATGTATCTCCACTGCTATAATGGTCAACACCCCACACACCTTTCAAGATCCATGGGTCCTACACATGCCTATCACAACATGTGGTGTACCTCATCCAGTGCACTAAATGCCCCCGTAACAACTATATGGGTGAAACCAGACAATTACTACGCTGTCAAATGAACTTCCACAGGAAAATGATCAAAGACAAAATCACTGTATCACCTGTGGGTGAACACTTTTCACAAAGCACTCTCTCTGTCTGACCTATGAGTCATCCTCAAAAGAAACCCGCACAACACTCAATAGATGAGCCTGGAAGCTTAAATTCATAACTCTGTTGGACACCACAAATCATGGACTGAACAGAGACAGTGGATTTATGGCTTATTACAACAGTCTGTAACCCACAAACTCCCATTTTTGTCCTATGACTGCAGAGGCGTTAACTCTATCTTAAATG
The DNA here is from genome assembly GCF_003597395.2 of Chelonoidis abingdonii. Classification (NCBI taxonomy): domain Eukaryota; kingdom Metazoa; phylum Chordata; order Testudines; family Testudinidae; genus Chelonoidis; species Chelonoidis abingdonii. Next base: position 54,739,312 of record NC_133775.1, on the reverse strand, counting down.
GTCCCTTAGAACAGGGGGTTCTCAACCTTTTTCTTTTTGAGCCCCCCCACACCTCACCTCTCCTACATGCCATAAAAACTCCATGGTCCACCTGTGCCACAATAAATGGTTTTCTGCATATAAAAGCCAGGGCCAGTGTTAGGGGGTAGCAAGCAGGGCAATTGGCAGGGGCCCCTGTGGTGTGGGGCTAAGTTGCTCAGGCTACTGCTTCAGCCCCAGGTGGCGGGGCTCAGTGCCCTGGGCTTCATTCCCATGCATTGGGACTTCAGCTTTCTGCCCTCGGCCTCAGCAAGTCCAACACTGGTCCTCCTTGGTGGATCCCCTCAAACCTGCGTGTAGCCCCCTGGTTGAGAACCACTGCCTTAAAGTATGCGTTAACTGCTTATGCTAAACAACCTGTTCCACCTTGCATTTAGCTGAGATGCTGAAAGTACCTTTCCAGGACCTAAAGAAGAGCTCTGTACGGCTCAAAAGCTTGTCTCTCTCTCACCAACAGAAGTTGGTCTAATAAAAGATATTATTTCACGCACCATGGCTCTCTAACACCCTAGGACTGACATGGCTACAACCAAACTGCATACAGCTTTAGCTGGTTGATTGTTGCTGTGTGATAATAGCAGTAAGCCTCCACTGGTCATCTGATGGGTTCTTGGGAGGCATTCTTTGGGGGGAGGGATAGCTCAGTGATTTGAGGATTGGCCTGCTAAACCCAGGGTTGTGAGTTCAATCCTTGAGGGGGCTACCTAGGGATCTGGGGCAAAATCAGTACTTGGTCCTGCTAGTGAAGGCAGGGGGCTGGACTCAATGACCTTTCAAGGTCCCTTCCAGTTCTAGGAGATTGGTATATCACCTATTATTACCTCTTATCCCTATAACCCATATAATGACATGAGGAGGCATTTCTGAGCTGCCTTTTCTTCTGAATAGTACATTTTCCTCTCCATAAACATCAGGTCGTTCTAGAAGGAGAATTCTCACTGTGGACTTGGATGGCACTGAGCACCCTCCACTCTGCTGAGGTCAATGAGCATCTGGCAGGATCTGAATAAAATGCAATGGCTCTTTTCCTTGTGTGTGTCTTACCAGGCTAGGTGGTTAGCTATCCTCTGAAGGGGTATTTGGCATTTAGAGAATTTTCTTCTCTCTGTTTCATACCTGATGGCTAATAGGCCTTTAAATAAATGAATTTTATGCTTATGGGAAAATCTCCTTGCCAGGAATTGTAGATTGATGGGAAGAATTCCACAACCCTCCTGGTTAGTAATGGGCCACACAGGAGAAACCTCCTCCTCTTCTAGCCAGAAGAGATTCCCTTGGCCCCATTGAGATGCCTGGGCCTTAGTCCTCCATTTATTGGAGTTAGGGGATAGAATTTATCAGGGATGAGTCTTGCCATATTGATTCTTGGAGAAGTGCTTTTGTGAGGAGTCTGGGCATCAGTGATAGAGTTAATTGTTCCTGCCGTAGGCGGATTAAATCAGACCCATATAATTGTTGTAAACCTCCTTCCCAATAGTGTGGTGGAATAGGTGAAGTGTTGCTGGCTAGTTAGGAGCTCATGCAGGAGTGGGGAACTACAGCCTTGTATTCCATAGTATTTCCTTTGTGGCCCTGCCATCCCCAGTAGCATGAAGGCTTGTTTTGGGAGCAGGGTGGGGTGTGGGCACAATCTCTACCAGAGCATGTATGAATCAGCAGCCAAAATGCACTGTGGAGAGAGGAAAGGGGAAATATTAATTCTCTTCCAACCCTTGTGTAACCCATCTGCACAAAGCTTGTTTAACTCAGGCTTTGTGCAGGGGAGAGGGTTTGAGCCTTTGTGCCTAGACTTCTAACTGACTTCCTTACAAATTCTCCAGCTGAATCCTTGAGAATGCACCCCTTGTTTCCTTACAGGATGTTCAGTTGGTTAAACCCCCATGCAAGGCTGAACAGACTGTCGAGAATTTGGAACTGATGATTATGAGAAAAATGCCTTCAGTGCAGAATCAAACTAGTGCCACAAATTCCACATGTTTATGCATTAGTGGTTGTTCACTGGCTGTGAAAGCCATCAGGTTGTCCTAGGTCTTGTGTAATAATCTCCAGAAGTTGCAGATGTTTCACCCAATCTTGGGGTAATTGTTTACTGATATGCAAACCACTATACGTCTCCTTCAGCACCATTTTGTACCTGTAGTAGAATTAACTATATTAAGCTACACTCTTATACTATCTTCCTAGTGTTAGTATTCTAAAATTACAAAATGACGTCTCCTTTCAGAGGAGAAGTGTGGCTAGTAGTTAAAACAGAGCATGGGGAATTGGGAAGTCTCCTCCCATTCCCACCACAACATGCTGCATGATATTTGGCGCTAACTCATCTCTGCCAGTATACCCATCTGTTAAATAGGTAGGTTAAAACTTACAGATCTCAGCAGCCTGACCATTCTAAAGGCCTGAGATCCAGCAAGCTGCTGGGCACCTTCAACTCGCATTGAAGAAAATGCACATTGAGGGCTCCTAGCACATTCCATGAGCTGGCCATACATCAAGTGCTAATGAAGTATGATTTTTGTAGACTGCATTTTATGAAGAATTTTAGAGTTAGTCCTTATTTTTGGATTCAAATGTATGAAAGTTTAGTGCAAGCTAAAGGGTATATTCTAGATCAAATACAGAAAATTATCCCAAAGTAATCTAAACATCTGACTTAAAATGAGAAAAGTTTTAACTGTTGGAATTGTGGCTGTCAGTCTTTTAAGAGGTATGTGATGTGTGAGACATAATGTGCCTGTAAATAGAGCCACTTAATATTTATGAAATCCTGGTTTCTATCAATATTGTACACAGATCATATAGCCCTGAGTTGGGTGAGAGGTCTCACTGAAGTCACTGATATTCTGCACGGAGTACAGGCTGCAGGACTGGGCTTTTAGAAGTTATCAGCAGAATTATGTGCTCAGTATCAAAAGTAGATTTGTTTTATGAAAACAAAAAAACTCCTCACCATTCTGTGGCTGTGGCCCCTAATGTTCTTTTTAACTCTCTCCTAGCTCTCATCCAAGTGAGATCTTTGCATTTTTTTTATTACACAATAAAAATAAAGGACCTGAAAATAACTTACACGGCCATTACCCGCAGTTCAGCCTACAGAGCCTTGGCAATAAGAAGTCAACTACGTCTCGCTTGGTAATGAAATGAATGTGTTGGATTGTGCAGAACATCTGCCCTCTACTGGAGGAAATATCAAATCTGCGGCAGTTCTTCTTCGAGTGATTGCTCATATCCATTCCAGGTAGGTGTGTGCGCGCCGCGTGCACAGCCATCGGAGAAACTTTTACCCTAGCAACACTCAGCGGGTCGACTTGGCGCCCCCTGGAGTGGCGCCACCATGGCGCCGCATAAATACCCCAGCCGACCCGGCCACCCTTATTCCTTCTTACGCCCGTGTTCGGTGATTGAACAGTGGAGTGCATTTACCTGACCTCCGCATTTTCCCTAGCTAATCGCTCGTTTTTTGTTCTTTGTTACTTAATTCGTTCTTGTTTTACATAGTTAATTAGTTTATTGACAGTTTAAGTTATAGTTGTTAGTGTATTTGTTAGTAAATGTTCGCGGGGTCTGGGGCTCTTCCCCTACCCTGCGCCCGGTACCGTAGCCATGCCTGGCTCGCTGGGCTTTAGCAGTGTTCGACCTGCAATAGGCCATGCCGACGAGATCCCCACGACTCCTGTCTTAAGTGCCTTGGGGAATCGCACTTATTTCATAGTGCCCCATTTGCAAGGCATTTAAGCGCGCACGAAGAAAGAGCGGGACGCTAGACTCCGGCAGCTCCTTATGGAAGTGGCATTAGCTCCCTCGCCGGCACGAGTACTAGCTAGCAAGTGAGTGGACACGCCCCTCGGCACCGAGCACGGTCAGCCCGCGAAGGCTCCTCGGCACTGGCGCAGCCGCGCGAAGGAAACCCCACACCGTCCCCTCTCCGAGGTCGAAGTCGGCTAAGCTCGGACGGCCTCTCTACGTCTGCACCGCAGGCAGACTGTAACCAAGGCAGACGCCCGGCACCGGCCCCGGTTGCCGGCGCCGCTAAACCGCCCATTGAGCTCCAGCCCACGAGGGCCGTCGGAGTCCGTGCCTGGAGCTCGGCACCGGCCGTGGTTGAGCTACCTTGCCTTCGACGCCAGAGACTTTTTTCAGCGGCAAGAGACCTCATTGCCCTGACGGACCCGGCACTGCCCTGCCCTCGGCACGCGGTCCATGCGACTCTCTCCAGAGGCAAGCCGCTCATACCACAGCGCCCTCTGTCACCGCTCCGGAGGGCGCCGCTCGACGTCCCGCTCCCATCCACCGCTCCATGTCGCGTCGCCCTCTCCCGTCACACTCGATCAGGCACGCTCGCCGTAGCGGCACCGTCGCTTCAGTCGTCGCACCATCACCAGCGCGGCACCACTCACCACGACGCCGGTCCATCTCTGTCCACGTCACGCTATCGCGACCGTGAGCTCCCGGCACCGTTACAGGGACCGTCGTTCATGCAGCATCTCGCATAAGGCTCGAGGTCCCGGTCGACCTCCGGCACAGAAGCTGGTCGCAGGTCCCGGTCGGGCTCGCGGCAGCGATACCCGTACCGGCACTGGTCCCCAAGACCCAAAGCTGCTCAATCTATTGGCACTTCGTGCCATGTTTGCGGCTCCTCCGGCCGGGCCGTCGGGCAAGTCGGCCTCCTCGCAGGCGGTAGTTAATGATAGCCGGGACGAGATAACTGACATGGCCGACGGGAACTGTTTCAAGAATGCCGCCCCGGATGCAGGACAGCGCAATGGCCTTTTGGACACCTGGGCTATACCATCAGCCCAGGGTGCTCCCGGTCCCGGCCTACTTTCTTCAGAGCGGCAGGGCCCGAAGCCACCGACATCCCACCTCCTCCGGCAGAGTCAGAGGACCAGGTTATCCATCCTCCAGACTCCCCGGGCATCTCGAGGAGGAACGGCCACCAGGAGCCACAGTGCCATCAGCCACTCGTTCCGGGGATATCCTCCTCCTCGTCCCGGATGGGCCATGGCAGGGTCCTCTTCTTCGGGCCGCCGCCAAGCAGATCTGAGAGCCCCCAGGACCTCTCCGCTGGGTAGCTCGTCAACATAAACTCCCGTAGGAAGGCCGGAGTGGAACGACTGGGGGTCCCAGCACGTGGCCGCTGACATCCTGAACGTGTGGCCCTGCCTTTATCAGGACCATCCAGGCGCACTGATACCCTGTGGCAGACTCAGCCCGATTCGCCAACGCTAAAGGGTG
>NC_133775.1:54726979-54729016 GCF_003597395.2 Chelonoidis abingdonii | reverse complement strand
CGCTGAGTGTTGCTAGGGTAAAAGTTTCTCCGACGGCTGTGCACGCGGCACGCACACACCTACCTGGAATGGATATGAACAACACATCTCGAAGAACAACAGTTACAAAGGTGAGTAACCTTGTTTTGCTATTGCTCTCAGTAGACTAGAGCAGTGGTTCCCAATCTTTAACAACCTGTGAACCCCTTTCACTAAAATTTTCTCCTTTACTTGTGTATAAATTTATAAAAGCAGTGATCTTGGAAATATAACATTTGTTTTTATGACGTGCGTTATTATACACTCTTTATTATTAATTATTATTTATCTTTACAGCATTTTTATTGCATTATGAAAACAGCAACAGTCTTCCAAGATCCCACTTTCGTAGCTTGTATCACTTTGAATAACCCTGTTATAAGACAAGGCTCCTATGTTTCATCAAGGAGTATCAGATGTGAAACAGCATGAAGGTATTTAAGAAGCCAACTCAAAGAGTTCCTCCTACACAAGCATTCAGGTCTTGTGCAGTCCAGGTAAACAACGCATGTTACGACAAAGCTTAATACTTGTTCTTCATAATAATTTTGAAAACAATACTAGCTGCCTATTTAATTTTAAAAACAGCAAAAAATATCCACCTCCCTTTCCATTTCTTGTAAGGAGTCTTGAAATTTAAATTTCCTCAGTGTGATAAACATGCTTGGTTTGATCTGCTTAGCTCTTGGAAGTCCAAGGGCTCCAGAGGCTTCTGGCCCTGTGCTGTCCAGGGTCCCTAGGGACAGCTCTGCCTGCCATTAGGGAATTAGCCCATCGTATCTAGTTACGCAGAAGAATGACTAGTTTAAAAAGTTACTGTCTCTTTATTCTCTTTATGCAGTGTTAATATTTATACAACGGGCAATAATTACTCACTGCATGTGTTTAAGGAACTGCTTGTCATTACCCAGCTTTTTTAAAAAAAGCAAACAAACAAAAAACCAATCAGTTAAGTCAAATTAAGATATTGTAGCTGAAGAAACATACGACATGTTTTAGCTCAGTTGCTCTCAACCTTTCCAGACTACTTTCAGGAGTCTGATTTGTCATGTGCACTCCAAGTTTCACCTCACTTTAAAATGACTTGCTTACAAAATCAGACATAAAAATAGAGGAGTGTCACAGCGTACTATTACTGAAACATTGCTTACTTTCTCATTTTTACCATATCATTATAAAATAAATTGATTGGGATATAAATATTGTATTTACATTTCAGTGTATAGTATTTATAGCAGGATAAATAAGTCATTGTATGAAATTTTACTTTGTACTGACTTGGTTTGTGCTTTTTATGTAGCTTATTGCAAAACAAGGCAAATATCTAGATGGGTGGATGTACCCCATGGAAGACTTCTGTGTACCCCAAGGGCAGGACCGGCGCTAGGGGTTTTAGCGCCCTAGGCGCACGGCAATTTCGCCGCCCTGCGCGCTGGTCCCGTGGCTCTGGTGAAGCTGCCGCAGTCGTGCCTGCGGAGGGTCTGCTGGTCCGTGGCTCTGGTGGAGCTGCCGCAGTCATGCCTGCGGGCGGTCCACCGACCCTCCGCAGGCACGACTGCGGCAGCTCCACTGGAGCCGCCTGCCGCCCCCTCTGGCAAAATGCTGCCCACCAATAATCCTGGCGCCCTAGGCGATTGCCTAGGCCACCTAAATGGACACGCCGGCCCTGCCCAAGGGCTATGAATACCCCTGGTTCGGGAACCACTAAGAACATAAGAATGGCCCTACTGGGTCAGACCAAAGGTCCATCTAGCTCAGTAACCTGTCTTCTGACAGTGGCCAGTGCCAGGTGCCCCAGAGGGAATGAGAGGAACAGGTAATCATCACGTGATCCATTCCCATCACTAATTCCCAGATTCTGGCAAATAGGACAGGGACACCATTTCTGCCCATCCTGGCTAATAGCCATTGATGGTCCTATCCTCCATGAATTTATCTAGTTCTTTTTTGAACCCTGTTATGGTCTTGGCTTTCACAACATCTTCTGGCAAGGAGTTCCATAGGTTGACTGTGCATTGT
>NC_133775.1:54664881-54724969 GCF_003597395.2 Chelonoidis abingdonii | reverse complement strand
CCAGTCACCAGTCCATGAGAGAACCTTCCCTCTTATCCTGTGGCAGCTTACTTTGTGTAAGAGCCTTTGGTGATGGACCTTGTCAAAGGCTTTCTGAAAATCTAAATACACTATATCCACTGGATCCCCTTGATCCACATGCTTGTTGACTGGAGGTAAATGCTGCCTGGTGGGAGACCGCACCCCAGCCCTGAGCCCCCTCCCAGAGTCACCACCCCAAACCAGCCCTGAGCCCCCTCCCGGAGATGGCACCTCATACCCCCTTCTGAGCCCCTCCCAGAGCCAGCACCTGTACCCCTTCCTGCACCCCAACCCCCTGCCCAAGCCTTGACTCTGATCCCCAAGCCAGCACCCTATATCCCCTCCCAGTCAGGGGCATCTGGGCAGACATGGGAGTGACCCAGCCAGGTCATTCCCATCTTCTGCCAAGCACCCAGGAGAAGACGATGGCTAGCAGTCGTACTGCACCGTCTGCTGCCAGCCTAAGGTGTAAAAGATAGATGGAGTGGATCAAAACAAGAAATTGACCTGATCTGTTTTGTATTCATTTGCTCCCCCCTCCCTCCCTCCATGAAATCAACGGCCTGCTAAACCCAGGGTTTTGAGGGGGCCATTCTATGTGACAGTTGTTTGTGTTTCTCCTTGATGCAAAGCTACCCCTTTGTTGATTTTAATTCCTTGTAAGGCATGTCGTCAGTCGCCCCTTCCACCATCAGAGCAATGGCAGACAATCATCTCACACCTTTTTTCAGCGCAGACACCATAGCACTGGGAACATGGAGCCCACTCAGATCCACCGCAGCAATTATGAGCACTGTAAACACCATGTCCCTTATCCTGCAGTATATGCAGAACCAGAACCTGCCAAAGCAAAACCAGGTGAGGAGGCGATGGCAGCGCGGTGACGAGAGTGATGAGGACATAGACATGGACATAGACTTCTCGCAAAGTACGGCCCCCGGCAGCGTGCACATCATGGTGTTAATGGGGCAGGTTCATGCCATGGAACGCCGATTCTGTGTCTGGGAAATAAGCACAGACTGGTGGGACAGCATAGTGTTGCAGGTCTGGGACGATTTCTAGTGGCTGCAAAACTTTTGCATGCGTAAGGGCACTTTAATTAAACTTTGTGACTTACTTGCTTTCCCCTGCCCTGAACCGCTAGAATACCAAGATGAGAGCAGCCCTCACAGTTGAGAAGCGAGGGAAGATAGCCCAGTAGAAACTTGCAATGCCAGACAGCTACCGGTCAGTCGAGCATCAATTTGGAGTGGGCAAATCTACTGTGGGGGCTGCTGTGATCCAAGTAGCCAACACAATCAAAGAGCTGCTGATATCAAGGGTAGTGACTCTGGGAAATGTGCAGGCCATAGTGGATGGCTTTGCTGAATGAGATTCCCTAACTGTGGTGAGGCAATAGACGGAACCCACATCCCTATCTTGGCACCGGAGCACCAAGCCAGCGAGTACATAAACTGAAAGGGGTACTTTTCAGTGGTGCTGCAAGCACTGGTGGATCACAAGAGACGTTTCACCAACATCAGCATGGGATGGCTGGGAAAGGTACATGATGCTTGCATCTTCAGGAACTCTGGTCTGTTTCAAAAGCTGCAGGAAAGGACTTTCTTTCCAGACCAGAAAATAACAGTTGGGGATGTTGAAATGTCTATAGTTATCCTTGGGGACCCACCCTACCCCTTGCTCCCATGGCTCATGAAGCCGTACACAGGCAGCCTGGACAGTAATCAGGAGCTGTTCACTACAGGCTGAGCCAGTGCAGAATGGTGGTAGAATGTGCATTTGGACGTTTAAAAGCACGCTTTACTGACTCGGACAGACCTCAGCTAAACCAATATTCCTATTGTTATTACCGCTTGCTGTGCACTCCACAATATCTGTGAGAGTAAGGGAGAGACTATGGTGGGGTAGGAGGTTGAGGGAAATCGCCTGGCGGCTGATTACATGCAGCCAGACACCAGGGCAGTTAGCAGAGTACAACAGGGTGTGGTGCGCATCAGAGAAGAAAACCAGTTTCATGACTGGCTAGGCTACGGTGTGAAAGTTCTGTTTGTTTCTCCTTGATGACCCCACTCCTTGGTTCACTCTACTTCCCTGTAAGCTAACCACCCTCCTCTCCCGCCTTTGATCACTGCTTGCAGACACAATAAAGTCATTGTTGCTTCACGTTCATGCATTCTTTATTAATTCATCACACAAATAGAGGGATAACTGCCAAGGTAGCCCGGGACGGGTGGAGGAGGAGGGAAGCACAGGGTGGAGTGGGGGAGGAGCGAAGGACAAGACCACACTGCACTTTAAAGTCTTTAAGACTTATTGAATGCCAGCCTTCTGTTGCTTGGGCAATGCTCTGGGGTGGAGTGGCTAGAGCGGCTAGAGCCCCTCCCCCCGCCCCTTCCCCCCACGTTCTTGGGTGTCTGGGTGGCAATGGAACTTGGGGAGGAGTGTGGCTGTTCAGACAGCAGCTGTAGTGGCGGTCTGTGCTCCTGCTGCCTTTCTTGCAGCTCAGCCATACGCTGGAGCATATGAGTTTGATGCTCCAGCAGCCTGAGCATTGACTCTTGCCTTCTGTCAGCAAGCTGATGCCACCTATCATCTTCACCCTGCTACTTACTCTCTTCAGCCTGCCACCTCTCCTCAGGTTCATATTGTGCTTTCCTGCACTCTGACATTGTCTGCCTCCACGCATTCTGCTGTGCTCTGTCAATGTGGGAGGACAGCATGAGCTTAGAGAACATTTCATCGTGAGTGCATTTTTTTTCGCCTTCTAATCTTTGCTAGCCTCTGGGAAGGCGAAACATATGAAGCTGGTGGAGGAAAAAAAGGTTGAGTGATAGTTAAAAAGACACATTTTATACAACAACAGGTACACTCTTTCACGGTAAACCTTGCTGTTAACATTACATAGCACGTGCTTTCATTACAAGGTCGCATTTTGATGGCTTCACCCCTCCCCCCACCTCATGGTGAACAGCGGGGAACATTTTTGTTCAGCCACAGGCAAACAGCCCAGCAGGAACGGGCACCTCTGAATATTCGCTTGAGAAAATCACCCTATTTCAAACAGGTGACCATGAATGATACCACTCTGCTGAGGATAACACAGAGAGATAAAGAACAGATGTCGTTTGAATGCCCAGCAAACACCGGGACCATACACTGCAATGCTTTGTTCTGCAATGATTCCTGACTACGTGCTGCTGGTCTGGCATGGTAAAATATCCTACCATGGAGGACAGAATAAGGCTGCCCTCCCCAGAAACCTTTTGCAAAGGCTTTTGGAGTACCTCCAGGAGAGCTTCATGGAGATGTCCCTGGAGGATTTCTGCTCCATCCGCAGACACGTTAACAGACTTTTCCAGTAGCTGTACTGGCTGCAAATGCCAGGGCAAATTTAATCATTAAACACACTTGCTTTTAAACCATGTCTAATATTTACAGAGGTACACTCACCAGAGGTCCCTTCTCCTCCCGGCGGGTCCGGGAGGCAGCCTTGGGTGGGTTTGGGGGTTACTGGCTCCAGGTCCAGGGTGAGAAACAGATCCTGGCTGTTCGGGAAACTGGTTTCTCTGCTTCCTTGCTGTGAGCTATCTTCAACCTCCTCCTCCTCATCTTCCTCGTCTCCCAAACCCACTTCTGTGTTGCATCCTACTCCATTGACGGAGTCAAAGCACAAGGTTGGGGTACTGGTGGCTGCACCCCCTAGAATGGTATCATAGAAGTGGCATGTTTGGGGCCGTTTGCCTCTCTGTTTTTTTGGCAGGCTTGCCTGAGCGCCTTAATTTTCACGCGGCACTGCCACGAGTCCCTGTTATAGCTTCTGTCCTTCATACCCTTGGAGACTTTTTCAAATGTTTTGGCATTTCGTTTTCTGGAACGGAGTTCATTTCAGCTAGCACGGATTCATCTCCCCATACAGCGATCAGATCCTGTACCTCCCGTTCGGTCCATGCTGGAGCTCTTCTGCGATTCTGGGATCCATGGTCACCTGTGCTGATCCGCTCGCCACGGTGACCAAACAGGAAATGAAATTCAAAAGTTCACGGGCTTTTTCCTGTCCACTTGGCCAGTGCATCTGAGTTGAGAGTGGTGTCCAGAATGGTCACAATGGAGCACTCTGGGATAGCTCCCGGAGGCCGTCGAATTGCATCCACACTACCCCAGATTCAACCTGGCAATGCCGATTTCAGCGCTAATCACCTCGTCGGAGGTGAAGTAAAGAAATTGATTTAAAGAGCCCTTTAAGTCGAAAAAAGGGCTTTGTTGTGTGGACCGGTCCAGGGTTAAATCGAGATAACGCTGCTAAATTCAACCTAAAATCGTAGTGTAGACCAGGCCTCAAACTGCCATTTTCTTCTGTCTCATCCTAAATGAAGACATTAGATAGGACTGGCCTGCAAACTGATCCCTCAGCAGCCTGTGAGGGAAAATATGGTGGGCTTACAACTTTGGCCAGGCTTTTAGGCCTAAACTTTGGATAAACTTGTTTCTAGGCTGTGTTGAACTTTGGTTCTGCTTGTCTCTGTGTATAAGGGGAAGAGAAGAGTGGGACAGAGTGATGGAAAGTTGCTTGTATGTGTCGAGGTAAAAGGAGCACAGTGGAAAGTTCCCAAAACGAAACAATGGCTTTGTGTGTATAAAGGACATGAGGGGGCAGAGTGATAAAGTCCTCAAGTAGCATAATTTGCAATAGCCAGGCTTATGAAATATATAACCACAACAGTTGTGTTAGAAAGGTCGCTGACTGCAAAAGAACAGACAGTGAGTAACGGGGGGCCTAGTGGGCGAGACGCTTGCTTTTGCATTTGTCCTATATTAATTTTGCAATATATTCCAAATAAGGTAATTAATGTACAATGTGCGTGTAATTTGTCTGTGGTTTTAACCTTTATAAGATGTCTAGAAATATACGGAAGGCAGAGCAGCTTGCCACCTTGCATGGGGCCATGCTGACTCTCCTTGCATATATGATCATATAAAATGAAGGAGCCTCAGGCTGTCTGATCCAAAATCAATCGTGTGGTCAATTTTCCACAACAAGCCCAAGACACATTCAGAGTACCTGCACCATTTCGTTTTTCAATAAGTAAATGGCTTAGTAAACATCTGGGATAGGGATGAAAATACTTTATCCCTAACTTGTACCTGAACCCAGTTAAAATGAAACTTGCCCCCAGCTCCAGGTTAGGTCAGAATTTTTTTTTTTAAGTTAAGTTACACTTTTGCTGATATTGGGGGAGTTTTTACAGAAATACGGCAGAGCCATAACAACAGGGCTACTTTTAAATAGGAAGATTGCCTATTATAGTCGAGACAGTCACTTAAACAGGTTATTTGCCTCAAACTGAAAGATCCACACACTTGGGATAGGCTTGTGTGATCCATCTCTGACTGGAACTCTGTCTGACCTTTGGCTTTTAGAGCTCTGGGCATACAAATTCCTTGTGATACTGAATATTTAGACCCAATGCTCTACAGGAGTTATGGGCTGCTCTTTAATTCTTTTAATTAAAACTCCATCACTTGGACTTAAAAGAAGTGAAGCTGGGTCATGTGGAGCTGTACAGGGAATCAAATTAAAGAACTCGTTACAACAGAGTACATGGTTCACTCTGAGTATTGCCTACATATATAGTGTCATTCCTGAAAGTTTTACTAGCAATCATCCTTGTGGAAGATCTAATTAAATAAAGACAAACAGCCACATAGAACATCAGATTCTGAGGCTGTACCTAGGGAGTCACTGTGTGTGAAAGAATGGATGATACTCTGTGTAGCAGCTGTGCATTTCAGTATTTGAGACAAGCAGTGGTGATTAGAGCTTGGTAAAAAATTTTCAGTGAATAGTACAGTAGCTGGAAAATGCATTTTGCAGGGGGCTCTGAAAGTGTGACTTCAGGTCAAATGTGGCAGTTTGGGCCAAAAAATTTTTTTGCAAAAGTCTAAACTGTTTAGTTTGACCATTTAGAAACATTTCAATCCTTCATTTCACTTTTCATTTTGAAAATTAGCTATATTTAAACAAACATGAACACCCAAAGAGAAACAAAAAAAACTTAATTTTTTTTCAGTTTTTTCCATTTCTAGTGTGTTTTGATCTGAAATGAATTTTTCAGCTCTGTCTTGGTAAGAAAAAAAAAAGTTTTGGTTTCAAACAGATTTTTTTGGAAGGGATCTTTTGGCTGGTTCCTTAAACCTAAAAATTATTTGCCCAGTTCTAGTGGTGATTGCTTTGGCTCAGTGGCTTGAGAACTGTGACACTTAACCAGCCCCATACTTTGCATCAAGACATGTTGCAATTTGTTACATAGCTGTGGGTTTATGCCCATAAGCTACAAATAAATGAAGGGACATTTCTACTGAATAAAATCTACTAAGATAATAGCTCAGTGCACTCTTGACATACAAGCTATGTGGTTTAGGGCAGGTCTACACTTAAAATGCTGAATTGGTGCAGCTGTAGCACTTAAGTGAAGATGCTCCAATGCTGATGGGAAAGCTTCTCCCAGTGGCATAGTTATTCCACCTGCATGAGAGTAACTATGTTGACAGGAGATGCCCTTCCACTGACAGCACTGTGTGTTAGCTTGGTGTGACTATGTTGCTCAGGGCTGTGGATTTTTCATATATATATATAGAGAGAGAGAGAGAGAGAGAGGATATAGTTACACCTATATGTCAGTAGTGTAGACCTGGCCTTAGTTTTTGTTGGTAATTCTTGTGGTTTGGTTGGGAGGTGGAGACTGTTAGATAAAAACTTCAAGTGGGGCTGGAAGGTCACCCTATCCTCAGGGGAAATTGTATATGAGAACACCCACCAATTTAATAACTCTCCTTTCTGATGTCAATAAAACGAGGAAGGAGAGCTATCTGGAAAAAGTTTGTTTCATCAAAGTGTTGAGAGGTAGGTTTAAATCTCAGGTGTGGGTCTATGAACAGATGGAATGGCATGTCATAGCCTCTTGAGAAATCTCTTTACTGAAAAATGACTGAACAGAGTGGAGTCTTGACAGGGAATCTGCAGCAGGATGGACTCTGTCAGTAGTAGGCGATGGAATAACACCAGATCCAAGCTCAGTCTGGTTGCAGATTGCCCCAGTAGAAAATATTTTCCATTTTGCAGCATGGGTTTGTCTAGGACAGTGGTTCCCAAACTTTAACAACCTGTGAACCCCTTTCACTAATATGTCAAGTCTTGCGAACCCCCTCCTAAAAATGAATATTTCCAGGGATTGTCTCCTTTACCCGAGTATAAATTACAAAAGCAATGATCTTGGAAATATAAAATTTGTTTTTAATTACATGCTTATTACACACTTAATTATCATTACAGTATTTTATTACATTATGAAAACAGCAACACTCTTCCAAGATCTCACTTTCGTAGCTTGTATCACTTTGAATAACCCTGTTATAAGACAAGGCTCCTATGTTTTATCAAGGTGTATCAGATGTGAAACAGCATGAAGGTATTTAAGAAGCCAACTCAAAGAGTTCCTCCTACACAAGTATTCAGGTCTTGAGCAGTCCAGGCAAACAACGCACATTACAACAAAGCTTAAACTTGTTGTTCTTAATAATTTTGAAAACAATACTAGCTGCCTATTTTATTTTAAAAACAGCAAAAAATATCCACCTCCCTTTCCACTTCTTATAAGGAGTCTTGAAATTTAAATCTCCTCAGTGTGATAGATATGCTTGGTTTGATCTGCTTAGCTCTTGGAAGTCCAGGGGCTCCGGAGGGTTCTGGTCCCATGCTGCCTGGCATCCCTAGGGACAGCCGTTTGGGAATTTTTTCCCTGTGAACCCCCGTAACATTTCACAAACCCCAGTTTGGGAATGACTGACCTAGAAGCATTACAGCTTCTTGGTAACTCTTGCACTTACAAACCTGCCATGTTAAGGCTTCAAACAGTTGCAGGGATTTCAGGTCCAAGTATAGAATGCTTCCTTTTTAAAAATGAGTAGGCTAGGAATTAATAGTTTAAGAATAAGCCTTTCTACCTAGAAACTATTCTTGCTATGAGTAGACTTGTAGGTCATGGATGCATGGGGCATTCCAAATCTACTAAGTTTTTGGACAGTTTAATTAGACAAAAGAAACCTGATGAGGTTCAACAAGGACAAGTGCAGAATCCTGCACTTAGGATGGAAGAATCCCATGCACTGCTACAGACTAAGGACTGAATGGCTAGGAAGCAGTTCTGCAGAAAAGGACCTAGGGATTACAGTGGATGAGAAGCTGAATATGAGTTGACAGTGTGCCCTTGTTGCCAAGAAGGCTAACAGCATTTTGGGCTGTGTAAGTAAGTAGGGGCATTGCCAGCAGATCGAGGCTGTGATCACTCCCCTCTATTTAACATTGGTGAGGCCTCATCTGGAGTAGTGTGTCCAGTTTTGGGCCCCACACTACAAGAAGGATGTGGAAAAAAGTCGGAGAGAGTCCAGTGGCGGGCAATAAAAATGATTAGGGGGCTGGAGCACGACTTATGAGGAGAGGCTGAGGGAACTGGGATTGTTTAGTCTGCAGAAGAGAAGAATGAGGGGGGGGATTTGATAGCAGCTTTCAACTACCTGAAAGGGGGTTCCAAAGAGGATGGCTCTAGACTGTTCTCAGTGGTACCAGATGACAGAACAAGGAGCAATGGTCTCAAGTTGCAGTGAGGGAGGTTTAGGTTGGATATTAGGAAAAACTTTTTCCACTAGGAGGGTGGTGAAGCACTGGAATGGGTTACCTAGGGAGGTGGTAGAATCTCCTTCAAGGTCAGGCTTGACAAAGCCCTGGCTGAGATGATTTAGTTGGGGGTTGGTCCTGCTTTGAGAGGGGGTTGGACTAGATGACCTCCTGAGGTCCCTTCCAACCCTGATAGTCTCTGATTCTATGATAATTACAATAAGGTACTGTTCAATGAAGGATTGGGGTCACAGCACTCAAACAGGCTGAGCTTTCTCTCAACAGCTGTCAGTTTGAAGCATAATGCTGTAGCTAGGCAGGTTAAGGATTTTAAAAATCTTTCAGGGCTAGTTGAGAGACAATAGGATGCAGTGACCTCAGCAACTGTGAGGAGGAGGAATAGGTTCCTACTCTCTTGAGGATTCAGTCTTCAGAAAGAAGTGCAGGGCCTATTACCACAGTTAACAGCCAGAATGGACTATTAAGAGCATTGATCTTACTGTCTGTATACTACAAGGTAAAAGTCTATGGCCGGTATTTCCTACATCAAGCCCATTGGCTGTGGTTGACCTAAAGCTTACTTCCAAAAAGACATCCAATCTTGATTTAAAGTCTTCATGCAATGGTGACCCCACCATCTGTTGTTCCAATGTTTTAATTAGCCTCAGATCTAGCCTGATTTGAGGAATGTGGATATCTATCCTTTGTAGAGCCTTGCAGGAGACCTGGGTTTGGGAGGTGGGGTGAGTCCCTGCTCTTGTCTATGCCAACAAAGCACAAGCCCTTTGCCAAGCATCTCCCTGGGACAAGTGAAGCTCTGTATGTGTGTGTCCACCACAGAAGGGTACCATGTGCAATATAGTACCAGTGTGACTAATAAGGTAACGAGTGTTAATCCCCCTCAACTGAGACTAAAGCAGTTATTTAAACTGGAAGATGTACAGCTCAATGGCACTAGAGGAGGTTGTGATTAGATTCTTTGGCTGCTAGAAGGAAATGAGTGATGGGCCAGGATTCCTTCTATATCCTTTGATACTGTGAGGGATGATGGTAAAGCTTTCCAGAAGGGGACGATGTGGATCATGCAGGCAATTCTCAAAGGAGTTTGACCAGAATATTTACATATTTTATTAAATCTTTACAATCAGCCATTATAATCCAGTACACAATTATATACAATGATTATATACATTTTAGCCCAGACTTTACATCACAGTACATAGTTGCTCTTAGAAATATTGTACACACTTATCACCAGACAGTAAAACCCAACAGTAGTATTACAGCACCTGTTATTAGATATTTCATAAGTTACATCATAAGAAAATATACAGATGTAAATCGGGCTGGTAAAAAATCCTATAAAATCTGAACATAAATGTTTCATTCACAGAATGTTTTCTCTATGTTCTGACTGAAGCCTTTGCATAAGGTGTCCTGTTAACATTTACTACAATCTCGACACACACGGTTTCACTGACTAAAGATAAACCTTCAGCTAAAACCACAGCGGGAGGAGGAGGAGAAACCAATGCTCATATTTTAAAACTTCATTATGAAACAGTAAGTTTAAATAGAGAATATTCCTTTAACATCAAAGGAACTATTCAATTGGCTTCTTTGAATTACGTTAGGGAATAAGATGTACTAGTTCTAAATAAGAATCCTAAATTTTTCAGTGTTCTAGTTAATCATATAGCACAATCATACAGATGATATTGACTTACAGTGATGCAAGAGCAATATTCTCTAAGCACAATGAAAGTTTTTAAAAATTTGCAAAGTACACCCTACTCCCCTCTCCAAAAGTATCTTCTGTTCAATCACACATTCCTTTTTCTTTTTAAAATGGCATTAACATGTTACAGAAAATTTTATTTTTAGAGTGATATGAAGAGGTTAAAACTAAAGTCTATTTCCATCTTTATTAGGAAAGACACAGTGAAAAAACCTGAATAAAATTGTCCCCTAATTTATCCTTTTCTTTCCCAAAAGGTCAACTTTACGTGATTCAGTTCTGTAAACCATGGATCTACAGCGGTCATAATCACTTAAAAAGGTAAAGTTAAATTATCTCAAAACAGGGGACAACAACATTTATCTGAGGTAGACCACCACTTTCTAGGTGCTTCAAAAATTATATCAAGGGATTCTCTTAACAAGCCTTCACTTCAAAGGATGGAATGTGCTTGTGTCAGAACTGCGTGCCGGTGTTTGCACTTAATGTAAGGTTAGTCAGTCATCAAAGATTACCTTGTGGTGACAGAATTTGATGCTCTAATTCTCCCTAATAATATTTCTAAAGACAAATTTTAGAGTTAAAAACTAAATCACTTTCTGCAGGAAGGAACTGAAAACTTGAGCTGTCATATTAAAATTTAATTTGACAAACCTTTTGCTAATGTAATGACCAGAGAACCACTTTAGTTACAATCCTTAAATACCTAAATGGAGCGAGACAGAATCTGTGCAGCTTTTACTAGCGTAGCCTACATCCAATAGAGTTAGAATAAAAACCTTCATTAGTGGCACTAGGTTCCGATGTTTGGAAATATTTAACTCCTTTTTAGAGTTAGGATTTCTGAACTACATTACCCTATGGTGCAACTGGCCACTTGCAGCCACATCACCTTTTGCCCAGTAAAACACGCACTGAAGTCAATGGATTCTGTGACCATACCAGGCATGCCTCAATTGCATGAACTAGGCACCCAAGTTACAAAGGACACTTCAAAGATTTTGAGGAATAATCCCATCCTTTAAAATCAATCCCTCAGTCTAAAATGACAAAGTATTAAGCTTCAGCACTGTACCAATATATTAAACCCAAACCTCCATAGTTATCTGTGCAAAGAAATTAAAACTACGTTTTAAAAGGACACTTATTCACTAGTTCCCTACTGCTTCACTATCTCAAAGTTAACTACACCTCTATTCAGTTAAATTGTCATTCAATTTCTGTATAGTAACATGCTCTCAAAAGGTACGTGTGCATTTGATACTTTTGAGAGCAAGTGTCATCATCAGATTACATGTATACAACATTTGTCTGGGACTTGAAACCGTATATGAATATACATAAGTACAATACAGTATGCTGTACTGATTGGTATTTGCATATTCGGCACATTTTAATCTCACCAGTAAAATGAAAGGTGCACTTCAGACAGGGATACATCTGTCTGCCAGTATAAAGATTATATATAAATACAAAAACTTTCAGTTTTAGTCTGGTGCATGATATAGGCAATGTTAAGTCTCTCTCTGAAAAGGAAAAAACAGATTAAATAGTGAATTGAACCATAATTAACGAAAACCTTTGTCTATATATCAACTTAAACTAGAATTTTGGCAGTTTTAATTTGGACACAATTAAGCTAACTGCTTCTGGTTTGCTTAAACAGACTTGTGGTTTAATTAGAGGATACTTCCAAAAACATGATAAATTAGGAACCATGCTTACCTGTATTAACACCTCTCCCCTCCCAGAAGTATCATATCTTTGACTGCACACCACTAAATTTTGAATTGTGGACCCAACAGCTAAAGGTAAACAGTTGTGCTTCACTATTGATACTGGCCTTCTTGCCCACGTGTTACAAATGTAAGGCTGATAGAGGTATTTCTTCTAGAGAACAGAAATGGTCATTGAAATTCTCATCTATTGAGTATCTATTTTCAGAGAACAATAATAATGCTAAGTTCTGTGTCTTAGAGTAGTTTTAAGCTTGATAACTTTAAGCATGGAAGGCCAAAAAGGAAAAATTGTATAAAATGTGTTTTGCCCAATTTACTTTAATTCAAGTAACAATCTTCATCATCACTGTGAACCTTTATGTACTAGTCCTCTAATTAGCAAAGCTTTCTTAATTTTCCTAAAAGAGCTTCCTAGTAGAGCATGTTACCTTTGGTTTATACAGCTGCTCTAGTTGAAATAAGAGAAGAGGAGGAAAAATCCAAGTCATCTTGGTCATTCGTCAAAACAACAGATGGAAGAAGTGATGAGCAACACAGCTATATCTTATTGGGATATAAATGTCAGGACAAATTGAGCTGTTTCTTAAAGACATTACAGCTGGAAATGTCTCACCATTTCACCTCTCTCTCTCCATAAAGGCCTTTATCAGTGAAACTGCACCTTCAACTAGAATAGCCTCTGACTGTTGCCTTCAAGTGCCATAACCAGCCAACAAGTGGTGCATTAATCCCATTACATTCAACTTCTACCTTTCCAGAGGCCAAAGCAATCTGCTCTCCGGAAGCCTGGAATGCAGAAATCTGATTAATTCCCTGAATGAAACCTTCTGTATTACAGCACCATGCAACAGAGCCATACAAACAGTTCAATTGCACATTCCCATTTCAAAACAGGAAAAATTAAAACTATATAAATTATAACGTGCTGGGTTTCTATTATATTATCCAGATGAAACCTGGTTGCTCATCACAATACTGAACAATTTCTAATTCTTAGATATTCGGGCCTCATTTTTACCCAACAAATTTACCATTTTGTTTATCCACAAATAAGTTATTAGAAGTCATAGTTCATCCTTTTCCATCATTTCAAATGCTTCTATATCTTCATTCCAATCTGCTAATATGGATTCCATAGGCTGGACTTTATTATCCCAATTAACATTGGAGCTGGAATCTGTCTCAGTCTGAGATTGTTCCTGAGGCTGGTTATCTAATTCTGTACTTTCTGTCTCTTGAACATCAGCCTCATGGATTTCTGTGATACAGAACTCTTGGTTTGAAATGGAAATGCTATCACTGTCTGCATCAATAAGAGATAATGAATCAAGGTGAGTAACATCAGAACTTTCTTCTCTTTCAGGCTCTTGACTGACCAAGCTGAGGTCCTGAGATGCTGAAGTCTCTTCTGGTCTCTGCTTATGTGAATCATTTTCAGATGACTTCTGGTCCATGTTTTCCATTTCCAGATCTTTATTTAAAAAAAAAAAAAAATTGTAAGTACTTTCAAAAGGCAACTGAAATAATTGAAAATAAAATGTAAGTGTTCATTTTCCAATGTGTCTCCCTTGATCTTAATCCAGACCTCATGAAGGTTCAGATTTTTATTAGTATGGAGAATCTTAGTCCCTTTTGAGCGCTGTATATTAAGCCTTTTGCAAATACTGTTCTTTAATTATAAAGTTAATTTATCATTTGCTCATAAGTTTAGTAAATTCAGGATACTAGCACCTGTAGTGGTTCTTCACACTTAGCTAGCAATGCTCGTACGTCACTGCTGTCCGCTTCTTAATGATGAGTGTACACTCCAGCACACCATGGCTCTTGAATTATGAGACTGGAGTTTATTGCAGCCCAAAGAGCCATGGAAGGTAGTGGATACAACCATAAGGTCTTCATTTGATAAACTCACAAAGCTATGATCTATTCTTTTAAATTTAAATTCAGACATACCAGTACATAAAACTGCACCCTACCTTGGCTCCCTATTATGTTAATGTTAGAAGGTGGTTCTGGTTCAACTACGTAAATGTTCAAAACTAAAAAACTGATACTGCTAAATAAAGGAAACTGTTTTCAAGAATTCTAGATAGTCCAACTGTATATAACTTGATTATTAATAAGATACTTACTGCTATCAATAATGTAGTTTGGAATCATTTTACCTTTAAATATTGTTGCTGAAATTCCAATGGTAGCACAAGGAGGGGAGAAAGCACATATGCATTAAAAATCCATAACATATAATATCCTCTTGTGTTTGGTGGAAGCGAAGGATTGGTTTGTTTATACTGCTGTTGTCCTAGAAAGGATTTAATAGCGAAGAACTACTCTGAACAGCTCACCCGTTGGTATAAATAGATGGACATCAAGATTCTGTGTGAGGAATCCAGAAGTGCTGTAACTTTGTGTTTCAGCTTAGTTTATTTTTCCCTACTGTATATACAAACATCAGCCCATTCACTAGAGAAGTTAAAGTTCATATGCTGCTCCCCAAATAGCCTGTTTGAAAAAAAGCAGTATTACTGGAATTTAAATTCTATCTGAGGGAAGTTTGCTAGACTGGAGTCTAGAAATAATCTTCTAGCTGTGCATTTTCACTGAAAATGTATCCGCTATCTACGCTGATGGAATGGATACAGCCACAAGCAGGATAATTAATATCATGTAAAATTACTGGTATTGACAACTTTAATCTCATAAGACCAGCCATACTGGATCACATCAAAGATCCATCTAGTCCAGTATCCTGTCTGACAGTGGCCAATGTCAGGTGCCCCAAAGGGAATGAACAGAACAGGTTATCTTCATGTGATTCATCCCCTGACGCCCATTCCCAGTTTCCAGCAAGCAGAGGCTAGGGACATCATCCCTACCATTCTGACTAATAGCCACTGATGGACCTATCCTCCATGAACTTATCTAGTTCTCTTCTGAACCCTGTGATAGCCTTGGACCTTCACAACATCCTCTGGCAAGGAGTTCCACAGGTTGACTGTGCGTAGTGTGAAAAAAATACTGCCTATTGTTTGTTTTAAACCTGCTGCCTTTTAATTTCATTTGGTGAGCCCTCGTTCTTCTGTTCTGAGGACTAAGTAACACTTCCTTATTTACTTTCTCCACATCAGTCATGATTTTATAGACCTTGATCATCTCCCTTGCTTAGTTGTCTCTTTTCCTAGCTGAAAAGTCTCTTATTAATCTCTCCTCATACAGAAGATATTCCATACCCGTAATCATTTTTGTTGTCCTTTTCTGAACCTTTTCCAAGTCCAATATATCTCTTATGAGATGGGGAGACCACATCTGAATGCAGTATTTAAGATGTGGGCGTACCATGGATTTACATAGGCAATATGATATTTTCTGTCATCTTATTCTTAACGATTCCCAACATTGTCTGCTTTTTTGACTGCCGCTGCACATTGAGTGGATGTTTTCAGAGAACTATCCACAGTGAATCCAAGATCTCTTTCTTGAGTGATAAGAGCTAATTTAGATCCCATTATTTTATATGTATAGGTGGGATTATGTTTTTCAGTGTGTATTACTTTGCATTTATGAACACTGAACTTCATCTGCCATTTTGTTGCCCGGTCACCCAGTTTTGAGAGATCTTTTTGTAGCTCTTTGTGGTCTGACTGGGACTTAACTATCTTGAGTAGTTTTGTATAATCTGCAAATGCGGTAAACACCTCACTGTTTACCCCTTTTTCCAGATCATTTGTGAATATGTTAAATAGGACTAGGCCCAGTACAGTACAGACCCCTGGAGGACACCACTATTTAGCTCTCTCTATTATGAAAACTGACCATTTATTCCTACCCTTTGGTAACAGGTTAAAAGATAGGAAACTTCCCTCTTATCCCAGGACTCCTTACTTTGCTTAAGAGCCTTTGGTGATTGGGCCTTGTCAAAGGCTTTCTGAAAATATAAACATACTATATCCACTGGATCCCCCTTGTCCACATGCTTGTATTTCTAGTAGATTGGTGAGGCATGATTTCCCTTTATAAAAACCATGTTGACGCTTCCCCAACAAATTATGTTCATCTATGTGTCTGACAATTTTGTTCTTTACTATAGTTTCAACCAGTCTGCCCAGTACTGAAGGCTTACCGGCCTGTAATTGCTGGAGTCACCTCTGGAGCCCTTTTTAAAAATTGGTATCACATTAGCTATCCTCCAGTCATTTGGTACAGAAGTTGATTTACAGACTATAGTTAGTAGACCTGTCATTTCACATTTCAGTTCCTTCAGAACTCTTGGGTGAGTACTATCTGGTCCTGGTAACTTATTACTGTTTAGTTTATCAATTTGTTCCCAAAACTCCTCTAATGTGGTCATTCTATTTTATTCTATTTTCCTCACTAGGATTTAACTTCCTCTTTTTAAAGGATGCCTTTTTGCCTCTCACTTTTTCTTTTACTTCATTGTTTTAGCTATGGTGGCTCTTTTTGGTTCTCTTAATTTGGAATATACATTTAAGTTGAGCCTTTATTATGGGGTCTTTAAAAAGTTTCCATGCAGCTTGCAGGGATTTTACTTTTGGTGCTGTACCTTTTAATTTCTGTTTAACTGACTTCCTCATTTTTGTGTTGATCCCCTTTCTGAAATTAAATGCTCAATGAGAACCACATTTGCCTAGTCTTTGCAGTGAGAAAAATCAGGTCTATCTTTACAGATATGAAGAAAATCACTTGGAACTGAGAAGCATCTACAAGTCAGGATCCTGAAACATACACAGCCTATTCCTGTCTTGATATCAAAGCAGAATATGAAAACCTCTTCCAAGAAAAAGAGTTTAAGAGGCTTTTAAAAAAAATGCTATAGCACTACTAGTCAAATTTCTTACACCAAAATTAAAATGTTCACTTTTTCTATTGTTTAAAATGTTTCAAGTTAAATAAGTTGGACATGTACTGGGAAATTCTAAGAGATTGTTAGTTTAAATGAAACTAATTCAACAAACTAGAATTATGGAGGTCAGAATTTTCATCTCAATCCCAATTCACTTATTTTTTCCGGAAGAAAATAAGAGTCATTGTTCATTTTATATTTCACATTATGCCAACAAGTAATAATAAGACACACATGGCCCTTACCTCTGTCTTTTGCTTTATCAGAGAGAAGCACTTCTACAGACTCATATTCTCTGATTGCATCAAGTATAATATTTCCTTCTTTGTTGAACAGGAAGAGCATGGGGATTTTGATGTCGTCTGTATTCTTTCCATCACCAGCCATTTGGAATAGAGGAGCAGTGTCACTGCTGCTTCCCTCATTGTCATCTAGCCAATAGAAAGTCAGAGTAAGCAGGCTTTTCCATTCTGTATAGTTCAGATTGATGCTCTCCCATTTCACAGGATAATGGTAGCTTGAATAGCTGGTGTGGGAATTTCAGAGAACGTGCTACAGTTTAATTAGAATTCCCCAGATTTACAATTTTCTAACCTTATTTCCTGTTGGAGACAAGAGGTTTCTGAGCGGACAGAAGCAAGTTAAGTTGCAAGGTGGAATGTATTTCAATTCTATGTGCTCACCTAAGATGGTGATGAGAGTTTGTGGGTGGGAGGAAATATTCTTAGGCATCTCCAGCAGCTTTAATTTTGTATTTTCAACTTGCCTCAAAAGGCTCAATAGCTGGTGGATGCCTGCCTGGGTGTGGAAAGTCAAGAATAGTGCTGGACCTAGAAGGAAAAAGCTATTTCACGAGCAGATGCATTCCTGAATGTAAAAGGTCTCAATGTACATCATTTCAGGATTGCTACTAATCCATTATTCTTTCAGTATTAAAAATAGATACTTACTCAACTTTTAATAAGGAATGTAAAATGGTACATTTCTCTCTAGAACTACTAACTTAGCTGGGAAAGCATAGGTGAGGGAATGAAGCTGATAGAACAGAGGTAGGCAAACTACAGCCTGTGGACCATATCCGGTCCATGGGACCTTCCTGCCCAGCCCCTGAGTTCCTGGCTCAGGAGGCTCACCCCTGCCCCTTCCCCTGCAGACTCAGCTTGCTCTGCTGCCACTGCAATGCTCTGGGCAGCAGGGCTGCAAGCTCCAGGAGCAGTGCAGCTGCAGAGCCCAGCCTGACCCAGTGCTCTGTGCTGTGTGTGGCTGGCTCCAGCTGGGTGGCATGGCTGCAGTGCCGCCAGCCACCAGTGCTCCAAGCAGCATGGGGCAGGGGGAGCAGTCAGAGGAGGGGTCGGATGGGCCAGGGTCCCAGGGGTGGTCAGGGGAGAGGATAGGAGGTAGGCCATGCCCCCCTCGCACTCCCAAACTGGCCCGCCATACAATTTCTAAAAATTTGGCCTTCAGGCCAAAAAGTTTGCCCACCCCCACAAATAGAACCACCATTCTCTTTCATTTCACAACACTGAGCTACAAACAGAAGTTAATTTGTAACTTCTGATTTGTCAGAACAAACTCCCACACTGAATTTCTCCACTAGCAGGTTTCTGTCTGGCTCCATTCTTGTGTGCAAGCAGGATATTAAGTATACACACCTCATTTGTTCCAACAACAGGATTTCTGTACCTTGTTGTACTAACTGCTCACAAGAATGTAACAGATGCCTGCCAGCCTTGAAAATATGGATAAATAAGGATTATCTAAATAATCCTGGGAGAAAACAGGTTACATTTGTACAAAACAATAAGGATAGTTTTATTTACCAATAACAATGCCCCCTATTGCTCCAGCTTTTTGGATGTTTCGTGCCTTTTCAGCAAACATGCACTGGCCTCTCTGCATCAAAGCAATTTTCTCCTTCACTGCTTCAGGATTAGTGATCTCCGAGCATCCACTGTAAGGTTTACTGGTTGCAACAAATCCTCTTGTCTGTTTGAGAGATGTAATGATTTAAAATACTGGAGTAAAGCCTGTAAATGTTTCCCACCTTTTATAATTTTTCCAGACACCCCAAGAAGTCATCCAGTGTTTCTCAGCACACTACAGGACCTTTATCCTAGAGTCTTTATTATCATAGAGTCTCAAAAAAGTTGTCTAATCAACAATTTTTGGACTGATTTAGTTTTCACATGGGCCAACATCTGTAACCTTTTATGTTTGTACTAACATCTTATAATAGCCTTTAAGTATAGTCAACAAAATACAGAATAATTATGCTTAAAATTATATCACCACAAACCATGTGAGAGCACAGATATCCTTAGAACTTTGTTTTAGAGCTAGAGCATACTCTGTGGGCTGAAATCCTGTCCTCCTTAAAGTTAATAGGAGTTTTGCCATTGACTTCAAAGGGGACAAGTAATTTGTCCCCACTTTCTCTGGACTTCTGATGGGCTAAGGAGAGCCTAATCCTCATTAAAATGTTGTAAATTCACAACTGAGTGGCAGTCATGCTGAATCCTAGCAGCTTGACAAGCTCTCTTCCCTTACACTGGCCCCTCCCTCTAGGATGCAAGAGTTATATTCCACGTATAGCATTCAGAAAACAACTGGAGCACCTATGTGTGGAGTCTGAATCATGACTGGTGCCAAAGGAGAAAAAGACTGAACTCTAGAGTGTCTGAGTCAAAAGAAAGAATTTTAGATTGTGTGTGTCTAGCTATTTAAATGCCTAATATAAATCTAAGAGCTAGCTGAGTATTTTGAAATAAATGTAATACTAGAAAATTAAGACCAATGCAACAGAGAAAAAGCACAAATAAATAAAATTCAAGAGCAAATCATATGTTCTGAATATTTTCACATTATACACACCCCTACATTGTGTTTGGATAGGTCCATTCCAAACTGTGCTGGCCCGGCTGTCAATACTACCCTGCCAAAGAATGGGTGGGAAACAATTTGAACAGCACGTGGGGGTAGCTGCTGCTCTTTTTGTTGCTGACT
Organism: Chelonoidis abingdonii; assembly: GCF_003597395.2. NCBI lineage: Eukaryota > Metazoa > Chordata > Testudines > Testudinidae > Chelonoidis > Chelonoidis abingdonii. Next base: position 54,704,936 of record NC_133775.1, on the reverse strand, counting down.
GGATAGTTCAATCATTTCCTGCATGAATCGCAAACCATCTTCAGCATCAAGTGAACTTGCTGCCTAAGGAGTAAAGATATTACGGTAAGTGGCTTCTTAAATATTTTGCAAAATCAAAATTTTACTGTTACTGGTGAATTCCTCCAAAGTCACTGTTGTAGCCCACCTCTTGGAAAAAAAGAGCTGGCTTCTTCCAGAATCTGTCAGTACTGCCACCAATCAACCAGGCTGAGAAGGAAAAAGCAATTGAGAGCACTACATTCTAAAGTCTAGCTCCCACAGGCCCATGACCTTTCCATCAGCTGTTTTATATGTAATTCTTTGGTAACAATTATACTTTAAACATCTATCAAATTTGTCACAAGTTTCATTTTTTCCACATCTCCAGTTTATACAAGTTTGATTATTTTTAAATTGCAATGGAAATAGTTGTTTTTAAACTAATAAACCTTTCCCTGCTATGTCTATTTCCAAGTATTACAGCAGAGAACCTGAAGCCAAATCTAAACAAAATGGGAACCAACTTGATTCTCATTGTCCAGTCTGAGAAATGCCAAAGTTAAACAGCACAGCCTATTAAAACCAAAAATTCCTTTAAAAAAAATCAAATTTTTCTTTATCAGTAATACAGAATTATGTTTACAATAAGATAACTGACACATGTTCTTTAAAAATTTAAACTAAAGAAAAATACTAATGCAATAGACAGACTTCTTATAGGTGGTCAAGTTGACTGACTCTTTTTTGTATAGGGTAAATAATTAGTGTCTTGACTATTGTGTATAGGGTGACCAGACAGCAAGTGTGAAAAATGAGGACGGGGGGGGGGGGGGGGAGCCATTAAGAAAAAAGACCCAAAATCGGGCACATCTGGTACCCTATATGTGTAAAATACATGAATGTGTTATTTTGCTGATCTGGAATTGTGGTAATCATACTTTTAAAGCAGTCTTCAAACAAAATATGGTTTGCAGAGAGAGTTAAACTGTGGATACTTTATCAAATAAAAACATGAAAGGTAAAAATAAGTTAGAATTATTTCTGTGTCACACAGTTGGTCAAACAATCATACTAGAAACACTACCAATTAGAAATTTCTGGATGACACTGTAGACCAACATTAGGGTTTTGTCATACTGCTAAAGTATTTCCAAAGAATATCATCTGATAATTACAATATTTGTGTATTTGTACAGCACCTTTCATGTGCCCTTTAACATTTTTCACTTTACAAAAGTGGGTAATTATTTTGATAGCATTCTGGTTTTTCTCTCTAATCCTGAAAATAATTTTTATGCTCCAAATTAGGGAGTTTTGCCAAAGCCAAGTATAAGATTATAAACTCTAAATCCATGACACAGCAAGTGCAAAGTATTTCAAAATGTATTTGAAACCATCCACCTCAATTTAGCCTTGGGCTACTATGATACATTAGGTGCACCAACTTAAATAGACATCAAATTAATCATCTTTTAAATATCAATTTATTTATGGCATTTACATCACTTCTACAAATGTGCCAATACTATATTAGATAGTGATCAAGGTCTGGGATGCTGTGAGACTTAAATATTAGCTTGATCACTTCACAGTTGTCTTAAATATTACATCCTCTTACAAAAATGAAAAAAATCCATTCACATACATATGTAGTACCAAGACCGTACTGTTTGAAAAAGATACTTTTGTTCTATTATATAAAACTATGCTTTATCTAGAGCTTGATGCCAATCTAAATAAAACACTAGAGCTTTAGAAATACACATTTAAAATGATTTAGTAATTATTTTATGATTGTGCTGTTTGAAGGAGTAATTTTTTACTCTAAAGCATGTTTGAACAAAACATTGTGATTTTTTTTTGAACTAAGGACTCATTTTTTCCCTTGTCTGTGCTCTTTTTAGGTTTGGTAGAACAAGTGCTCTCTCTTTCAGTCCAGCTTCACCTTACAATGAGCTCTTAATTAGGGCACTATATCTTCTACAATTCAGGGACTGCCAAATCTGCTGAGGAAACTAACACAAAATTGTGCCTCACAATCATAGAATGTCAGGGATGGAAAGGACCGCAGGAGGTCATCTAGTCCAACCCCCTGCTCAAAGCAGGACTAACCCCGAGACAGATTTTTGCCCCAGATCCCTAAATGGCCCCCTCAAGGCTTGAGCTCACAACCCTGGGTTTAGCAGGCCAAAGCTCAAACCACTGAGCTATCCCTCCCTTCTATTCATTTTAAAAATGAAGTTTTTATTCTTAATGGCAGCGAAGAAAACTTTCCAAATGTGATGTATGCAAACTCATGCAGTGATGTCAGCTTGAATCTGCAGACAGCCTGAAACAAATTGTTTAACTTTGCTGGAGGGCTAGTTAACTTGAATCTACAGCTGATAACACTTAACTGCACCTCTGATCATGCTAGTAAAGGTTAGATGCTTCTCTCACATTCTTCAGGTGCCAAATGTCTAGGGTGACCAGATAGCAAGTGTGAAAAATCAGGACAGGGTAGGGGGTAACAGAAGCCCATATTAAAAAAAAGCCCCAAATATCGGGACTGTCCCTATAAAATCAGGACATCTGGTCACCCTACAAATATCCAAGCTGCCAAAATCTGCAGCTTTCCCTCCAAAAAAAAATTCTATTATGCTGTTATGAGTTTAGTGCAAAACTGTAGCACACTGAAAATTAAGTTTACAGACAGCAAAAAACTGCATGTAATACCCAATTAAACAAATGCAAGGATCACTGATTGAACTAAACATGAAAATGAATAATACAATACAAATTCACATTTTAATTTCTGCAGGTGTTGCACAATCCAAGACTTTCGCTGCAACATAAATAGGGCCTTGGTTGTAACAAGCAGAGATAATGGTACTTAATTGCAGGACAAAGTTGAAGAAAAAAAGAGGCAAAAAAAATTAAACCAATTAAAAAATATTATTTATCACATGTAGCAACAAAGGAAAGGCAAAAAGGTATGCTGAAAGCGTCAGCAGGTCCCTTTTTAAACTAAGCAACCCAAACTGTGGAAGTAGAGTGAAACCAAGGAATGAAATCTGCTCCTATTGCAGTCATTAGGAATTTTTCTACTGATTTCAATGGGCCAAGATTTCTACAAAATATATATGGGTCTTACTTGAATTGCGTGCTGCACTAATTGTACTCTTCCATCTTTGAGGTGAATCAAACTGACTCCCATCTTCTTCAGTATCTCCAAATGCTCAGGGTTACTGGCCATGAAATCCCTGGCTCTCAGTGGCGGTTTTGGTCCACTCCCAAAACTCTCTTCTCTGCCAAAGATGGTAATGACCAAAATGTCATACTGGTAATATTTGTTAAAAAGTTATCTAACAGTTTTACACAAGAGGTGTACAAAGCTAGAGACATAATATATTTACAGCCATCAGAACCCATTCCTATCCTCCACTGTACAACCATTCCAAGATGAAAATTAAAGTTCTAGCAAACAAAGCTCTTGGTGAAATGTTACCCTAAAATTATAATTGTTTTAAAAAGCTGTGAACTCCCCCAACCATTTTTCAGTGCAATGTTGATAATGTAAAAGTGATACATCAGCAATCTGGTTAAAGTGTGAGCCAGCACCATTCAATACTATTTCTAAATGTTCAGCATCTTGGTAATGAATTTTAATAAAAAACAGAAAAGCCAGTTTTCCTAACACACTGAGCATCAGATGCATATAATGGAACTGTTACTTGGCCCTTAATTTTCACCTGCATAAATATTACAGTAGTCATATAAAGGCAGATTTTCCAAATTTTACAGAACAACCTAAAATAAAGTACAAGACTTTAAAGTCAGTTAACTATAGAAATGAAACTATTAATTTTCTTATTTATTCTCAGTGATTTCAGATCCCCTTTGCTCGGTTTACAAATTGATTTTTCTCCCCCTAATTAGCACTACAGCAATACTAATTTAGGATCTGCAACTCGTGCTGAGCTCCTTCTACTCTTACATAATCAACTGCAGCTGGAAGTTAGCTGAACACTGGTAGGAAATGCAGCTAGCTTTACTGCCTATGCAGAACCAAAAGGAATACTATCTTTGTGAACAAAGTAAGCATATCTGACTAACATATGCAGAGGGGATTAGGAGGCTTTTTTTTTTAAATAAACTGAATGACAGCCAATTTTCTGGCCATTCCTAGCGACGGAGAATATAAAACAGGCATCTTACACTCTGGCAACGCCCCTAGGACAGCTCTTATCCACCACATTTTTCAAAGGTTCACGGATATTCTGAGCATACATAGGGTCATTTGGGAAGAGAATCTGGGTATTCGGACATGTCCACTCAAAGTTACTGTCATCCAGCTCCATGTATTCTGTTGTCTATAATGTACAAAGCAGATTATCTTAAGAAACCTAATTATTCTAAATTGCTTATCAAAAGAAAATATCAAACAGTAGACTGCATCATCAAAGGTTATTTATATACGTACAAAGCATATAACCACTGAAGGTAAGATGATATACAACTACAATTACTAGCGAGGAGTAGTAGGACTTTGACTTGTCTGCTTTTTTGCTAGCTTCTTGGCATGTGCATAAAATTTTAAGTGTTAATGTTTGAAGTCTTTAGCATTCCAAGTGTCCCCTAGTCTCCATTTTTATATTATTTTTCTTTCTGAATAGCTCTGTCTGTCTTCATAGCATTCCCAATCAGAATGAAACAAATGATGCTGGTCATGATTCTATTTTGCTGCATTTGGCAAAGACATGCACAGCAGCAAAGGCACAAGAGGTGTGTAGCTGAAGAGTCAAATGCAGTCCTATTTTGGTTCCTATTTGCAAGGTTATCTTTGCGTCCAGAATTTAAAAAAAAACAAAAAACACAACAAACCCAAACCCTAGTTACAGAAATTGAAGGATTAGGCCCTCTACTGGTAAGTGGTGATTTCAAGCCGTACTATACCAAACATCTGTATCTATGTAACTTCTTGTTCTATCAGACAGGAGAAAAAACTCTGTTTTTTGCTTTAAGTGTAAATTTAATAGTGTCTATATTTTTGCTGTGGCAGCTCCAGGCCATTAGGATTTCCCATCTTATGTCAACAGACATGCCTCAGATTATTATTTTTTTTTTTTTAAAGAATATTACATGAGGTCATCTCAGTTCAGTTAAATATCTTCTATTGATTTCTGAGCTGCCTAAGATGACTTGACACAAAGAAACCATAAAACTAAACATTAATAAATAAGGTTACTTTGCCACATATAGCATCCTCTTCATAGATTTCAATATGAACAATCCCCAGAGTCTCTTCCTCACAATCCATATAGCAACAGTCAAGTAAACCTATAGGTGGCAAAATTATAGCAACTAATTTCAAACCAGACCTTAACTGTAAATCAAATGACATTTGTTTTCCTTTGAAAGGAAGAGATTGGTTATTTGCAAATACCACTGTTTTACTATAGCATAAGAAGGGCATAATAGTTTGATATCTGTTCCTGGTTCTGCAAATGACTTGGTGGGTGATCCCAGGCAAAGCATTTAACTTCACTACAGCCCAGTTTCCCCATCTGTAAAATGAGTATAATACTTATCTATTTACAACACACCTGTGAGAAGAGTCATTTAAGAGTTATCAACAATAATTAATAGTTCTCTAAGACCCAGTATTTAAAGGCATATAAAAAGGCTCCCCCCCCCAAAAAAACCACAAAAATTCAAGTTGCTATAGCATAACAAAGTTGTTACTTATTTTACTGGAAGAAGTTGCTACATACTAAGTAACTGAGTGAGTAATTCTCTTAGAAGTATGACCAACATAAAATCAATAGAGCCAACCCACCTACAGGGAAAAAAGTCTGCAAACTAAGAGCCAATAAAACTGTTCCCCCACTGTCTTCTATCAAATCAAACAGTGAAACAGGAGGAGGCCACATGGCTAATCATGCACTAGGGCACAGATATTTCAAGTGGCGGCATGGTACTTAGAATAAATATAAGCAATGCAGCCCATTAAGCTGTGTTCCTTTTTCCCCTCCCATTCATTGCAATCAAAACCGATTCTAAAATGATCAGTGTTTTGGTTTCAATAACCACGTGTCTATTTTACAATTTCTTCCTTGATAGAAAAGCTCCTGACATCTGCTTTAAATGGGATCTTTTTCTGTCTTTGCCTTAATCAGATATTAGTAACTTAGACTGATGGAGATGTTTCAGTGAAACTCTACTTTATCAATATTTAGTAATTTAAACAGTGCTTATATTGAATTTACTTTCACATCTTAGACCTGATTTTCCTCAGAGTTTTTACTGATTTTTAGGAGGCCCTGCTTCATACTCCCCAACAGCTGGACACAGTTACCATCAAGGAACTATTCTGCCTTCTATACAGAACTTCAATAGTTTCTACAAATATTAGTATAAACTTCGTTTTAAAAGTTTTGCTTTAATAATACAGGCAAGTCACATCTTAGGCGCATTTAACATGCGCGAACTCAGCTTTGCACGGTCAGCAAAAACGGGTGGAAAAAAAACAAACAACAACAATATAAAAACTGCATCTGTAGTGCGGGCAATTCTGCCCACCATTCAACTCAATGAGTGTTTCACTATACGCGGTTTTCGCTTTACGCGCTAACCGTGGAACAGAACCCTCGTGTAAGATGAGACTTGCCAGTACAAGATCTGTGCCTTTTAAATCCATGCTGATCTTTAATTAGTACTATCCTGTTTTTCTGAAAGGTTTTGGAGACAGCCAACACTTCCATGAAAAGGACAGCGGAGCAACGAATAGCACAGATAGCTATGAGGGAACATAACCTTGATTAACAAAAATTGGTCAACATGCAATGGTGTTAATGAACTCTGTATAGCACACTACAAATTATTTTACAAGTCTAACCTCAAAATTATTGGTCTTCGGGTTCCTAGAGCAGTATTTCCTTTATTTGCAATGTTGGATTCACTCAGTATAGTTGTGAAGCTTCTCTTGAATTTATTAAGTTCTCCAGGAAGAAAGCCCTCAGCCAAAAAAAGTCTGTGACCTCAGTTTTCCACAACTGATCTGACACACATCTCTACTGGGATAAAAAAAACCATGGCACCAAGTCTCAGAGCCTGGGTAACCTCACACAGGCTTTTGGGGCTTGGACTGCGAGGCTATAAAATTGCAATGTAGTGTTCAGGCTCCAGGCCAGCCATGGGTCTTTTATTATGTTTTTTATAAACATACCTTGAGTGTCTTGTCTACAATGCACAGTTGGCAAGTGTGATTTCTAAAGCACATCAGTGTCTTGCACACTAACTGGTCTGCTGTCATGAACTACAGTTTCCCTATTACACATGAATATAATAGGGAAACTGTAGTTTGAAAGTGCTCTTTCAAACAGCACTACGTTAATGCACACTTGGGCCAGTTAGTGCGCAACACCCTAGTGTGCTTCACAAGTCTCACCCTTATAGTGCATATTGCCCTGCTATGTAAATAAGTAAGAAAATGCTAAGTAATGGATTAACTAAGAATTATCCAAGAGTGCTATTATTTTGATTTGAAGTGTGTTCAGCTTAACATTAGGGGAATCCCTAGGTGATCAATAATCGTCTGTTCACTTTCTCATCTGTTTATTTAGCCTGTCAGATGAGCTACTGATACTGGAAATATCAGTCTCTCAGAAGGAAAGCAGCAAGAAAAAGTACTGTTTAGACTACATCACCATGACCACTTCCAGCAGAGTCTGAGTCGACCTGGCCATGAGGACCGTGGCGAGTCGACTGCTGCCACTCCTGTCAACTCCGCTTCCACCTCTTGGGAGCTGGAGTTCCAGAGTCGACAGGGAACATGATCGGGGATCGATTTTATCACGGCTACACTAGACGTGATAAATTGACCCCTGATACATCGATCACTACCCGCTGATCCGGCGGGTAGTGAAGACCTGCTCTAAGAGCCTGAGTGAGCTCAACTATAGCTCTACTTATTTCAACATTTCACACGAGCTGAGGATCTGGCCCTAAAGCTGGAAAGCTAACTTGGGTTTCCTCCCAGGCACTAAACTCTAGGTCAGTAGACTAGCTTGCTATGCATTTTATTTTTCCCTTAATATAAAAAATGACTAGGCAAATTTAATTTACACTATGGTTGAAGTATTTTTAAAGAGGCAATAAATCTAAGCTCCACAAAACAAGAAAATGTTGTATTTCTTTATTTATTTGAAGATTAGGTTTTATTGGTTTGTTTTTTTGTAAGCAAGTGTGTTCTGTGACCTTTCTGCCAAGTTCCAGCCTGGAGCAAGGTTTTATAGTTGAGTTAAAAATACCTAAAAAACAGGTTTGGTCATGGAAAAAAAAATGACAATATTCATGGGTGCCACTAATTACTGTCATGATAAAACAGTTTGTATTAAAATCTGTAAGCAATGTAAGATTTTTGAAACTTACCATTTACCCTGATTTTTCCATCTAAAAACACTTTAATTAAAGTGGTATTAAAAATAGACTAAAATTTAAAAAGGTCACTCACTGTATTTTTCTTAGACATTGTTTGGTTTGTAGTAGAGAGCCAAAGAGGCAATAGATGAGCCTCTGTAGTGAAAATATAATCTTCTATATCAAAAACCATGTCTTCCTTATCAGCAAAGAGCAGGTAAAGGTATTTAAACATCTCAGCCAGGAAGAAAGAATCCATTCTATAGGGCAAGGGAGGGGGAAAGAGAGAGAAGATAGCCTTAAGAACAGTACTATTTCCCAAAGTGGCAGTAAAATAAATGCTCAGGATATTCGATTTCCAAACAGTTAATGATACTTAGCATTGCAGGTTTGTCATGGTGGGGAAAAAGGTCAAACAGGGTCATATTCCTGTTTTCCCATGACTTCCCCACAGCTGGAGATCCTGCCCTGGGTGGCTGGGCTCAACTCCCCACTCTGTGCATTGTAACCTGGCACAGGCAGTCCCAGCGCTGCTCAGGTTTAGCTCAGCTGCCTTTATGTCATAAAGGAGAGAAAGGAGGGAAGCAGGGCGGCCAGGCCGTATTTGACTGAGCTGAATAGCAGCACTGGGTTGTGCTAAACCTGAGCTTGGGCATAGAGGAGAGCCCAGAGAGGGCAGGGGGAGGTACGGTTCAGCCCTGCGTGTCCCCTGTGGCTGCTCTCCTTGAGGGAGGCTCCAACATCCAGGCTGCATTCCACCTTCCCAATGATGCTGCATCCTGGGAAGGGGGCTCAGGAAAGTGCCAGGGTCCTCCCTTCACAATCCACAGTGTCAGGGCTCAGGCAGCGGACGCAGATTTTACAGGCTGTTCTAAATTTACCAAGGCTCCTCTGTGTTTAATAAAAAAAGGCTGTGACAAATCTGCAGCCTTAATAACTTTTGAGCTTATTAGCCCTGCTTGAGTGCTGCAACTACTGCAGAATTCCAGTAGGAGGAAACTGTGTTTACAGAGGGAAATAACAGTTCAAGAAGTTCAATGGAAAAGTGGTGTTACAATAATAATATACTGCTTGAGAATTCCAAAGTCAACATTTTTCAAATGAAATATGCTTCAAATTTAATCTACTTAACCATTGTCAAGTTGTATTAAAAGATCTATAAAGAAAATATCAGAATAGGCTGTCTTCACTTCAATACAGAAATGTTATAATTTAAGGCTATGAATTTTGAAAATGTTTAAGGCAGGAGCAGCACAAGGGATTTTGGTGCCCTAGGCACAGGGCTGGCTCACCAGTCCCGCGGCTCTGGTGGACCTCCCGCAGGCGTTCCTGCAGACGGTCTGCTGGTCCTGCAGCTCCGGTGGACTTTCCACAGGCGTGCCTGCGGATGCTCCACCGGAGCCGCAAGACCAGCGGACCGTCCGCAGGAATGCCTGCAGGAGGTCCACCGGAGCAGTCTGCCGCCCTCCCAAATCCTGGTGCCCTAGGCGACCGCCTAGGTTGCCTAAATGGAAGCGCCAGCCCTGATTTAAGGCCAATTAGACTACAGATATTCCATTAACATCAAATCAAATATGCATAATCTGAGGGTTGGTTTATTTAGATGAACACAGAATACACCATCAACACCTATCCCAAATTCAATTAATCTCAATACACATTAAAATAAGTTAATCAGACTCCTTTTATATTTTCTAATAAACTTAAAAAATCACTACACACTTACCTGTCCTCATGGCTTCCAGTACGAACATCCTTCATTGCAGCAAATCCACAAGGTACTCTAGCATATTTGTTTAAATTTTCAATGAGCGTTTTTCCTACTTCTAGGTAGTAAGGGTCCCCAGTAGCCTATTTTTAGAAAAGTTGCACAATACTTAGATATCACGTAAAATGTATAGCTGGTTTTTTAGAACTACTTGGTATGCATTAGTTTCTGGTATGTTGCCTTTTTTTACACATCCGTTAAATTTTGTGTCATTGTTTCAAAAGAGAAGATCCATATGCAGAAGAGAAAGTTCCTTTCAAATACAGTGCATTACCATTTTCACTACATGGACAAACTATACTATGCTGGGACAATCAAAGGAAGAGAAGGGAGTTATGCCCAGATTTTTAAAGATAATTTTAAAGTAAGACTTAGGCCTTGCAGTGCCTAAATACCTTTAAAAATCTGGGCCTCAGGCACCCAACTGTTACTGAATCTGAAGGGGCCGGGCCCCTTTGTACCTTTGAAAATCCTTGTCTTATAAAACAAAACTCTGAAGACATTTTCCAACAACAAAGAGTGCCTACATCTGGCTTGCGTGCCACAAGCTTTTAACTCTGGCACCAGTGGACGAATTGGGGTCCAGTTTGGGACGTAGCACCAATAAAATCCAAACCTTAATACCAAGTGTCGAAAAGCCAAAGCGATGAAGAAAGTGGTCTTACTTTATACAAGAAATAGGTGCTTTCTGCAAATTCTGGTCTTAAAGGGTGCTGAGCCCAGTGAACCCTGAAGTCTGTTGTGAAAGCCTGAGGAAGAAAGAATAGAGATAAATAAATGGAGGCATAAAAATATACAGACAGTGAATTATTATTTTAGATTTCAAAACAAATAGGCAGAAGGGTGCAAGTCCTGATCAACAAGCTCTACTACTCCTTTCTCATTTATTTTCATTTCTAATTATAAAAAGCCCCTATCCATATTCTTGTCAACAGCTAGAAGATTACTTTTTGAAAAAAAACTGATAGAAAATAATAATCTTTGATGACAGGCCTGATTCTGATCTTATATACACCAGTATAAGTCAGGCAACGGCATTACTTCAGAGTAAAGCCAGAGTTCAAAATTAGGGCCTATTCGCCCATTTGATTTATTCTGGATTCATGTACCTGGGATAAAGTCAGACATTCAAAGTTATTCATCCTTCATGTGTAGCAAAGGTATAGATCCAGAATAGGCAGGTCTGATTATGTTAAAAACAAAACAAAACTGCGACTTATCTCTGAATGCTAGGACAGGCAAGCAGCCACCTATGGTATGCATACTACAGCAGCCAGTCAGCAATTGAACGAGTACCAGAAAAACAAAGAGCCTCTGTCCACTGAAAACCGAGGACCAAATTTTTAAGTGCTTATGCAAATGTTCCAGTAATGACTGTATACAGGCAAACTGGCTTGTGTGCGCACAATTAACTTGTTTTCAGACTCAACACAACATCTGTAGGTATGTTTTCAGAGGCTCTATGCAAATATGGCCCTGAACATGTTACTTCTCCAATGGATTCAGGCTTCACTTGACCAAGAAACAGAAGAAAATGAAAAGTCAGTGTGATTTAATAGCATAAAGCCATTACATCACCAAAAAGATAGTTTCATATCAATGTTATGTAAACTTTATATACTAATGTGAAGTGATCCAAGGTCAGTTTAAAAAATAACATGTATTCATTATCACTTATCTGTTATATAACAATTGTTTCCCACTATTGGTAGTTACAAGATCTCAGGGAAAAATGTTTCCTATCCAGAACACCGCTCCTGTTGTGCATGTGGGTTTGCACCCTTTATTTTTTTTAGTTGCACATTGTGTCTAGTATTACTTGAACTGAGATCACAATCAGTTTACATAACCTTCCGCCTTACCTCAGGAAGAAAGTTATGCTTTTTTATCACCTGATATAACATCTCATGAGTTTCAATAGCAGGTCTAATGTCACCTTTCAATACCTACAAATTGAGAACAATAGCAATAAATACATAAAAAAGTCAGGCATGATAGCTGTACAAGACTGTATACATTGCCAGCATACACAGTAATATAGTAAATCATGATCCTTTGTTTCAGTGTATAATCTGCTTTATTTATGTTTTTCTATTTAGCATGGGATAGGAAACATATGAGTGACTGCAACCCTTAAGAGACCACTATTTCACTGAAATCATAACTGACTTGCGGGAAAGAGGACAGGATCATACTCAGACTGAAATCCTGGTTTAAACAGGAATTTGCCCAGGTTTGTGACAGATGTTACAAAATGCATCTGCAGCCCAGGACTTGAATGGACCCATTCCCTTCAGTTCAAATTTTGTTACCAGAATTGCTTTTGAAAGCTCTGAGGACAGATTCTCAATCAGATATTTAAAGCCCCTTGGGAATCCAGAGTGGCTCATATGATTTTAAGGGCCTAGCAGGCTGCAGAATGGACTTCTCATGCAATCATAATACCAGCCTTCTGAGTCTGGTTGTAAGTAAATCCTGGAACAAGAGACTATTCTTTTTATTCATCCATACAAAATGTATTCTTACAAAGATTTATTCTAAATAGAGGGAAGAAATACAAGCAGGAAACTTATGTTTCAGAGATTCAGCAATGAACACTCAGAGATGGGTCTGAAAAAGGTGGGAGTGGGGTTGTTTTGAAAATCAACACGGCTACCAGTTGCAAAGTCATTTAATCTGGAAGACTATGCAGTGGGTCATGGAGGAACGACAGGCAAGGGAACTAATGACAAACATCTGCAGCATATACGTGGGAGGCGGGGGGAAAGAGAGGAGGAGACAAGATACAATGAAGGGAGCCAATGACAAAGGTAAGACAGAAATATCAACAGGAAGTCTTAAGACCCATGAGTAGGGTGGCCAGGTATGTATTTTAGACTGCTAGAAATGGAAGTTGAGCATCTGATATGCCTTGACACCTTTTGGTTATCACTTTGAATTTGGGTAACAAAATCAGTAAGCTGTGAGCTTGGCAAGTAAGAACTATAGCCTAAGAAGAAAAGGGATCTCTATAGTTGAAAGTTAAGTGAAAGGTGGGGTGGGGGAAAGAGGAGAAGTATTTTGCTCCACTCTTGCAGGAGTTCGTTTTTTTCTCCCCTAAAAAATGATTTGCATATGAATTAAAAAAAACTTCTGCAGAAGACTATTAGAGTTTAAGTCAAGCATTTTACATGATCTTCAAGGAGTTAAGAGGTAAAAGAAGCAGAGCCAGGTAGATAATGAAAGGGTATGAACGTTCAGACAGTTTTCCCTCTTAACAGCCAGTACAAACTTGGAAATAATTTGATGGCTGCATGATTTAATATAACCAGCAGAGAAAGCAAAGGCAAACAAATCCCTCTTCCACAGCAGATAACATTTTTAAAAGTTAAATTACTGAGCCTAAATGACAACAACTATATTATGTATTTTTCATATGTTTTTATGAACAATTATTAATAAGTCCATTTAACGTGATCTGGGGACTGGAGGTTTTAGAAACCTTACCTGCAAGCCTGGGAAGAATGCAAGCAAAGAATCCATCCAGGTCCGAGCATTTAGCATTGGTTTGTGAATATGAACATCAAGCAGAAGAGGTGGTTGACTAATGTACCTCATTATGGCATCATAATGCTAACAAAAACAGAAACATCAAGAGCTCACATCTCTTTCAAAAGGGACATGAAAACCCAGTAGTTTGCTAAATTTCATTTCAGTAAGGTAATGGTCTCAGGGAACGGCATCCCTGCAATTAATAATACATAAATAAAAACACAGTTCCTAGTTACGCAAATCAGAATGCAAGAGCCTGAATAATTATTGCACAGCTATACAGTAATATATACATATACATGTTCACAAATATATCCAGCAATCATTACCATGAATATCTAAGTTTTTTCTCTGTTTGGCTACTATACCTCATCTGCATTGTCTGGCTCCTGTGGCATGGTTTTTAAGCTGGCTAACAGCAATAAAGATGGCTGCACTTTCTCACTTACTATGGCTGAAGCAGAGAACCCCAAAATGCATGTATAAGAAAAACACCAAACGAGACTAACTGCTGTAAAGAGTTTTTAAAACCCTTTGGATAACTTGTCTGCTTACCCACTCCTAATCCCTCTTTTCCCCAGGACAGCTGTCTTATTTGTGTTTGCATTGCAGGCCTCACAGTTTTTAATATAAAGTCCTCAACTTTCAGTTGAGGAGTTTAGGAGGTAATACTATATCATGGGCTGAACATATAGGAAGCCCAATTAAATTATTATAATGAGAGCTATACACATTAGCAATATAAATTATTTGTACTGTTGTGACAGGCTTTTAGTTATGGTTTGACTTTTATATTGCCTGCAAGAATCAAGAAAATTCATTTAATTTGTGCATCACCCTTCTGTATCAAAGCTCAGTGGTTTGAGCATTGGCCTGCTAAACCCACGATTGTGAGTCCAATCCTTCAGGGGGCCATTTAGGGAACTGGGGTAAAAATCAGTCTGGGGACTGGTCCTGCTTTGAGCAGGGGGTTGAACTAGATGACCTCCTGAGGTCCCTTCCAACCCTGATAGTCTATGATTCCATGATTATTTTACTGAGAAAAGTTCATGATTTTCAGAAAATTTAGCTGTCTTATGAATCTAATAAACCTATGAACAAAGGCACATGTTTTTGCAGGTGATACTCATATAAGCATTGGGCTGGCTTAGTGTCTCTGTACTCATGGCTCTGCTCCAATAGAATCTGAAAATCAAATTCTGGGTTTAATCTATCTGTTGCTCTGAGAGCCAGCAGGAGCTTTCAGCTTACTTTGCAATAAGAGAGGCCTTACATTAACAGGGTTTTCTGTACAACAGTATAAAAATAGCATTGTTGAGCTCCAAAGTAAGTGTCAATACAGCCCTCCATGGTTAGAAAGTTATAGTTATACTGGTGTGGGACGCAAACAAGGAGAGATATATAGGAGCTCCTTAAGTCCCACAGCTACATAGGAGGTCTCCACCCTTGTCGGGCAGGGAAGAGGAACATACGTGGGTACGGTAGCCAATTCAAGTTTGGCTACAACACATAACAGAAAGAATGAGCAGTATGGACATTGCAAGATTCTGAAAAACCTTGCAAAGTCCATGAAGTACAAAGCAGAAATCTAACAGCTAAAAGACAACCCTAAAAATTATTCTTAAATGGAGAAAATACTTGAGCAAAAAGTTAAATCAACTTACTGTGTTAAATCTTTCCAGGAAACGGTCATCTCCAAGCAAGACATAGGCTTTTAATAAATATTCATAATACGAGTCTATTCCTGCTCCAACTCCACTATCTAGAAATAGCAGAAGATACAGAAGTACTGTATTTTTAAATTTAAATAGTTACATGGATAAAAGTTTTCAACTGCTAATTTTCAATTTCATTTCAATGGCTATTGTTTGAAAGAAAAGAAGGGATGTTCAGGACAACTGATGGTGCAAATAAAGGAGCAGGCAGATTAAAAAAGGGCTGCACTGAGTAGTGTGCATTATTTTCCTGCTTTTTTGAAAATGTGTTCTAGTATATTTGAACATAAAAGAGTATGCTCAGGCATGCTATTAAGTCAAGTGTTTGATTTCCTTGTACGAAAATATTTTTATTGGCCTGAATACACAATTACACTCTTATTTGTACTTTATGGTGCACTTTAAGTAGATTCTTTGAAAATTTAGCACTAGAAATCTCTCAGCATCCAGGGAATCAGGGAATGTTTTCCTTGAAACAAAAACTAATTTCTCAGGCAAGATATTCCTGCAGAGAAAGACCAGGCTTCATTATACCTGGTTTCTTCAGATCTGAAAGTCCACTTGCCTTCCCAAGTCTACTTTCAACTCCCAAGAGCTGCATGTGATCATGAGTCTTAGTCAAAGCCACATACCTTTGCGGACCCAGTCTCCAGTATGTATATTAATGGTAACTCCCACTAAATTACTGTTGCGTTGTCTTTTTTCCCAAAGAAAATCAAGCGCCTTCCGTGCATATTCCTGCAACCAACAAAAAATATTTTAATTTAAATGTAATTACAGGGCAATGCAGGAGGCAAGAAAAAGCATCAGGTGCTGGTATACAAGCTTTTGGGGGTTTTGTCCACTAAAATAATGGAGCTATGAAGTAGTATAGATATAGAGATTCATATTTAGACTGAATTTCCTAAAGGTAGAACTATGAAGCTCAATAATGCATTGAATTCTCTTGAAAAGCAGCACTTACTCCATTTAACCAGTCATTTTGTTGCTAGTTAAAAGTATTTGTATTCTATCTGTAACGGTTACCTACACACTATATAGCTCTGAGCAAGTCACATAACTTGTCTGTGCCTCTGTTTCCAACTGACAAAATAGGTATAAAGACCCTTTTTGTTTATAACCATTAAAAAAAATCCTTCAAAAATTAAAAACAAAAACCCTTATATAACATTTCAAGACCCTCCAATGAAATGGTGCAACAACTAATTTCTTCTAATCCAATGGGATATAGTCAGATTGCCTAATAAATGATGCCTACCCCATCCCCACTGCCATACACATCTTTTCAGATGTTTCTGGGTGACACAGTAGCTCTATCCAACAGTTAGGCTAAATATGTGCATTAGCCCCTTGTAAATACACAAAGGGAGGCATGAACTGGGGTGACAACCTAGCCAAAAAAAAGATATAGACAACCAGCCTGGAATGCTAGGTTTTAAGGGTGAGATAATCAAAAGTACTCAGTGTTGGCCTAACTGCTCTCATTGACTTTAATGAGAGCAGAGTTAGGCCAACACTTGGTGCTTTTTAAAAATCCAACCCGTCTGGGTGCTATCAAGGAAAACAAGTGCCTCCTTTTAAGTTTTTTCATCATTTTGCTGATAATTCTCCTGGCAGAGCTGATATTACTCATTTTGTTCTTTGTTTATATGGACAAGGTCAATGAGAATGCAAAGAAGGATTTGAAAGAAGGCCTTCAGCTTTACAATACAGAAAATAATGTGGGGCTGAAGAACGCATAGAATATCATTCAGGAAGAGATGCACTGCTGTGGGGTTACTGATTATACTGATTGGTTCCCTGTCCTGGGGACAAACGTTGTCCCAGACCGATGCTGTATGGAAAATTCCCAAGATTGTGGACGGAATTCTACTGATTTAGTGTGGAAAACAGGTTGTTAGGAGAAAGTTAAAATGTAGTTTGAGGATAATAAGCATGTTCTCGGGACAGCTGGGATGTGTATCCTCATAATGCAGATACTTGGCATGGCCTTCTCCATGACATTCTTCCAGCAGATTCATAGGACTGGTAAAAAAATATGATCCCCATCTCTCTCAGCGGAGGATTTCTATCTTTAACATTACAAACGGAAGACAATACAGCTATGTATACAGCACTTCTCATACAGACTACTGTGAATCTGAGTTGGTTGCTCCTTTGGCACTGCTGACTTAGTGTCTCTTGGATGGTGACTCCCTTCTACAAACAACAAGAGAGCGGCAGACAGCAGTGAGTCAGAGGGCTGCTGAAAATATGCAAAAAGTCTCTGATTCTAAAGGCTTTAAACCAAATGCTTGGGCAGTTTGTATTGCAATATGTTACATAACGCGAATAGATTGGTATTAAATGGGAGTAAACCATGAATAATTTAAGATGTGTTGAGATACAATAATCTAAACAGAAAGCTAGCAGTGTACTCCAGGAATTAACTCTGAAATATTTGGTTAATCAAATTAAGAATGAAAAATATCTTACAGCTGAACCCAGAATAAATTTTGGTCGAGCCTGTTTAATTTGTTTACACACTACATCAAAGGAGAGAATCTGTCTCAGATCTCTAGTCCAGCACTCGGATTTGACAAAGCCCTATTAGTATATGTGTCAGATATTTCTGACTTTCCAATGGGAATAGTTACTTAGGCACTTTTGAAAATTCTCACATCTTTAGTGAATAAATTGCAGTCACCACACTTATACTGCTGTAAAGTTACAAGCCTTATTTAAATAAGTTAGACCCCTTAGTTTTACTATTTCACTTTAATATCTTTTTTGCTTTTCAATGAAGCAGAACAAGAGAATGCATTTCAAAAACAGTTCCACTCTTAAAAGTGGCAGTGTGAAACTAGCACCTTGTTATTCGACTTAACTATGTATTCAGAATTGTACCTGCATTTTTACTCCGATTAGCCTTGCACAGCCAGTACAGTTAAGAGAAACTGGCTTATATTTCCCCTTATGAAGTTAAAAAAACAAACAAACAAACAAAAAAAACCACTGTGTTGCATGGCAATGAGTACATCAGTACAAACCTAGTGAAGAGAATGGGGGTTGCACACATCACTGGGGCATAACTTGGAGACCACATATGTCATAGAGGGCCTAATCTGGTCTGCAGAATGTTTTAAGCAATGAAGATATGTAGGAAGGAATGAACCAAGCTCAAGAGTCAAGGCCCTATTTAAGTAAACTGGGCTGGCAGTCAAAGCACAGATTTTTTTGGGGGGGCGGGGGGGGGGGAACAAACTAAACTCATTTGCCTTGAAATCATAAAACATGAAAGTTCACTAGCTATTCTCAGAGTGAATTTTCAGAACAGAAATGCACTTTAAATACCATGTGCCTCAATTCTCTTCTTCAATGTTAGTCATACAAATCAATAGAACCTTTCTATCCAAGCACCTTGGAAAGAGTCTATTAACCCGATTCTTCAATATATTAAGTTTCCTTAGTTTTGTATTGATATTACTACTTTTACTGTAAATCACGTTCTAGAACTTTTGAATAAAAAAATTAAAATAGTATTTAGATATGCCATATTAGTATTTTTCTGAAAACACAACTTATCCTTGTGCACAGTAAAGCTAAAAGATGCAAAATCCATTACCAGCCACAAATACAACTAATCCGAAATTCTTTCACTCTTTACCCATGGATTTGAATTAAAATTACAATAATGTAACAGCATGCAGTTCAAAACCTAACCCCAATAAATAAGAGACCATAGAAAGCAAACCTCAAATATTGATGTTCCTGTGAATCGGCTTAAAGCAGCAAACTCAAGGATCAAGGTACCTGCACAAGCTGTACAGGTATCAGTCTCTGTTCCTGTTCGAGCTTCTGGACTTCTTAAACCAAATTTTAAATTAACCTAAAAGAAAGTAGAGATTGTATTTTTTACTAGCTGCAAATATATATACGTCAATGATGGGAAAGAGATAAGAACTTAGATACTGTACTTTATTTGTTATTTGTTCTAATTAAAAAACAAAAATCTTAATTAGTCTCAACTGACACTACAACCACTCTGAACTCTACAGCCACAAAAAGGTATGTTGGGTAAAATTTTCAGAAGTGCCTATGTCACTTAGAAGTAGAGCTGCATGGAAACTTTTTCATCCTACCAAAAAAAAGAAAAGTTCAAGATTTAAAACATTTTTCTTGTTCTGCATCAGGTCAAAACAGAGACGTTTCACAATTATTTGTGAAAAATGGGAGAGACTCCAATATATTCAACAACCCAGTGGTAAGGGCTACTCACCTAGGATTTGGAACACTCAGGTTCGAGTCCCTGCTCTGTCTGATACATTATAATTAACCAATAAGCTAAGAATGTGCCATGCTTTAGCTTCATGTAATGAAAAGTTACAAATATAAAGAAAAATTCCAAATTATACCCCAGCAATAACCTTCGCAAAAGAAAAAAAACCTGGAGACTTTTTTTTTTAAATAGGCAAACTGAAAGTTAGGTGAATTTTGAGTTGAATCCAAAGGTGCATGCTGAACACTCCCAATTAAGCAGGCTGTAGAACGCACATCAATAAATTTTAAGTAACACTTAATGAACACAATGAAAAGCCATTGTTGTTCCAGGTTATTTAGTCATGCCTAGAGGTGCAAGATACTAGTAGACAGGGGTTTCATGAGATTTCTGCCATCTCTAATGAGTCAGAATGATGCATTCTGGGTCATTGTCAGCAAACCTGGAAAGGCAACAAGCTTAGACAGCCCAAAACAAAATTTAAGAAATAAGTTAGCACCAGTCACAAAATATTAATTGATCTGAATAATTAGATGTATGGAAAATATAAGTATCTGTGATAACTGTTTACACCCACAACTGATACTAATAAAAAAGGGCTTATAAAAAAGTTTAAATGATTTCTGTGCCAAATGCCTCCACATCCTAGTTAGCAAGGACATTCAGCCTCTTTTTAACTCACAGCTGAACTATTTTCTGATCCTAGATACAAAGAAAATTAATGCATAATGTGTCACAAATAAGGTTCTCTCCCTTTCTACTAAATAACTTCCTGAAATATTAACAGTTTTGCCTATCATGTGGGGTGATCTGAATTATAAAACACTTACTCTTGGATAAGGGAGACCGCTAGTAGTGTTAAAAGCAGGTAAAAGTTTGTAGCCCAGTTGTTTTGCCATGTGCAGAAGTTCACCACTGTACCACTGCATGTATTCACCTTTTTCTTTCAGCATAATTGCCACTGAGTGCCCACCTAAAAGACCTCTGAACACAAGAAAAGATATTCACATGTATTTCACGTCAGTAGGGCACAGCAGTGCAATAATTTCTACCATTTGTGACAAGCACTGTATAAACTATTGTGATATGTGTTTCAGAAGTCCTGAGCACATACAATTCCAACTGAAATCAATGGAAGCTGTGGTGATGAGCAAATCATTAACAATAAATTGTTCCCTATAGCATTTCACTGAATATATATAAAACACACTGAAGTAGTAGATTACTGAAGAGAACTAGATGATTAATCCTGCACATGGATGGGGTAGAGGTCAGTATCTTAAAGGTTATCATGAGCTAAATGAAGTGATGATGTTTATATAAGCCCACAGTAATCAAATGTTGATTATCATTTACTTCTATGTGAAAACTTTCTGAAAATGTAGTAAAGATATCTGAATTCTGAGGAGCATACTTGTTTAATATCTATAAACAAGCTTCGTTGAAGAAACCTGTCAGCACCTTGATGATTTTTTTTTAAAAAAAAAAAACACAAATAGATGTTGTCTTTTTCATCCTCAAGAGAGATCATCGCCTTTCAGAATTATCCCTTAGCCACAGACCTAATATACTGCACACTCCTTTTTGACTCAAAACATAAACACAACGAGAACCCATGAGATTATACAAGTCGAATTTTATAAACTATAGAAATTTGACATTCGATATACACAATGTTTGACAACATAATCTTAGCTTTGAGGCCACATCTACACTAGAAAAAGGAGGTTGTCAGCCACTGCTATCCTGGCACTTTTTTCAATTGGTATTAAAAATAGCTCTCCTGCTGGTGTCAGCCAACTGAATTTGACATCTATTATATCGGTTCCTTCCTACAACAGAAGTTAAATTCTGCTGATCCAGGGGAACCACCATTCTCAGCATCAGCTGAGGTGGAAGGAAATGTTTGACAGGAGATCACATCTTAAGTGCACTGAAAATGAAGAAAACTTGTTACTTACCCAAGGACTCTTATATTAGTTTCAAACACTGATACTACTATGTCATTATCTAAATTAACATCTTTTATCACATTTTTTACAGCATCTTCAAACTCTTTGGTTTTATTTAACACCTGGAAAACAAAAATAACTTTAGTCATTTTAGGTTCTGATGCTGTAAAACTGATCTACTTCAGAAAGTGCTAGTGTAGTCAGACATTCACGTATGATATAAAGTTCATCCTGTTAAAAAGCAGGAAATACTCAAAATGGCTCAAATTGCTTTTCTGCCTGACCACATCATATCCTGATACATTATGTGAATAGGTATCAGTGTTAGTCTGGTTTGCTATAGTGACATATGTGAATGACAAAGTAGTTATCAACAGGGAATAACTCACTGAAAACGTGTCTGACGATTACCCAAGTTTTGTTCCTTTCTTTCACTATAGTACATTGTAGTCAGTGTTTTCTACCGCCTGCACCCACATATTCTATTCCTCAAAATCTGGAACTGAACTCCACAGTTCAAGCTCATGCCTGCTATAAAGTCTGAATATAGGACTGTCAAGCGATTTAAAAAATTAATCATGATTAATCATGCAATTTAAAAAAGTAATAGTTTTTACTGCATTGTTAAACAATAATAGAATATCATTTATTTAAATATTTTTGGATGTTTTCAACATTTTAAAATATATTGATTTCAATTACAACATAAAATACAAAGTGTATAGTGTTCACTTTATTTTTGATTACAGGTATTTGCAGGTAAAAAACAAAAGAAATATTTTTAAATTCACATAGTACAAGTACTGTATTGTAAATTTTGCCTAAGAAACATAAGAACAGCCATACTGGGTCAGACCAAAGGACTTTTTTCCTTCAGAACTGGTGCTGCAGAGCTCCTGGTGGCCACTAGGGGCCATTGGACCTGGCAGAGCCCAGCTCACAAATAGAAGACGCTGCTGGAGGAAGGGATTGAAGCTGGAGACTTTCCCACAGCTGCAGTTCCTGGCATGCCTGAAGGAAGAAGCCCGTGTGCAGGAAACTCCATACAACCCTGGAATTCAGCCTCAGGCTCTTTCTCCCTCTGGATCCCTGGGCTCTGCGGTAGCGAGTGAGCACAGCTGATCTATAGGGTAGGGAGGGGGTGCAGGTGTCTGAGCTGGGGAGGCACCCCATGGTTGGGCTCTTGGGGGGGGTGGGACAGGTTTCTGGCCCAGGGGAGGGGGGGCTCTCCTGTGGCTAAGTTCTGAGAGAAAGGGGCACAGGTGTCTGGGCCAGGGAGACCCCTGCGTGTGCGGGTGTCTGGGTTGGGGGGCACCCCGAAGCTGAGCTCTAGAAGGCGAGCGTGGGTGTCTAGGTCGTGGTGCCCTGCAGCTGGACTTTGGGTGGGAGGGGGTGCAGCCCTGTGGCTGGGCTCTGTGAGGGGGGGAGGGGAAGAGAAACAGGAACTGTAGTTTTGTAGGGGTTTCTTTACTCACTCTTTACCCCTTAGGGAATTTTTTTTGTCATCTGTATTGTTACAGACATAGTTGCTAATAGGTATTTTGAAATGAATTCTCAAAATAATTGAAACTGGCATGATTATATTGTGTTATTTTGACAAATAAAATCATCACAATTGTGTGTAGAATTTTTAATTTTTTGGCATAGAATTTCCCCAGGAGTAAAAGTCACAGAAGTCAACAGATTAACTTGGGCCTGGTCTACACTAGAAGTTTAGCTCAGTATAACTACATCACTCAGGGGTGTGAAATATCCACCCCACTGAGCAAGAGTTAAATGGACCTAACTAACCCTCTGTGTAAACAACACCTCACAGGGAGGCGGAGTACTTACACCAAGGGTAGGCAAACTACAGCCCAGAGGCCGCATCCGTCCCTCGAGCTCCCGCTGGGGAGCAGAGTTGGGGACTTGCCCTGCTCCGCACAACTCCTGGAAGCAGTGGCTTGCCCCTCTCCAGCTCCTAAACATAGGGGCAGCCAGGGGGCTCCACCCACCCCAAGCAACGGGGCAGCTGTCTGCTGCCTCTGCATAGGAGCTGGAGGGGGGACATGCTGCTGGTTCAGGGAGCTGTTTGAGGTAAGTGCCCCCCTGGAGTCTGCACCACTGACCCCCTCCCGTGCCCCAACCACCCTGCCCCAGCCTGATCCCCCTCTTGCCCTCTGAACCCCTCAGTCCCAGCCAAGAGCACCCTTCTGCATCCCTGCCCCACCCCAGAGCCCACACTTCCAGCTGGAGCTCTCACCCTCTCCTACATCCCAACCCCCAATTTTGTGAGCATTCATGGCCTGCCATACAATTTCGATACCCAGATGTGGCCCTCGGGCCAAAAAGTTTGCCCACCTCTGACCTACACTGACAGCAAAACCCTTCCCATTGGCACAGGTAGTGTCTACATTGAAGCGCTACAGCGATGCAGCAGTGATGCTGCAGCATTTTAAGTGTAGAAAAGCCCTTACATTAGCAGGTGAAGCAAATGTATATTACTGTTGTAAGTAAAAAAAAGAAACAACAGCA
This sequence comes from Chelonoidis abingdonii, assembly GCF_003597395.2. Classification (NCBI taxonomy): domain Eukaryota; kingdom Metazoa; phylum Chordata; order Testudines; family Testudinidae; genus Chelonoidis; species Chelonoidis abingdonii. The sequence continues at coordinate 54,680,798 of NC_133775.1, read as the reverse complement.
ACACAATGGACATTCATATGGATCAACTACAAGGCCAAAGAAGTATTTTAGTATTTCAAAAAAATTCCAAGTAACATCAGTGTCAGTTGTACCCATTGTTTACAGGTCTTTACAACAGAGTAGCTGCCTTTTGGATGGAATAAGAGACTTAACTGAGTTTTCTTACTTAACACTTCACGATTATTTCAAAAGAACAGAATTCTAACCTGGAAATCTGACTAGAGGTAGATAAACAGTTTATTCGTCAATTAAACATTGCAAAACAGATCAAACCTACCACAAGAGTGTCCAAGGTATCAATCAGTGTCAGTGAAAACCTATGAAATAACATTTAAATCAGATATACAATTAAAATTCGGTATGGTTTTGGTAGATATTATGTTATGATGTTATTTTTAACCCAAAAATCTTAGAAATAATGTGACGCAATCATCACAGATTGCCAGTTGATAAAAAATATGCTAGTTTTAAATGATGGATATTTAAACAGAAGGGTGTAAATACTGACCATTCTTCTTTGAATAGACATTAGCAACTCCTACTGACCAGAATTGGAGCTAATGAATAGTTTACACTTATGATGGTAAGAGTCATTTTGACCTCTTGTTTTTAGTTACCTTTGAAAGCTTTCTGTCATTTAAAATGTGGCTTATTAAACTAGCACAATGGCCAGTAGTCTCTTGCTCCGAAGAGCCGATAATGAACCCAGCCACACCCGTTTCAGCCATTGAATTCACTGGCGGCCTTAAGTGTGCACTGATGTATGGATGATTTCACTAAGAAAAAAATTGTGCTATCCAAAATTATTCTAAACTCTTATCTCACTTGATGAGGTCAATTCCATTTTTTTTGGAAAAAGAATAACTACATATCAGTTAACCTCATAAGAAGAGAGGAAAAGTGGCTATAGAAATTACTAAACTATGTTTTGTTCCCACCACCTCTCATTTATAATATGACACAATTCTGCATTTGTGTGCATCTAGAACAGGGGTGGACAAACTTTTGTTCTGAGGGCCATATCTGGGTGGGGAAATTGCATGCAGGGCCATGAATATAGGGCTGGGGCAAGGGTGCAGGAGGGAATGCGGGGTGTGGTGTGCAGGAAGGGGTTTAGGGCAAGGAGTTAGGGTGCAGGGGGTGCAACAGGGGGCTCAGAGCAGGGAGCTGGGATGTGGCAAAGGCCTCACGGCAGGGAGCTGGGATGCGGGATGTGGCAGAGGATTGGGATGCAGGATGTGGCAGGGAGCTCAGGGCAGGGGGGTTAGGGTGCAGGCTCCAACCCGGCACCGCTTACTTTGAGTGGCTCCAAGGTGGCAGCAGTGCGTAGTGGGTCTAAGGCAGGCTCCCTGCATGCCCTGGCCCCACACTGCTCCCGGAAGCAGCCAGAACCACATCCCTGCGGCCTCTGTGTGTGGGGAGGGGGGCGGGAGTGGGTAGAGGGCTCTGCATGCTGCCATTGCCTGCGGGTACCTCCTCTGAAGCTCCCATTGGCTGCAGTTCACCGTTCCCGGCCAATGGGAGCTGTGTGGGGGCAGTGCCTTCAGGTGATGGCAGCGCCTGGAGCCCTCTGCCCATCCCCCTCCTCCCAGGGGCTGCAGGGACACAGTGCCAGCTGCTTTCAGGAGCGGCATGGAGCCAGGTCAGGGAGGGAGCCTGCCTTGGCCCCGCTGCGCCACTGGGCTGGCAATCCTGCAGGCTAGATCCAAAGCCCTGATGGGCTGGATCAGGCCCACAAGCCATAGTTTGCCTACCCCGATCTAGAAAATCAAACAAGGGTTTTGAGTGTGCATCAGCTGAAGTATTAGCAGCAGAATGTGTTAAGATTTGCATGTTCATAAAAGATAATCACTGTTTCAAATACTAACTTTCCCAAGGCATCATCTACATCCCCACGACTTGGTTCCTGACCCCGAACCCGTCCACGGCAAGTTAAAGGCATGAGTTCATCAGCTGGGTAGGCATGTTCCTGTAAGAACAAAACCAGAAGGTAAAGAGAGTACAGTACAGTTTAATTAAATCACTGTAACCTGTTGAAAGGAAGCAGAATTGTAGCAAACTTATGAAAATCTATGTATCAACTATCTGGCTAAACTCAAACTCAAGATAACACAGCAGCAGCTTCCTCTTCATGGTCAGTGACTGACAACCGTTAAACCACACAGAACATACTAGCAGCGAGGCCATACAGTACAATGCCCCTTCTCCCCACCCCAGAGAAACAATAGTTTTGGAGTAATTAATGGCATTTCTGAAATAAATGCTCAATTTGAACACTTGAGGTCCATCTTGTGTTTCCTGCAACAAATGCACAGGAGATTGCATTTCTGCAGTGGAGAAGATCTACACTGTGAATCGAGCAGTCTCTTTCCTCCATTAAAGAACTGATCTATCATCCAATGTTAATGCAAAAACAGTCTGGGTGGAAGACTTGCTCATTTTACAAAAATGTGAAAGTTAGCTCAATTTTACAGAAAGGCGACAAGGAAGTTCAAAGATTAAGGATAACATTTTAAAAAGCACTTAAGTGACGTAGGAGCCTAAGCCTCACTGAAAAAAATGAAAGCGATAGACGTTCCTAAGCCACTTTTGAAAACTGGACCTAGATGCTTTGAAAATTTTACCCTTCATGATTTGTCCAATGTCACAGAATCAGTGAAGATGAGAAAAGAACTCAGTCAGAATATACAACAATAAAATACAATCAAATGACGTGTAACAAAAGAAAACATGACAAGTTTGGAGTAGTTTTTGAAAATGATGGCCATTTCAGGGGTGAGGAGAAGGATTACTCTCCACTGCTCAAGCAAAACAGTTTTACTCTAACACAGGGGTTGACAACCGATGGCACGCGAGCCAATTTTTAATGGCACGCTGGAGCCTGCCGGGACTCCAGCATGCCACTAAAAATCCTGCCCAACCCAGTGCGCTCTCCTCTGCCCTCCACTTCCCCCGCGGGGGCAGCGAGCAGAAGCATAGCCGTGCGCACACGGTAGGCAAATGGCCCCACTCTCCCGCCATGGCAAGCTGCAGCGTCCGCGCTCCCGGGCCGGACAGTGGGGCCAAGCGCAGCAAGCTGCCGGCTCGTCCCCTGCCTTCTCCCCTCCCCTGGAGCCCTGCCGCCGTGCGCAGCTCTCTGGGAGTTGGGGCTGTGAGCTCCCGCAGGGCAGTGTTTGGCTCCGTGGGGAGGCAGACACGCTCCCTGCTCAACCGGAGAGGCGAGGCTGTGTGCTCCCGTGGAGCAGCGTATCTAGCTCTGTGTGGAGCCTCATGGTAAGGGGCCCAGGGCTGGGGGGGTTGGATAAGGGATGGGGGCAGTTAGGGGACAGGGAGCAGGGTGGGTTAGAGGTGGGGGTGGGTTGGATGGGGGCAGGGCCTGAGGAGAAAAGGGGGGATTTGTCCCAGACCACAGACCCCTCTAGGGCCGGCCCTGAAGGGAAGCACTGACTATTACAGTGACAATAAAACTGACCAGCATTGCGGGAGAGGCTGAGGGAGATCCACACTCATCAGGTCTCTTCTCTCCCCTTTGGTGAGCCAGACACTGCTCTCCCCTGGCTCTCACTCTAGCAGCTGGACACCCAGGAGCCATTTCCCCACAGGAAGTTCATTGAGTGCCCCTGTGGTGCTGGGGGGGCTGGCACTGCTGCTGGCTCTGGGGCTGGCAGGGGGGTTGATGTCTGCACAGTCTCTCAGCTGCCAGGCCGGAGGGGGCACTTGGGACCTTACCAGACTGGCTCAGTGAAGATGGGAGGTTGACATGTCACCGTTGGTACCGCACCACGCCGGCCGCCTCGTGGTGGCAGAGCGCCGCCGCTTAACCGGACCATCGACAGCAGCCCATGCCGTCCAGCGGGCCCGTGGTCCAGGGAGGTTCGGTCCCCAGCTCATTGTGGGGACTTTGGTTTTACCCTCCCCCGGCGCACCTGGCCCGAGCCGGCATCTGCGTCCCCCTCACCGCGCGCCTGTCTGCCCTCCGATGGCTCTTTCTACTCTCCCTGTGTGGCCGAGATCTTGTCACCCCCTCTAGGCTGGGCCCAGGATCTGCTGCCACACCCATCCTCGTCTGGTTGGGGAATTTGGTTTGCACTGTCTGCTTTGTGTCCTCGCGCTACCCGCTCCAACAGCACGTGTCTGTTCTTACATCCGTTTAATTTCTCTGCTTTCTGATCGTTCCGTGCCCCGTCTTGTCCTCCCAGCCTGTTTCCCGCTGTTGAAGTTCTGCGGAGACGCGGTCGTCATCTGTCTTCACACCTTCTTTCCTCGTTTTCTTCCAGCTTGTTAGGACTGCTCTTTGCTGGTGGCCTCCAGAGTGTCCTCCTCACCGGCCAGTTGTGCACCGCATAAATGCTACTTATTGAGACGTGGTGCACTATGGGGTTCCCGGGTGCTCTTTGCGCCCAGCGTGCCCCCTGGCGTTCCCATTGCCATGGAGCGTCCCTTTACGAGTCTGGGAGTTTGAACTCCAGGTTCTCTTTTTCTGTTTAACCCAGTACACTTTAACCACACCTCACGCCCCATAATGCTGTTCCTTAAGCATTGTTGTCTGCCGCCCTGACTGTCTGCACTCCCTGGGCTGACCACTGTTGCCTCGGTTTGGACTTCTGTCACGCGCGGAAGCAGGTGCCTGTTTGCTCCGGTGTTGCGTGTGCCTCTTTTGGCACACGGATCTCCCTAACATTCGGTTGGTGACTTACATTACTTCGGCTGGGCATGCAGTTATATACTACCGTGCACGACTAGGGCTCGTGTCGCACTTTCTGGCGTCTGCAAGGGAGGGGCCCAGCTCTGTCCAGAATGCAGGGCACGGCGCGTTCACCGCGGCATTGTGGCTCCTGGTGGCAGGCCCGTTTGTCTACCAGCCCGATTTACCATAGACACCTTTGTCACACTTTACACCCTTTGCTGCACCGTCATCGCCTCTCGTCCAGTGGTTTTCTTTGTCCGCAACACAGGGACAGTTTGACTCCCCAGCACGTGGTCCTTGCAACGTGTGTGCCCCGCCAACACCTGCCGCCCGGGTAGTGTTGTGTGTTTTCCACCCCTGCGCATACACATGACTGCTGCATCCTTTGGTACCCTGCAGCCTGGCCAGCTTCACACCACACAGCTGCAAGGAACCCTCCACCTGCTCTGACTGCTTTGCAGGCCTCCACCACCACGCCACAGCTTGGTCCGCTCCCGTGCGGCTGGCGGGAGTCAAGTGTGAGGCAGGCACAGTGCTTTAGCCCCAGGCCGGACACCTCTTAAACTGGCTCCAGCAGTCTGTCCATTGTCAGGGGCATCTGGTTTCCACCCCAGTGGGTGCTTACTTGACATCTCTTACACCTCTTTGGGGCCCTGGTCTGCATCCGTCACTGGCATCCACACCACCCCCCGTTCCTACGGCCAGAGCTACAGCCACTCTGGCTTTGAGTCCGCAGTATTTGGCGCTGGGTTCGATCCTTAAATTCTACTACCAGCACTGTACGTCCTGCACATTGGGACGTTCAGCAGCTACCTAGGTCCGTGGTCGCCCCGTGTGTGCGACATGCACATCTACACATCCCCTTGCATATGACAGCAGCGACACTGTTATTGTTCGCCATGCCCACCACCGGCAGCACAGACCCTGGCGCCACATGCATTGAGTCAGGGTACTCTCTCCCTGCCCATTGTTCCTTTTTGTTGCTCATCCCTCCACTTGCGGGCCCCGAGCCCACTATGAGTTTGCGCTGAGATGTCTCACTGCACCCTTTCACGCACGTCCCGCCCACGCCGTGATCTGAGCTGGATGGGGCACGCCTGGTGTTTCACTGCCACGTGGCACAATCACAGCGCCTTCTGTTTAACCCTGCCACTTACGCACCGTCACTACTTACTCACACACACCTGAGTCAGTTGAATTCAGGCTTGTGGGGCTTGTGGTTCGGTTAATAACCATTCCCGTGAGCACCTTTCAGCTTCCGCCCCGCATCTGAGACCCCACGGGGGTGCGGTCTCTGAGCTGGGCTCCCGTCTGCAATCGCCATGGAAGCCCACCCATCCTCTAGGCCACGCGGGATTTTTAATCCACCCAGTATAGATACCTCTTCGGCCCTGTATGCATGTAACGCCCGGCGGTACGCCGCCGTAATGTCGCAGCACCCCATCCATCACACCTAGCGGCCCCGACTCCCCACAATCAGCTGGGCCGTGTCCTTTTTCCGCCACTCTCGGCTAGTGGTTCGCTAGTCCGCCAACCCACACATCTTTACCCATGCAGCCAATCCCTTCTTCCCCCCACTCACACGGCTGTTGTCATTCGCTAAGTGCAGCCACCGAGGTGCTCTCTAAGCGTTTCACCTGCATCCTAGGTGGACAGGGACACTAGAGGCCCCGTAACTGACTACTGTTGTCTAGGCAACATCCCTCATTCCCTCCCCCCCCGTTGATTCTCAGTTGGTTAACCCCTCATTTAACGTCTGTGACCCCAGCCTTCTCGCCTCAGACCCTGTCCCCTGCCTAGCACGTGTCATTGCGATTGCGAGTGAGTCCGTCAATTGGCTCTGCACAGCAGTTGTGCTGCCTTTGATCCCGACCAGGATACAGGCTTTTTTTTTTCTGCCCCCATACAGGCAGACCTGGGCACATCCCCCACCAGGCCCCGTCGATCTTTCCAGCACCAGCAACCCCCATACTTTCACATCCTGTACTCCCCATGCAGACCTCAACTACCTGATCTTTTTTTGGCCAGCCACTTCCTGATGGGGGATCTGAGCACTGCTGCTGGAGGGCCGGAGGGCGCCGTGGATGGACTTGCAGGGGCACACTGGATAGGAGGGGGCTGTGACGTTGGGATTGAGGCAGCAAGTGTCACAGGAGGGGCTGTGGGTTGGGCACCAGCGGAGAGGGTGACGCGGCGTAAGCATCTGGTTGGGAGTGCAGGAGCATGTCTAGGCGGGGCACCGTGGTTGGGACTGACGGGGGCCTGGGACGTGAGGAGACATGGGTTTGGGCTGAAGACGCGTTGTCATTTTGGGCGACTCCCAGCAGGCTGCGGCAGGCCTGGGTGCTTCTTCTCCTTCAGGGATTTTCTGTTGTAATTTCTGTGTGTGCGGTGTGCCATGGCCCGGGCGTCTACCATGCTCTATGCCCGACGGCTTGTTTGCCTCAGGCTGCAGGCAGACATAGACTGTCAGGACAGTTGCGCACTTCACATCCCCCGCTGGCCCCAACGGCCCTTCTTCAGGCAGGCCCCGTCCTTGCCAGCACACCAGTCACCCTGCACCTCGACTTCACGACCGGACATGGTTTTTCTGACACGCTACCGTGCGGCTCCTACTGCCCTGACCAGGCCTTGACACCTGCTGGACCCCTCCAGACATTCCACAGTCTGATGGCTCATCACACCATGACGGCTGTCAGGTCTCACCTCCCATCCACACTCATTGTGCCAGAGGCGCCACTAGTCCGACCACCGCCCACTGGGCAAGCAATTGACTGCTCTCGCCCTCACATCTCGACTCCTTCCACGCCCTGGTATGGCCTGGTACTTAGTAGCGGTTACCACACGGCACCACCGGGCATACGCGTTACCCACGCCTTTGCGACGCCAGTCAACAGACCTCACGGCCCCGTACCGGAGAGGTGCACAACATCTGCAACGTGCCCACATAGGTTCTGCTGGCTCCTGCGCCTGTGCCGTCTGGGCCCCGCAGCTGGCTCATCACTCGAGCTCCGTGTCTCCATCCACATTATTAGCACGTGTCTACATGCTACTCTGGCCGGTTACCTTTGCACTCCGTAGTTTGCCTAACTAGGTGGCCACCGTGTTGCGCCGTTCCCTTGGGACATTCTGCGCTCCTTTCTCACGGCTCCAGATTGGCCACCACCGGCGGTCCCTCACCAGCTTGTGGACGACTGGTTGGGGTTGAACGACGCGCTTTCGGGCTTTGAGACGGCGGGGAGCCGCGTTCGCGCTGTGGGGCACTTGGTCTACTAGCGGGGGCGCGTTTCGGCGCATGCGGCGTGTTTCGGTGACAGGCCGCGCGCTGTGGCTGTTCGGCGAGCCACCGTGCTTGTGGGCTGGACTGTGGCGTCTGGTGACACTCTCTGCGCTGCTGGTTTGCACTTCAGGCGGAGCAGGGTATTCGTACGTGCCTCGTCGTGGGTGGGTACTTTATGAGTATCACCCCCCATGATGTGGTGCGGCATTCGCTGCGTCAGGATGCTTTTCCCCACGGCGCGGCACTCCGACCAGGGCTCGGCTCCAGAGGGAGGGGGGCTGTGGTGCGGAGGCAGCAGAACGCTGTTCCTTCTTCCGCTGTGGAGCCTGGCGTGCGTTAGTGCTGGCGCGCGCGCTTTGGCCGGCCGGGGCGGCGGGCATGGCCCCACGCCCTCCGGTGACTGGGGCAGCAGACGGGGTTTCTGACTGTCGCCACGTGCACCACCCACCGGGCTTGCCTGACACCACCTTGCTTCTGACCGCGAGTGGCCGGACACCTGAGGTCTGTATCAATACACCGCCACACGGCCATTTGCTTGTGTATGACAGGGAGACCGACGTTCCTTACATTTGGCCATTGTCACTTGTTGAGCTTTTTTACCCTTATAGAGAATTGTCACATGCTCTGAACCGATTTCGTGCGCTGCCTGCTAATGCAGCTCTGTCTCGCCCACGTTCCGTGTCCCTGGCTGTGCCCCAGCGCCACGCCGCCGGTCCCCTGCTCCCCCGGACGAGGACACGACACACGACCCCCTGGGCACTGCCTTGGGCGTCCGCTGCTGTCCCGGGTGCGAGGTCGGCCTGACTTCGTTGGTGCGTGGCTTGACGGGAGCAGTACGCGCCCTCTGCTGTCTGCTCTAGCATCTGCCCACGCCCAGGTGTCGCGTCTGGCCGTAGCTGCTGCTCGGCGTGCGTCTCGCGTTCACCTGCGAGGCCCGCGGGGCACCGGAGGCTGGGACCGGGAGCCAGCCTGGTTGGGCTGGGAGCTGGCGTGGGCAGTTTCTCGTTCGCATGCGGCCCTGGGCTGTTCCTGTCTCACCACGCACCCACTCCCTTCGGCCCATTGCTCCTCACCGGCCCTCAGCCGGCCCCCGGGCCAGCAGGGGCCGATTGTCTTAGTTCGCCGGCAGGGCCAGGACGCTCCCCAGGGCTTTCTCCGGCGAGCTTACTGGCACGACGTGGGGACACCAGCTTTATACCGCGCTCGCCCTTATACAGCTTCCATCGTCGTGGTCACCATCCACACGTGCTCCGGGTTCTAGTTTCTACGTGCCCACCGACCATCTCTTCCACCCCCGGAGTGGAGATCAGTCGGTGTTCAGGCATGTCATCCACCCCACACCCGACCACTCATGTGTGGTCCCTGACCGGCCCCGTCCTGTGCGGCGCATGCTTTCCTCCTCATCTGTTCCCACCGTTCAGTCCTTAGTTGCCCGCCCGCTCTTCTCCCCCCCCGCGAGGGAGGCAGGCGGCCAGGAGAGCGTTTTTGTGCCCCACTACACGGGCTCCAACTGTTTACCCGAGGGCGGCGTGCCCGGCTGGCGAGCCTGCAGGGGGCCCCGTCTGTACACCTTCTGTTCTTTTTTTGTGATGCGGGCTCTACCTGGCACTGCTCTCCTCTTGTGGTTTGCCGCGATGTTATCGTTGTGCCTTCGACTAATAGGCTGCAGCACATTTTGTGGATGTGCCCCTCACGGACTTGACGGTTAATTTACATTCGCCGTGCCTGTTCTTCGGTGGGTTCCACCGTCCAGTTCCCAATACGCTCTGTACGCTCAGCCCTGGGCTTGCGTGCGTGCCTCCGTGGGCACTCAACGGATCACTTCGTTCCCCTGCTCGCCTTTGGTCCATGCGATTTTGTTCCTTAGGACGAGCTGAGTGGCCTTGATGTTTGCTGTTGACGAGGCAGGCCCAGTTCTCACAGGACGCGACACTCCCAGCATCTTCCAGCCCCACGGCAGGCTGCTGGCCGTCCCCAGCCTCTGTTCCCGCTGCGGGCCCCTGCATGTTTTGCCTCTCAGACGCCAGGCCGGGAGGCCGGCGCTTGCGGCAGAGGGACCCCTGGGCTGTGGCAGATGCTCAGCAGCAGAGCCGCGGTCTCACGCTCCACTGCCGCAGCACCACTCCTTCCCCCCTGCCACCCGGACCGCACGCCTGGCGCCGGGCACGTGCCCCGTGGGTTCTCTTTTTTTTCCTCTTCTGGGGTGAGCCGGGACCCTGGGGTGTTCTTGGCCACGGCAGTTGGGCCTGCCACTTGGGGCCGCCTTTTACTAGGCGGCACTCAGTTACGCCTCATTTTGTTCACACCTTTTCTTCCTCACTGTTATATTCCCACATACGTACCTGGGCAGGCTTCTATGCACTCTTTTCTCCTGGTCATCCGCCTGGCTTTTCTGGCTTTTCTGCTCCAGGAGTCAGGTTCCTTCACTGTTCCGCACGCACTGTGTTTCGACAGCCTGTTTGTTTATTTCTTCGCTTCTGCTCCCCTCCTGTGGCCCTTTCTTCCGCTCCTTCTGTCCAGTACACGCGCCAGTTCTCCAGGCGCAGACGGCACATCTTTTTCTTTCCTTCTCAACGCCCTTCTTGGAGAGCCCTTTGCTGAAGTCCTGGGTTGGGGACCGCATTACTAGCGGCTTACTTTCCCCCTATTTGGGGTGATCTATTCGCACGTTCGTGTACCCGATAGTACTGGGCTCACCTACGGCTTCTACATGCTGCCGTTCCCTCATGGTGCCTCACTCGTGCCGCACCACTCCTTTTCGTGCTGCTCTTGGGGCCTGTTCATCTCCAGTTGCCCGTTACATTTTGTTCTTTTTTCGCTGTATTGCCGTGACTTTTCCACCACGACTCAGGTCCTCACAGGTAACTCTGCTCTGACTTCAGTCCTACACCAGCGTGCAGCGCCATTTTTCACCACGTTGCACTCCTCCTCACCCCACGCATCTTCTGGCTGCCGAAGGCGGGTTCATTCACAGGTCTTGTGTTTGGCTGTACAGGTGTGACTGCTGGGCGACCATTGGCTCTCTTTCACACGTAATGTGTACCTTCTCCACATCTAACGGGCCGGGGTGGCCACTCTGCGGCCTGCGAAAGAGCCAGCATTTCCCATGTAACCTGCCCACCGTGCCCTTTGTCATGCACCTCCTGCACGTTCAACTTGTGCACTACCTCATCTCATTATCCTTTGCAATAACTGATCGGTGATGGCCATGCTTGGTCGACATACTCACCGCGTGCCTGGCACGTCTACAGGTGACTTTCGCCTTGCACACCCTTTGGCCCTATGCAGATGGGCACCCGTCTGTTATCGTGCCTGCGTTTCTTGTCCTGCTCTGCAAGGCTGGTAGCGTCCGCCGATATTCCTGTTTTTCTGCCTCCTACCCCAGGCGCGGCCAGGGCTGGGACAGCAGCGCGCGCAGCAGTTCCCTTTTTGCTTTTTCTTGACTCGTTTCTCCTCTGCACCCCTTGTCGTTTGATTGACTGTGAGCTGACTAGCTATCCGTTGGTCGAGCATCCCACGACTTTTCATCTGAGGGTCCGTCCATTCCTGGTCAGGCGTAAGGTCTCACTGTATCTTTCCACCCCCATCCTTATCGTCTGTTCGTGTTAACTGTTTTTCCTTTTCCCCACGCTGTGCTTTTCCTCCAACCGGGCATTTGTGCCAGGCGGGATTGACGGGGGCACTTCTGACTCCTCTCTGTTCTTGCAAGCCTGGACTGGCACCCAGGCTCGTCTGGGCCTCTAGCCACTGTTAACTCCCTGGCATGCACCACGCACCCAGCCTCACCGCACACTCCCTAGGACATTAGACTCACCATCTTGCCTTCCTCTCTCTGCTGCATCCCCCCTGCCACAGCTCTTCAGCCCCACCATGTCTCCTCTCCCTCACGTGCGCTCAGTCCCCTCCCTGCCTCCTAAACTCACAATTGCTCCTCCTACCCCCCCGACGCTCTCCTCTTCACCCTTCCTCTCGTCCCCATCCCCAGCCCCTCTTTTTTAACCTGCTCCCATCCCACTACCGCGCCCTCTCATTTCCCGGCCACTCATCCCATCCCGTCTACCTCGTTCCTTCGCGCAGCCACGGTGCTATCCGCACCATCACGGACGCTTCTTGACAAGGCTTCATGTAATGCGTCTGCATGTGGCTTTTACAGTCTGTTGGACATAATGTTGGGTTGCTTGCTGCACATGCTCACCTTTGCCTGGTGGTGAGCTTCCACGTCTCCTTGTTATTTAGGGCCGGAGCCTAACGCGCTGTAATCCTTGTTCTGTGCATCAGGGCCAGCCCCCACTTTGCTTGCAGGGCCTTGACGGACTCCACTCTCCTTCCCTCGCACTTGCTCGGCCTGGGACCACGGTTCTCGGGCTACAGTGGGGCTGGGTCACCACTCCTAATCATTTTAGGTGTTCACCCACTTTCGCCCCGGTGGTTGTGGACGGGAATGAGTGGTCCTCTGCACCACTCGTCCGATCACGTTGCTTCTTCTTTTCACCCTTTTTCCACCTACAGACTGGCAGGTGACCTCTATCGGGCACTCTGGGCTTGCCCTGCACTAGGACCCAGCTGTGACGTGGGGGTGCAGACAGGGCTGGCTAACTGTCACGGCTTTTTTGGTTGCTGACACTTACCCTCAGGGCAGGACCTAGCCACAGTTAATTTGGGGTGACGTCCTTTTTCCTCCTGGTTCATGTTTTATGTTGATTGGTGCTGGCTGATGACTCTGCTATCCTGGCCTTCCCTGCATTAAGACCTCCGCGAAGGGTCTTCTCCTGTGCTCCCCTCCCCTGGCCTCACGATGCTCTGATTTGGGTCCTGGGATCGCTGAAGCCCAGGCTCGCGCCCCTCACCTCGCCTCGTGGGGTCTCCGAATGCTGGGATGAGTCCGGTCTACAAGCGTTTTTTATCCACCCTGAACGACCACGCCCACACGCCTGCCTCACACTGAACTCAGGTTTTGAAGCCTAGTGGCACTTGGGTGCCGTTCCTGCCAGTGTCATACTGCTCGTTAATGTCCTCAGTTGCGTGACATCCCAGGCTTGCCATACACAGCTCAGGTCCCACACGGCTTGGGCCGTGGAGTCGTAACTTTGCCATCTGTAAGACATCTAGCTCCAATCCGTAATTGGCTGGGATCCTCACAGGTTTGGAGGGAGTTTGCACAGCCACCCGGTACATGGCAGTGGAGTCTTTACACCATTGGCCTCACTGAGCTTTGCTCCCTTGGTCTGTCATGCTTTGGGGCGGGACAATCCCGCTCCTGCTGGTTTCTTATTTCAGGGTGATTTTTAGGACATTTTCTTCTCACCACCCGGGGACCCCTGCCGCCTGTTAGCTTGCCCTCCCCACATTTCGTACTCCTGCTACTCAGTGCCTGTGACGTATAACTTTACCCACGCCCTATGGGCTGCAACGGCCATCTCAGCTCTGTGTTTTTGTCATGACAGGTCATCCTCTGGTGCCCCAGACAGTTACTCCACTACACGGCACCTGGACAGTTGCACCCGGCTCCCCTGTTTACCCAGCACAGATGCTTTAGCCAGTAGTCATCGTGCCTGCCTCGTGGCACCGCACGGGTGCCTGCCCCACTTGTGCCTCCCCTGCCCTCCTCCCTGGGCTCTGCCAGCTTTGCTTGTGTTGGCTCTGCCAGCCGAGGAGCCGGTGCGTTTTCCTTGCACGCTGTGTGGTGTGTGTGAACTCTTTGGCCAAGTCCTGCCAGTCCACAGTTACTTTCCGCCTCATTGTAATTGCTCGACGTGTGTGTCACCCCACCCACTCCTCGGCCAGCTTGTGGCTGGTGACACACCCTGCATCATACCAGTCTGGTGCACACTGCACTGTTTTTATTTTTTGCCCCCCGCCTTTAACCCCACCATTACACCCCTGCAGAGCAGGCCTAGACACGTTTGTGCAGCAGTTACAAGTGCCAATTGTCCGTGTCCATGCTGGCTTGTTCCTACTATTCCACCCCACTACTGGCCTCCCCCCGTACACATCCCCATGCCTGCGTGACCTGCCTGCCCTGCTCCTGTACAAGCGGCTGGGCCCTCCCTGTCAGAGCTCCGAGTTCGCACGCTGCAGCCGCTCTCTGCCTGGGATTACAGGTTGCATCTCCTGCAATTGCCCGCCTAACCGTCCTGTACAATTCCCACCTAACTTTGTGTGTATACAGCCCTGTCCCACGCATTCCGCACCACCCTTGGGCGCACACCTTACTCTGCTCCTCTGCTTTAACCGACACACCGAGCCCCCTTTGTAGGGCACGTGGGGCTTGCAGCAGTCCGTGTGGCCGCCCCTCTTAAGGCAGACGGTATTGTGCTTACGTGGTTAACGTACTTTGTTTGTACCGGCCCTGGATTTCCGAGCTTGGGTCGTCTCCACATTGCACGGCACGCCAGGTGTGGCACGCTGTGTCCACAGCACCCTGGGCCCCATCTTCACACACGTTCCTACTAATGCTCATTCTGGTTTTGCCCCACTTTGGGCCTTGTGAGGACACTGCTTGATTCACTCCAAGCCACAGGAGCTTCTCCCAACCTCTGGCAGACAACTAATGACGAGGGTCGCAGCCAATCCCACATGCCTTGACCCTCTCTCCGCATCACTCAACCGCTGGACACCACTGCTGGAGACCACGACGGGTGCCCTGCATTCCAGCCATCCGACGCGCTAACCTGCTCGCACAGACACCGATGCTTTGATCTTAAGGCTCGACGGGCAGCCCAGCACCACTCATTCACACCTTCCCCCACACAGACTCGTCATGGTTTTTTCAGCGGCTTCCTGGCCCAGCTTGTTGGGGTTACAGGATCTGCCCCTGCGCCGTAGACCAGCGCCTCCTTGGGTCAGCCCAGGCTCTGGTGCGGGGTGGGGCCTCAATCCTATTCTCTGGCCAGTTGCGCAGGGTCCTTAATCCGGCAGTTCCCCCTCAGCGGCCCTGCACCCCTGTACCTTGCCTTGTCCTCATTGCTTCTCTGTCTCTATTCCTTTCTCTCGCTGCTCATCCCCACACTCACTGGGGGCTGGCCTCTTCCTCCACTTGTGCCATTAATCCACAGCAGCATCCAGCCGCTTCCCTTTCACAATGCTGAGGCCCTTCAGGGGTGTTTGGCATGGCAGGGAGGCAGCCTGGCTGGTGTTTTTGTGCCTGTCTGGCCGGCTCCATAACGGCCTGGTCCCTGCCCTCTCTCGCCCTGACCTCGTTGGCTCTGTGGCTTTTCCGCTTCCCTTGGAAGCCTCCGCCCCCGTGCTCTGCTCTCAGGTCCAGCGGCGGACGAGGTGTGTGGGGTCCATTTCCCCAGCTGCTCCCGTGGTTCCTGCCTTAGCTCTGTGCACAGCGGAGTTCCCTCCCCGTCCTTCCAGCCGCCCTCTGCACACCCCATTCCTACGCGGGTCCCTCCTCACTTTTTCCTACCCATGTTGGGCACAGCCGCGTTCTCCTTACTTGAGGTCAGGGGGCCACCCTAGGGGCAGCGCCTGTTTTATGTTTATTTTCCTACTGGGCCGGCCACGCTCGAACTCACCTTGGGGTGCACGGCCTCGCGGTGCTCCCAGACACACCAGCCCCCCTGCTCAGGACGCACTGCCCGTACCGCACACAGCTGGGCTGAACCCCGGCACTTCGATCTTCCGTTCTCACACGTCTCCCCCTGCGCTCCTTTGGCACTGCCTCAACACTTTTTGCGCTCTTGCTTCTCTTTGGATGGTTTATTGTCCAGTCACAGTTGCCCACCAGGCCCGGCACCCACAGGCTGCTCCACACCCTCACCGGCGTCCCCGGACCCACTTCAGCCGTGGTACTCCGTAAGTGGGTCTGTTGGCTGCCCGGGTCTGTCCTCTCAGGGCTGGAGCAGCTGCCGCTCCGCCTTGCTCCGGGTGTGGGGAACTGTCGATTGCCTGGCTGCTGGCGGAATGGCTGTGCCGTGCTCTGGAAGAGCATCTGCATTGTCTGTC